>NC_067409.1:103956592-104284092 GCF_009764475.1 Pristis pectinata
CAGCGGTGATTCCAATAAATCTCTGCTCAAGATTGACCTTACATAGCATCCAGTGACATATCTGGTACTGCAACTGTTGTTTCAACATTAGTGCCTTTATAACTTTAAATATGTTGTAATTCTTGGTTGTCACTTATACACACTTAACTGGTCACATAAAACTTAATGCAAAGGCTAATAACTCTTATCAACCATGACAGCAGTTATAATTAGGCATTGTACTTGTGTGTTGCTTGAAGCCATCAACTCAGTCTCAACTATTTCTATTTTTAAGGCTCTCCATCTTTATGCCTCTGTCTTGAATCCACTCCCAATCTGACTCACAGTAGCCACTGCACCTTTCCATTTTCCTGCTGTCACCTTTAAAGTCACAAAGTCACTTCTTTTTCTGAGTCATCCTCAAGACTTTCAACTCTGACCTGAGTCTTTTCAGCCTAACTGTTGCACCCTGTCTGTGCTGTATTGGGCCAACATTAATCATCCCATATCTTTTGTTACATTCTTCAGAGGATTATCCGGGTTTTGGAACTGCCTCCACATTGAAATACAGTCCTCCTGCAAGGCATCCAGCCCAATTTACTTGATTCAGTCCTTTCAGTAAAGGTGTAAACAGTAAGAGGCTGGTTGACACTGAGCTCTTTCCCAAAGCTCTGTTGTTTCTGCCAGACCCAATCAATAGCACCACATTTCAGCAACTTGTGCTGTCTATTGCTTTTCCCTTTGGTTGTGGGTCGAGACTCAGTGACTCTTCCAGAACTCCTGCGAACTGATTCTCTCATACAGTTGAAACGGATTACAGACTTTTCTCTGAACTGCCTCCAGATGAGGAATGTTCTGAAATTGCCAAGTCACTGATGTCTTTGACTAAGGCTACTCAGAAGGGACATCTTCGATTGGACCCACACACAAAGTCTTTGCCTCTATGATGCCTCATTCTGATCTAGTTCTCTGACCAGTTTGTTACTTTGCTCTACAGGTCTATTTCCTCAGGGTTACCTTCACAAGAGTTTCCCTCCAAGTACATTGCTGCCGTTGTGATGCATCACTTACTTGTTGACCAGTGGTGAAATCGACTTGTGTCCAACCTTTGCTGTCTTTCCCTTAAACAATCAGAATTGTGAATCCGTGTCTCCACGTCTCTCAAAGAATGCTTTCAAGCTGCACTTTGTATCTCTGAAGGTAAAGCTTTTGTTTAATACCATCTGCTCTCATTGCAGACTCGTATCTGGAGGTATCACATTTCCAATGACTGCTACACTGCTTCACCACAGCCCCTGGCTCTATGCCCCATGAGTTTTCTGAGTACACAGCAGTTCAGCCAAATCACTGTCCTACCTCCTCCCAGGGAGGTCTCACAGTTAACTACTTTTGGGCTCTCTTTTCTGCCCAAACTTCTCCTCCTCAACAGCTAGGCTGTCATCACTCACCAACTTTTGACAATCACCAACTTTTATCGATGCACCATAGAAAGCATCCTATTTGGATGTATCACAGCTTGGTATGGCAACTGCTCTGCCCAGGACCGCAAGAAACTGCAGACAGTTGTGGACACAGCCCAGCGCGTCATGGAAACCAGCCTCCCCTCCATGGACTCTGTCTTTACCTCTTGCTGCCTTGGTGAAGCAGCCAGCATAATCAAAGACCCCACCCATCCAGGTCATTTTCTCTCCTCTCCTCTCCCATCAGGCAGAAGATACAGGAGCCTGAGAGCACATACCACCAGGCTCAAGGACAGCTTCTATCCCACTGTGATAAGACTATTGAATGGTTCCCTTATATGTTGAGATGGACTCTTGACCTCACAATCTACCTTGTTGTGACCTTGCACCTTATTGTCTACCTGCACTGCACTTCCTACGTAGCTGTGACACTTTACTCTGTACTGTTATTGTTTTTACCTGTACTACCTCAATGCACTGTGTACTAACCCAATGTAACTGCACTGTGTAATGAATTGACCTGTACCATCAGTATGCAAGACAAGTTTTTCACTGTACCTTGGTACAAGTGACAATAATAAACCAACACCAATACCAATCAAATTCCACTTGTGTTGGTGTCGATGCATCATTACCTGCAGCTCAGTCCCCATACCTGCCCTCATGAACAGGGTAATCTTTATTTGTGACACTCTCATCTTGGGTTGTACTTCCTCTCACAGTTCCAGGCACCTGTTGAACTATCATTTTCTTTATAGATATCTGTGGAGACTGTAACCCTGCTCTGCTCATGTCTGCGAGCTACAACTCCTTGGCACCTCCTAAGTGCAACTCAACAGTTGTCTGCTTGGGTGGGTCCATCACACCCTGAAGTGTGAGTGGCCTCTGGTACTCCCCACTGCCTAAAGTTGCTCAAAAGCACCGTCTCTCACTCCGAGACCTAGGACTCAACACCTCCTTCTGTAACTGGATCCTTGACTTTCTAACCAACAGACCGCAATCAGTGAGGATAGGCAGCAATACCTCCAGCACGGTTATTCTCAGCACTGGTGCCCCACAAGGCTGTGTCCTCAGCTCTCTACTCTACTCCCTATACTCTCAGAGCCAGATTCTGCTCGAACTCCATCTACAAGTATGCAGATGATACCACCATTGTAGGCTGTATCTCAGACAGCAATGAGATGGAGTACAGGAAGGAGATATAGAGCTTAGTGGAATGGTGTCATGACAACAACCTTGCCCTTGATGTCAACAAAACAAAAGAGCTGGTCATTGACTTCAGGAAAGGGGGCGGTGAACATGCACCTGCCTACATCAATGGTGCTGAGATCGAGAGGGTTGAGAGCTTCAAGTTCCTGGGAGTGAACATCACCAACAGCCTGTTCTGGTCAAATCATGTAGATGCCACGGCCAAGAAAGCTCACCAGTGCCTCTACGTCCTCAGGAGGCTAAAGAAATTCAGTTTGTCCCCTTTGACTCTCACCAACTTTTATCGATGTACCATAGAAAGCATCCTATCTGGATGTATCACGGCTTGGTACAGCAACTGCTCTGCCCAGGACCGCAAGAAGCTGCAGAGAGTTGTGGACACAGCCCAGCGCTTCACGGACACCAGCCTCCCCTCCTTGGACTCTGTCTTTACCTCTCGCTATCTTGGGGAAGCAGCCAGCGTAATCAAAGACCCCACCCACTCAGGTCATTCTCTCTTCTCTCCTCTTCCATCGGGTAGAAGATACAGGAGCCTGAGAGCACATACCACCAGGCTCAAGGACAGCTTCTACCCCACTGTGATAAGACTATTGAATGGTTCCCTTATACGATGAGATGGACTATGACTTCACAATCTACCTTGTTGTGACCTTGCACCTTTTCGCACTGCACTTTCTCTGTAACTGTGACACTTTACTCTGTACTGTTATTGTTTTTACCTGTACTACATCAATGCACTCTGTACTAACCCAATGTAACTGCACTGTGTAATGAATTGACCTGTATGATCGGTATGCAAGACAAGTTTTTCACTGTACCTCAGTACAAGTGACAATAATAAACCAATACCAATACTATAGCTATGATGGGTATCTGGACCTATCCATCCTTCCCAAAGACCCAACAGTTTAGTTCCACCACGACTCAGAGGTTTCTCCTGCATAAGAGCCCAAAATGTTTTACTCTGCCTCAACGGAAATTTTTTGAGGTATATCGGATATGCACACTGGTCTACAAGAGACTGATTTTCCACTGTATCAATGTGCATGTTTATGGTTGCTTCTGCCGACATCTAGGTGGCCTTGAACGTATTGGTATTGTCACTTTCTTCGTGTGTGCAATGGAGTTGATCAAACATTCATGTTTTCAAATTCTGCCTTTTGTCCATTATGTCAGTGGGGCTACTCCTAGAAACCTAATCCCTTGTGTCCAAGTCATACATCAACTACTATCTTCACTGGCTGTACCTTTTTCAGGCACTTGCACCTTCCTTTGACCACTTTGGCATCAGATCATCATGAGCAATCATTCTGACTGTCATAACATCTCTGGCTAAGCCTTCTGCCGTTTACACTGTGACCTGCAGCCTTCCTGGACTTTGCATTCATGTGGCCTACTGGTTTCCTGCAGAACCCACTTGCGGCATCCACATGGCATGGTTACCAAGAAGAAGTCAATGCCACCATTACCATCTCTGTGAGCTTGTACCTTTTACAATGCCCTGAGTGAAATTGCCTCACATTTTTAAGCAAGATTTTCATTCTGGAGTCTATTCTATTTAGTGATGCTTTTCTGAGCATTAAGTAGTAAGTAGTTTTGCATGAATTCTCTGATTTGTCATTCCACACACCAATCAATTCCGCAACATGCTTTCTTGAATGACCTGGAACTTTTACTCTTTGCCAATGTTTTTAGCCTGTCTACCAATTACTTCTGCTGGTTTTCAGTTGCATGTGCCAAACTTGTTGATCTTGAAAAACTCCGGTAAGTGCTGAACTAAAATTTTGCTTTGAGGTTTTCATGATGTCTGCATATGAGACCCTCTATGTGGTCGGTGATAGTAGTAGACTCACCAATGTATCCGCAGTCCTGTCACCAGCAATAATATCGCCTACCTCTTCCCACATGTCACCATATTTCTCTGGCTGTGACCCCGTCCCCCTCCCCCAAACCTTGACAATATTGGTTGTTTCAGGAATATTTATATTCATTCAATGTGAGGATGAATAGGTCATGTTTCTTGAGCTGACTGATGTATCTGACCCATTACTGCCTGCCATTATCATTGCTCTGCTTACAGAAACCCATTCTTTATTTTCCTTACATTAGATCACTATCCTGCTGCTTCCTTGAGCAGGAACATCCCCAACAATGTAGTGTCTGTTGGTTTTTTTGCTTTGCTGCTTGCATAACCAAATAACAGAGGTAGAGCTATAGTGAAAGCAGAGACTCTCAAATAAACAGGAGTGCCTCGTGCATCGATGTATCAAAATTATACCAAGAAGTACACTCAGTTCTTAAAGGTGCACATACCACATAGTCACTACATTGAGTGAGACAGGGCCACCTCAGGAGAAGGCACTCTGTTGCTCCAACAACCAGCTAGACATTAAAGGTTGACACCAGGAATCAGAGTAGCAAAAGTACAAAGCCTCACCTGTAGAACTGCAAACACATATAGCCATTGATGTAAGAGAGAAAATCTTGGTTTCCATGGGAACTTCCTCAACAGTAGCACCGATAAGGAAGGTCCTTTCAACTAATACTCAGGAAGGCCTTCATCCAAACATTCATTAATATTCTCGAGGTTGTAGATATCAAGAGAGAGGATGTGTTGAAGTTGTTAAATAGTATTAAGACAGATAAATCTCCGGGGCCTGATGGGATTTTCCCCAGGCTGCTTCGAGAGACTAGGGAGGAGATTGTTGAACCGCTGGTAAGGATCTTTGAGTCCTCGTTGTCCATGGGGATGGTGCCAGAGGATTGGAGGGTTGCGAATGTTGTCCCCTTGTTCAAAAAAGGTAATAGGGATAGGCCAGGGAATTATAGACCGGTGAGTCTCACGTCTGTGGTGGGTAAGCTGTTAGAAAGGATTCTAAGGGATAGGATTTATGAACACCTAGAGAATCATGGACTGATTAGGGACAGCCAGCATGGCTTTGTGAAGGGAAGATCTTGCCTCACAAGCCTGATAGAGTTCTTTGAGGAGGTGACCAGGAAGATTGATGAGGGCAGTGCGGTGGATGTGGTTTACATGGATTTTAGTAAGGCGTTTGGTAAGGTTCCTCATGGTAGGCTTCTTCAGAAGGTCAGAGGCCAAGGGATCCAAGGAAGCTTGGCTGTGCGGATTAGGAATTGGCTTGCATGTAGAAAGCAGAGGGTTGTGGTGGAAGGAGTGCCCTCGGATTGGAGGGCAGTGACTAGTGGTGTCCCGCAGGGATCGGTTCTGGGACCTCTACTTTTTGTGATATTTATAGATGACTTAGATGAGGGGGTGGAGGGCTGGGTTAGTAAGTTTGCGGACGACACTAAGATCGGCGGTGTTGTGGATAGTGTGGAGGGCTGTCGGAGCTTACAGAGGGATATTGATAGGATGCAGAGCTGGGCTGACAAGTGGCAGATGGAGTTCAATCCGGAGAAGTGTGAGGTGGTACACTTTGGAAGGACAAACCCGAGGGCAGAGTACTGAGTAAATGGCAAGGTACTTGGCAGTGTGGAGGAGCAGAGGGATCTGGGGGTTCATATTCACAGTTCATTGAAAGTTGCCTCACAGGTGGAAATAGCAGTTAAGAAGGCCAATGGGATGTTGGCTTTCATAAGTCGCGGGATTGAGTTTAAGAGCCACGAGGTGATGATGCAGCTTTACAAAACTCTAGTTAGGCCACACTTAGAGTACTGTGTTCAGTTCTGGTCACCTCATTATAGGAAGGATGTGGAGGCGTTGGAGAGGGTGCAGAGGAGATTTACCAGGACGCTGCCTGGATTAGAGAGTATTGAATATGAGGAGAGGCTTAAGGTGCTAGGGCTTTATTCACTGGAAAAGAGGAGGATGAGAGGAGACATGATAGAGGTATATAAAATATTGAGAGGAATAGATAGAGTAGACAGTCAGCGCCTCCTTCCCAGGGCACCAATGCTCAAGACGAGAGGGCATGGCTTTAAGGTTATGGGTGGGAGGTTCAGAGGAGATGTCAGGGGGAGGTTTTTCACCCAGAGAGTGGTTGGTGCATGGAATGCACTGCCTGAGGTGGTGGTGGAGGCAGATACATTGGACAGGTTCAAGAGCTTGTTGGATAGGCATATGGAGGAATGTGAGATAGAGGGATATACAGGAAGAAGGGGTCAGGTAGTGTGAGGGTGGTTTGATGGACGGCACAACATGGTGGGCCAAAGGGCCTGTTTTGTGCTGTATGGTTCTATGGTTCTATGGTTCATTCAGCTTTCCTGGTCAAGGTTCACACTGCACACGTGCAAACTTCAGCATCACAACTGGGACCCACCAATGGCTTCCATGTACCACACACACAGAAACACAGAACTGGAATTCCTTTGGTGTGCTATACTACTCAGAAGTGCCACTTATTCACCAATTAATTTGGCAAATTCCATATAGTACAAACTGCGTAAATAGACATGCTTTGAATTTGTCAATGTTACCAGTGACAGAAGTGTTAGTAATCCAGGAAATCAAATTTAAGGTAATGAGCAAAATAGCCAAAGAAGACACACTGGAAAAATGATGTTGGAAAAATGATGCTGTAAGTACAGAGAAATGATATGGAAAAAGAGAGTGGAAGCAAATTCCATAATCATTTTCAGAAGGGTATATTAGGCCATGGGGAAAACACAGGGCGGTGGGACTAATTGGATGTTCAAAAAGTCGGCAGAAGCACAATTGGCTGAATGACATTCTTCAATGACTCAGTGTTTGGTGGTTTCAGAATCGATGATAAATAATAGGAAGAATTTATCCTTTTAGAAATTTATTAATAGCTGCCTGGAAGATATTCCAAATTGGCGGCTCTGTCGTGTGATGCTGTCCTGTGATATTTTCTAAATTTGAGTCTAAATGTCCTGTTCTTCTGTTCAAAAACAACAAATTGTAGAGCAATGATGTATGGTTCAGATCAGATTTCTTCCCATAATAAGTTATAAGTGTTTTTGAGGGAGGAACCAAAAGGCCCCAAATGTAGCAGGAATCTTTTAGCAACGTGTACAAATGAATGATTTGGAGATGATATAGAGTTTAGCCAACACCAGAGAGAAGCAAAATAAAATCAACTAGGAAAGTAACATACAAATGCCATTATTCAATATCAAAGTGGGTCAGATTTTCCAGAAGTGGGATGCTTCTTGACATCACCAATTAGTTCAACTTGTTCATGCCTTAAAATCATTTGCTAACAAAGTTTCAAAAACTCAAACTAGTTTGTGAAAATGTAGCTCAAAACCAACCTTGGAACCAATGAATAGATGAACACTAACCACATAGTCAGATAAGGAGTGGAAATGTTTGTTATCTTTAAGAAAGTAATGGTCAATTCAACACTTATGTTCAGTCGCAAGATGTTTTATCAACTTTGCCACAAAAACAACAACCTTTTTGCGTTAGTGATTTTAATGTAATATGTGGTTTCATGGAGATAAAAGAAGCAATGGTGAAATAAACACCAAAAATAAAGCTAAAATAGAAGCTTTGAGGTAGTCAAGAGGTAGCAAGATGAAGGGATATGGGGACAAAGGCAGAATATGAAGGACAGAGACTACATGCTGACAAAGCAGTTCATTTTTTTAACTTTATGACTATTGGACAAGAGCAGGAACTCACCCAAGTATTGCGTGGTCATCAATCAAAGAACATTGTATAAGATACTCTCACCAAACAAAAATACTAACCCTGGTAACTATTAACTTTCTTTGATGTGTTATTATGATCAAAAGAGACCGGAGCAAAATAGCTATTTTTAGATATTTTAGCCTCCTCAACAAACAAAGTTTTCATTGTGAGTATAAATAGAATTTTTTTTTACAAAACATTGACTGATTTTCCAAATGCATTGAGCCTTTTACATTGAATGTGCAGGTCAACAGCAGGCAACTTGAATGCACACCTTACAGTGCATTGGGAAAAATATTTCAAACTGTTTAACCTTTCTTTTCTTTTCTGATCATTTTTATTTTCTGATCAGTATTGAAGGCAATTGTACATGAGCAAGTTTTCTACATGCTTTATTTTTAATGTGCTATTTGCCTCGACATTATTCCATTGAGTCTAAACTGGATAACAGACATTTTTCTGAAAACCATGAAAAGAATGTCTCTTCTTTTCATGTTGCAGTAGTTTAAGGATCAATGGCTGATTGAGTAGAACAGTCAGGACATAGCAGGTGCCCCCAGTTACATGCCAGCAATAATTACAGAAACTGTCTCAGCCTTTCACTATGCGACACGCCAGTGTGGGTCCATTTTTCATTAGCCAGTGCTTCAGAACTCACACAGCTGTGGTGATTTGTGTAATCTTGGTATCATAAACATTAACTGAATTCCATTATAAGATCTATCGCAAAGACCTCTGCAGAGGGTCAGTTTGGTTCATCTGTGAAGCTGTAACATATCACTATGCGCAGGTAAACTGAGGCAGGAATGCATATGGTTTTCCTGAATAATTTCCATTCTATAAATCTTGCATTGCCAAGCAGTCTGCAAAAATACTTCTCTTTCCAATTTTTTTGTGTTCTGAAGAGACAATAATTTTGAAAAGTAATTAAAAATAAAAAGATTGATGGGAATTAATATTTGGATTTTAGTATATTCAGCAGTTCTTAAAATGTTTAATCTGACACCAGAATGAAATACCACATTAAACAAATCTATAAAATCCAGTTTCCACAACTGAGGTTATATAAACTGACTAGAAATAATTGAACGAACTCAGACGTTTTTTTTTCACTTTGTCAATAAAGCTCTCTTTATGCACATATAATTGTTTTCAAATAATTTGCTATAATTCATGCTTTTTGGCTTTTAATTGCCTAACATGACCTGACGTGTTCTCCCCACTTCAATTGCCGACTTCTCTCTTGTGAAACCTTGTTATTTTCTCATTATCAAAATGAGGAGTATTACTTTACTGGTTCTTACTCTTCTGTTGCTCCAACATTCAAAGTATTCTTCTTCCCTGAGTTGCATAAAAGTAAAATTTCTAGCAATGTTTGCTGTTTTAGTTCATCTGTTCCAAAGACTACAAAATACAGGAAGTGTACTCCTACTCCTTGTGAATTAACTTTAACACAAAGATCAACAAAATGTTCACTAGTCCTGTTTTTATTAACTTCAATCATCCCTACAAGGACCATCAGTGAGTACAAGAATAAGTCCACCTGGTTAATGTTAAATTCTGGAGCAGGGACACTGTTAAGCTTATTCAAAGGGCCCAGACCAAAGCCTACATACCAAATGATAATAAAATAAAACTGCAGATGCTGGAAATCTGAAATAACAACTGAAAATGCTGGGAATGCTTGGCAACGTTGATCTCAGTTAAAGCAGGATTAGGGGTGCTACCTGTGACTTGGGCAAGGCAGGGGAAGAACCCTCTTAGCAAGTGCATTGAGTTGAACAACTGATCAGGAGGCAAGTGTGGGTCAGGCAGCATTTATGGAAAGAGACTCTGAATTAACCTTTCCATAGATAGTGCCTGATCTGCTTAGTGTTTGTTGCTCCAAAATTCAAAGTATTCTTCTTCTCTGCCTTATGCTAGAAGTACAGTTTCCAACAAAGGGAGCACCTCTGATAGGGTGAGACTAAATAACTTGAAGTGGTAGTTAGAAGTCCATTGTGTAACGTAACATTGTGTACATGATGCTAATAGCAAGTTTGTGGGAAATGCCCAGCAGGCCAGGCCTTACAAACAGAAAGAGGGGGAAATAAACAGATCCAAAATTATGACAGACAGAAATAGCAAGTTCTGATACAGAAACTAATATTTAGTCCAGATGGCTGCCTAGATAGAAGATGAGGTGCATGCATTGTGCTTTGCTGTAACGGTGCAGGAGGCCACAGATAGGAGATGGATGTGGAATTAAAGTGCAGACTGACCACAAGTGCTCTACAAAGCAGTCACCCAGCTGTGTTTGGTTTCTTCAGAGCGGAGGAAACCACTTTGAAGATGGGCGAGGTCTTAAGGTCTCATCAGTATTTACCATAGAGTAGGTCATAGAAGCTAGGGAATTCAGGGAAATGAATAGTAATGTCTTGAAACATATCTACATTATCAAAGAGGAGGTGCTGGGGTCTTAAAGCACATAAAGGTAGATAAATCCCTGGGACTGACCAAGTGTATCCCAAACATTGTGGGAAGCTAGGGAAGAAATTCCTGGAGCCCTACCAGAGATTTTTGTATCATCGTTAGTCACAGGTGGGGTACCAGAAGACTGGAGGGTGGCTAATGAAGGGCTGCAAGGACAAGCCAGGGAACTACAGGCTAGTGAGCCTAACATCAGTGGTGGGAATGTTACTGGAAGAGATACTGAAAAACAGGGCCTACTTGCATTTGGAAAGGCAAGGACCGATTAGGGATAATCAACATGGCTTTGTGCATGGAAAATCGTGCCTCATGAATTTGAGTTTTTTGAAGAGGTGACCAAGAGGATTTATCATGGCAGGATGGGAGATGTTGTCTATATGGACTTTAGCAAGACCTTTAACAACGTCCCACATGGGAGGCTAGTCCAAAAAAAATTAGACCACATGGAATCTAGGGTGAGCTAGCCAATTGGATACAAAGTTCAAATGATGTTAGGAGTCACAGGATGGTAGCGGAGGATTGTTTTTCAGATTGGAGGTCTGTGACCAGTGGTGTGCTGCAGGGATTGGTGTTGGGTCCCCTGTTGTTTGTCATCTATAATAACAACTTAGATGAGAATGTAGTTGGCATAGTTAGTAAGTTTGCAGATGATACCAAAACTGGTGAAGAGATTTCACGGATTTTTCCTTTTTTGCTTCGGTAAGGACTCCTTGATTAATATTGCAATGCCAATAGCAAAAAGAACTCATTAGTATATCTGTTTAAAGGGTTTGTCCACTTGATTGATATTTTGTCCCTTAAGGTTGCTAGTTATCTTCTAGTTATAGTTTCTAGGAAGATTTTCTGGTGGATGTGGCGAAAGAGAATGAAAATAACCTGTTGAAACTCTCCCAGCATGTGGGAAGTTTCAAGAAGTTACGATTAATAGTTATAAACTTTTCTCACATATTTGCTGCAATATACTACTGATTTCTGATGCTGGAGGAACTCAGTGGGCCAGGCAGCATCCATGGAGAAAGGCAGGCAGTCAACATGTGCCTGGCCCGCTGAGTTCCTCTAGCATCGTCGTGTTTTTCGTCTAGATTACAACATCTGCTGTCCTTTGGTTCTCTACTGATTTCTGACATTTGTTGACAAATTCTCGCCAGTTCTAGACAGCATCTGTCTGCTTTCGAAGCTCTTTGGAGCAGAGAACAAAATGGTAGGACTAAGGTAAAAACGGTAGCGTGATGGACGGTGCAGACTCAGTGGGCCAAGTGACTTGCTTCTGTGCTGTATCTCCTAGTCAAAAGACAACTTTGTTGCTGTCAAGGGTGGTCTGGTAGATCTCTCCCTGAAACCTGACAATGTGATTGTGGGGTAAACCAGGAAATTAGGGGAGAGCACCAACAGATGGCAGGAAAGAGGGGAGAAGAGCCATATTTGCAGGATTGCCACTCTTATCTCAACATCATTAAGAAACAATGGTGCAGATGCCTTCACTTCAGCAAAGAATATCCAATATAGGTCTCCAAGTGAAACCTTAATGTGAGCCTCACAACAGGTAAACAACAGGACCACCACCAGGTATCAAGCTTTCCACAGCCCTGTACCATAGAGTCATTTGAAGGTTGCAGCTGATGACCTCAGCATCATCTCTCAGATTTACTTGACATGTTTGTATCAGGGACACCGTGAGATCTTGTGCCTTCAGAGGAACAACATATATTTTCCTGTTGGGCAAATATAGGAAGGATATGGAGGTGTTGGAAAGGGTGCAGAGGAAATTTACCAGGGTGCTGCCTGGATTAGAGAGTATGGATTATGAGGAGAGACTAAAGGAGCTAGGGCTTTACTCATTGGAGGGAAGGAGGATAAGGGGAGATATGATAGAGGTATACAAAATATTAAGAGGAATAGATAGAGTAGACAGCCAGCACCTTTTTCCCAGGGCACCAATGCTCAGTACAAGAGGACGTGGCTTTAAGGTAATGGGTGGGAAGTTCAAGGGAGATGTCAGAGGAAGGTTTTTCACCCAGAGAGTGGTTGGTGCATGGAATGCACTGCCTGAGGCGGTGGTGGAAGCTGATACGTTGGTCAAGAGATTGTTAGATAAGCATATGGAGGAATTTAAGATAGAGGGATATGTGGGGGGAAGGGGTTAGATAGTCTTCGGAGTGGTTTGAAGGTCAGCACAATATGGTGGGCTGAAGGGCCTGTATTGTGCTGAATTGTTCTATGGTTCTATGGTTCTAAATCAAATAAGTATGACAGAGTAAGCCTGCATTGGATATTTTCCCAGGTTCCAATGTTTTACTGATTTACTTGCTCCTGAATTCCACCTTTCTTGATCCACTCCCTCAATACTGAGCTTGTTTGCAGCTACTATGTCATATAAGTATGTGCTGAATTTCCTGGCCACAGTCATGATTGAAGCATCCTGCGCCAGTTCTTTGTGCTACCTTTGTTCCAAACAGAATACAGATTGACAAGAGGTTCCACTTCAAATCTAGCTCATGATTCTTGTTAGGAAACTTGACGCGGCTGAAAGGGAGGCTGACAGCAAGAGTTATGTTGCTGGCAATGTTTCCACTGCCTAGACTGTGTAGAAGGAGTTTTGCAGAAAAGCCCTGAGCAGGTATTTGCAATAATGATAGAAATAATGAATGTTCAGCTGAAAAGTTAAGAGAAGTAGAAGGGGTGGATGTATTGAAGGAAGCACATGAGGACCATCGAGCAGCAGTGCCTCTTGATGCCAAAATTCTCACAGGTTCCTTATCAGCATAACTAACTTCTTCAATAATAATACATCTGGGATTAGGCAAGTAAGCACTACAAAATGTGTCTAGAAAAGATATGCAGATTGCCATAAATTAGTTTAAATTAATTCTCACCTATACTCTTTGGTGGAGGCAAAATTCTGAGTCATGTGAAAGAATTGCAAATAGTGCTTTAATTGTAGTGCACTTCCGTAACAACGAAAATGTAATTGATGAATTCTCCTTTATCTCTGACCCCTTTTCAAAAAGTCTGCGCAATGTTATTCCCAAAATATGTGTTTTAGTTGCATTTTGTAAGTAATGCATAAGGTATTGTGTTGAGTTGAAAAAGATTGCTATTTCATGAATTCAAATGCATGCAGAAAATAATCTTGCAAGTATTGGTGCAAATTATCAAATTCCTTTTGTTTCTGTTTCCACTATCATCTTAACAAATGCTTGCTGTATTTCAGTTGAAAGTACAATGGAGTGACTTCATCAAAAAAAGAAGTTACAATATAGTGTGTTCATTAAAAAGATCCAGTGCTTAACACAAATCTACATCATATTTTTTGACTACTGCATAACATAAGACATAACAAACTCAAACTTATTTATTATTACAACTTGCTGTTCTATATAGAGAGGACTTAAATACAGTTGTGCTGCCAGTGAAAATATATTGTCATCAACAACAATTGCAAAAGTGCAATTCACACAACCAAGTTGCAGATTGCATTGTAACCAAGATTAAACCTACTAAGAAGTGACATCACAAGACAAATGTACTGATATCTACAACAAATCTACAAGCATGACCATTGCACATTTACAGTAACAATTTACACGGCAATTTCACAGCAGTCATCATCACAATTTAGATGCCCTTCCGGCTATGTCTACTGTACATTAATGATAATGACTAGCCAGTTCTTTCATTAATGCAACAACTGCAGTCTGGTGATCATTACACACCAGCTGCAGAATAGTGATCATATTTGTACACCAACTGTGTGCGACTACTTTTGCATGTCAGCGATACAATAGTAAGAATGGCAACTCAGCTCTATAAGTATCACCACATTTCCAGACTGCCTGCTTAGTTCATATTTCACATAACAGGCAATGAAAATTGACTCTTGTTTCAAGATTTATATATAATGATGATGTAATTCAGCATTCTACATGAGAAATCGATGTACTAAGTAAAAAGGCATTGCTTCAAAATTTAAATGCTTCAGTTTTGGAATAAGTTAAGCAAATGAGAACAAACGAACATTAGAATTAGAAACTAGTGTGAACCATTTGGCTCCTTGTGCCTGCTCCACCACTCAAGATTATCATGCCAGATCGTTTACCTCAGTACCACTTTCCTGCACTAATTCAAATTCCCTTAATTCCATTCATATCTAAAAAATCTACCTTGAATATACTCATTAACTAAGCCCCCACAGATTTCTCTGGTAAAGGATTCCAATGGTTCATTATCTCCTGCGGGAAGAAATTTCTTCTCACTTCTGTCCCACTGGCCCCTGGTTCTGGGCACTCAAGCCAGGTGAAACATCATCCCTGTCAAAGCTCAGGAGAATTTTGTGTATATTAATGAGACCAAATCCCATTCTTCTAGAGTTTAAGTCCAGCCCACTTGCTTCCTCCTCCAAGAATCATATCCTTATCCCATGAATCAATCTGATGAACATTCATTGCAATCCCATTGCAGGCCAAGGATTGGCAAATGGCATTCAGTTCAGATAATTGTGAAGAGTCAAACCAGGGTAGGGCTTGTATGTCGAATGATAGGGCTCTGGAGGTGTTACGGAACAGAGGGACCGAAGTGTACAAGTATATAATTCACAGAAAGTGGCATCGCAGATAGACAGGGTGGTGAAGAAGGTGTTTGGCACACTGACCTTCATCAGTCAGAGCATTGAGTAGAGGAGTTGGGACATTATGTTGCAGTTGTACAAGATGTTGGTAAGGCCGCACCTGTAGTATTGTGTACAGTTTTGGTCATCCTGCTATAGGAAAGATGTCATTAAGCTGGACAGAGTGTAAAGAAGATTTACGACTCGAAGGCCTGAGTTATAGGGAGAGGTTGGGCAGGCTAGGACTTTATTCCTTGGAATCTAGAGGGGTGACTTTATAGAGGTGTATAAAATCACGAGGGCCACAGATAGGGTGAAAGCACACAATCTTTTTCCCAGAGACATGGAACTGAAAAGTAGAGGGCTTAGGTTTAAGGTGAGAAGGGAAAGACTTAAAAGGGACCTGAGGGGCAACTTCTTCACGCAGAGGGTGGTGCGTATACGGAACGAGCTGCCAGAGAAAGTAGTTGAAGCAGGTATAATAACATCATTCAAAAGATATTTGGATAAGTACGTGGACTGGAAAGGTTTAGAGGGATATAGGCCAAATACGGGCAAATGAGACTAGCTTAGGTGGCATGGACAAGTTGGGCTGAAGGGCCTGTTTCCATGCTGTATTTCTCTATGACTCTTTTGCAAATACTTCCCTTCTTAGGTAGGGAGGTTCAGACTTGTACACAATATTTCAAATGCTATCTGACAATTAGCATACATAATTTCAGAATGATGTGTGTAAATCATCTTGGTAAGTTAAATTGGTAATTGGTTTATTATTGTCATAGGTACTGAGGTATAGTGAAAAACTTGATCTAATCATTACAACAGTGCATTGAGGAAGTACAAGGTAAAACAATAACAGAATGCAGAATAAAGTGTAACAGTTACAGAGAAAGTGCAGTGCAGGCAGACAATAAGGTGCAAGGTCATAATGAGGCAAATTGTGAGGTCAAGAGGCCATCTTATCGTACTAGGGAAGTACTTGGAATAAAGGCCAACATGCTATTCGCTTTCCTAATTGCTTACTTTCAATTAAATTTCAGCAATGTGTCTAGAAGGCTTCTCAAGTTCCTCCTAACGTTGACATTTTCCATTCTCTTACCACTTAAAAAATGTTCTACTTTTTTTTATATTTATTCTAACTTAAATGAATGAAGTCACATTTTTCTACATTACATTCCATTTGCCCTGTCCTTGCCCGTTCACTGAGCCTGTCTATATACCCCTGAAGCCTCTCTGCACCCACTCACCACCTGCACTGCTACCTAACTTTCTATTATCAGTAAACCAGGATACATTGTCTCCAGTCATTGTGAACAGCTGTGGTTCTAGTGTTAACCATTGTGGCACCACACTGCTCATCGCTTCCCTGCCCAAAAATGAACCATTTATTCATAAGAATATAAGAAACAGTAGGCCAATCAGCACCCAAAGTTTGCTCTACCATTCGATAAAATAGTGGTCAGTTGTATTTTATATAAACAATTGGGATGTAAATGTACAAGCATGGTGAGTAAGTTTGTGGGTGATACTAAAATAGGTGGTGTTGTTGATAGTGTAGAAGGTTATGAAAAATTACAGGGGGATCTTGATCAGCTGGGTATGTGGGCTGAGGATTGGCAAGTGGATTTCAATCCAGATAAATGTGAGGTATAGCACTTTAAGAGCTCAAACCAGGATAGGACTTATACAGTAAATGGTAGGGCCTTGAGGAGTGTTATGAAACAGAGGGACTGAGGAGTACAAGTGCATAGTTCACTGAAAGTGGCGTCACAGGTAGACAGGGTGATGAAGAAGGTGTTTGGCATTCTGGCCTTCATCAATCAGGGCATTGAGTGTGGGAGTTTGGAAGTCATGATGCCCTTATATAAGATGCTGGTGAGGCTGCACTTGGAGTATTGTGTACAGATTTGATCACCCTATTATAGGAAAGATGTTTTTAAACTAGAAAGAGTGCAGGAAAGATTTACCAGGATGTTGCCTGGACTTGGGGGCCTGAGTTACTAGGAAAGGTTGCATAGACTAAGACTTTATTCCCTGGAACATAGGAGATTGAGGAGTGACTTGATAGAGGTATAGAAGATCATGAGGGGCATAGACAGGGTGAAAGCACACAGTCTTTTTCCCAGGGAGCTAAAAACAAGAGGTCACAGGGTTAAGATTAGAGGTGAGAGATTTAAAAGGGATATTAGGAGCAGCTTTTTCACGCAAACGGTGGTGTGTACTTGGAATGATCTGCCAGAAATAGTGGCTGAGGCAGGCACATTAGCAACATTTAAAAGCCATCTAGATAAGTACATGGATAGGAGAGGTTTAGAGATCTATGGGCCAAACGCAGGCAGATGGGACTAGCTTGCTGGGCAACACAGTCAGCATGGACGAGTTGGGCTGAAGGGCCTGTTTCCATGACTGTATGACCCTATGACTGCTTTTCACAAGTGCTAATTTCTTTCAGCTCCCCTTTCACACGAGAGATGTTGCTCTCCACTATTTTCCAGAAGTTTTCTATTCTCCTATGAAAACAAAAATATTTGTTTAAATTCTCCACCACTTCCTTATTCCCCAATATAATTCTTCCAGTCTCAGTTTTCTGCTACTTATTTCTTTATCACATGCCTATAGAATCTTTAGCAATCTGTTGCTATGTTTCTCATTAAAGTATTCTCATATTCTGCTTTCCTCTGTCAATGTTTTAGCCCTCCTTTACTAAAATCTAAACTTTTTTTTAATCCTCAAGCCAGAGGATTAAAAAAAAGTTTTGGCAAGATAATAAGACTTTCTGTTTGATCTAATACTAACTTAATGTTCTCTTGATAGCCAAGTTTGAACCACTTTCCCTGATACATTTTAGAGCCTTAAAGGGACAAATAAGCCTTTTAATGTAGTTTTCCAAGAACAATAGAACTGGAGTCTTTGAGAAACAAAGGACTGCAGATGCTGGAATCTAGATGAAAAACACGATGATGCCGGAGGAACTCAGCAGGTCAGGAAGCATCCGTGGAGTAAAGCAGCCACTCAGGACCCTTCTTCAGGACTGAAGATAGGAAAAGTGGAAGCCCAATATATCAGTGGGAAAAGCAGAGAGTGATAGGTGGACAAAAGAGGGGAGGTGGGGTGGACACAGGTAGGTGATAGTGAAAAACTAAGAATTAGGAGCAGGAATTGGTCACTTGGCCTCTTGAGTATGCTTCAGCTAGTGTCTTTGAATATTTTTAATCAACGGTAGATAGGTTCTTGATAAGGGGCGTGAAAGATGGAAAGGTTACCTGGGATAAATGAGAGCCTGGAATTCAGGTTTCAGTAAGCTAAGCCATCATTTTATTGAATGTGGAAGCATATTCAAGAGGCCAAGTGGCTAATTCCTGCTCCTAATTCTTAATTTTTCACTTTTTGTAATAATCCAAAATATTTTAAACAAGAACCCTGGACTTCAATTGAAAATATCAAAGAATGAGAAATCAAGGCACAAGATTAACTACATATGAAGCAGAAATAAGGATTACCTCATATAAATGTCTAAGTATTCAGGTTTTCTGTATGTTACGACACTGAAACATACTGAACAGGATAATAAAAAGGTCTGGGCCTGTGCTAGATAATTTATCCAAGCTGACACAGAGGTTGACACATCATTAACCTATGAGCTCACGTGGAGAGTTTGTTAAAGAACATCCGTTGGATAATTTCAATTTTGGCATGATGCTCAATTCTTTCTTCCTTATGTCTCCACATTAAATAGTAGACATTGATCACTTTCCAGGCTCCTCTTTGAAAAGTGGTTCATTCAGTAAAATATAAGTATTTCATAAATAGAACTCAGGAAGACACCTTGGTCAGCAGGGAAAAGTTAGGCTGAGAGGCCTGTTTCTGTGCTGTATAACTTTATAACTCCATGGCTCTAAAACTCCAAAACCATTGAACAGAATTTCTGACTGGGCAATCATATCAATGAAAGTTCACTTTATTGTCTCTCAAGATTGCTTTCTCTTTATTCTCCAAAATCACATTGTTCATTTTCATCCGGCAATTTTGGACTAAGTGGCAAAGGGGTTGTACTGTCCCTTTAAGTAAACGTGGACATTTGATGAGTTGGATTAATTTCTAAAAACTTGCTTCCAAATTGAGAAAATAATAACAGGCTCTAGCCAGAAGATCTGTCAAAGTAGGCTGTCAAGTTTAATGGAATATTAGACATATTTACGATGTTAATTCAACTCAGTTGATGTCAAATTGACCACATAACGTTTTTGACTGCCTTGGATTTTGCACCTCAATAGCAAATATTCCACCCATTTATCACCAACTGGCCATAATCAAAGTGAAATATCTCAACAGGCTGCAATGGATCCTATAAGTAACAAAACAATGTGACACAAGTCACAGAACTGATTGCAGAATAAATACACACTGTGCTCTGCAGAGTTTAAGGTGCTTATCTCCCAGGTGGCAGGCATCCCCTTTTTTTTACCACACTAATGTACAATTTAAAAATGTTTTAACCACCCATGGAGAAAATTCCATTCAATTACCAAGTCTGAAAAATAGTAGGAAGGTCTGGTAATGAAAGGACCTCACAATTGCAGAAATGATGAAGGTGGACAATTTCCTACCTTGAACATTTTGAAGGCAGATTTATCAGTTGTAAGAGCAATAGCAGAATTTATCAGCGAGTGTTCTATCTCAGCACAAATGTGCTCTGAAAAAGGTAGAATGGGAGCTTTTGTCAAATGTGTACAACATTATTAAATGATAAATAACCTGTTGATAGATGAAAGAGCACAGGAGATCCATAAAATTATATGGATTTGATTATAAGGTTAATATTGAACTCTCTTATGATTCTCACTGTCAACATTAGCAAAAAGGTGGTGGAAGCCATGCTATAAGATGTCTTTATTAGTCACATGTACATCGAAACACACAGTGAAATGCATCTTTTGCATAGAGTGTTCTGGGGGCAGCCCGCAAGTGTCGCCACGCTTCCGGCGCCAACATAGCATGCCCACAACTTCCTAACCCGTATATCTTAGGAATGTAGGAGGAAACCGGAGCACCCGGAGGAAACCCACGCAGACACGGGGAGAACGTACAAACTCCTTAAAGACAGTAGCGGGAATTGAACTTGGGTCGCTGGCGCTGTAATAGCGTTACACTACCACGCCTTTGTGATAGGGGCTGCTGAACACAACAATCATTCAACATAGCGTGATATCAAAAACCTGGGCAAACCTTCTCAATAAACTGGTGATTTTTTCAAGGTGACTCATCCATCTAGTACCTTAAAGCCTAGACACTGAAAAGACACAGGAAACACAGCTGACGTTTCCCCCACGTTTTCAGAATCTAGCAATGGAAGTGTTGGAAATGACTTTTTCTTCTGTGAATGATAGTGAAAGAGGGAAACATATCACTCCATGCAAAGATTTACAAGGGTCTGAAAGAGTGCATCAAATATCTTAGTCCATTTGAGATCTTCTTGTATCTTTGTTCCATCCACATTTATGTAATTTCTTACAAAACCCATCATGGAACCCCAGCAACTGCACGATTACAGTTTTCATTTCAGAATTCCTGGGAAGATGGATACTGGGGCATTCTTTTGAAACAATGCAGTAAGCAGAGTCTGAATGAAATCAGAATTAACTGCTTCTGTGACTGCTTCAGGAATGCCTGCCCCTGATGCCTGCAACTGGACATATTGATATGCTGCAGAAGATTTTATACGCATGGAGAGTTGACAATGATCATTTGAAATCAGCACCAATCAAAGGATAATGTGCAGTTGTCATTTCCTTTCTGAAACTAACTCATTTAAGAGACTGCTTCACTAACCCATGTAGATCCTGCAGTATTGGTACTGTAAATTCCTTGCTGCAGCCATCCTCTTCCTGGAACATCAATCCTCATCATCCTTTGATAAATCAACTGCTCCAGCAACTTGGGATGGACCTCACTGAATGATGTTGGTAGTTCAGAAAAGAATCACGGCTCTAAACCATTGAAGGTTCAGTATGTCCGAGACCCTCAAGTATGCACTGTTATACACAGAAGTCCCAGAATTACTGACAGATTTAGAATGCAGCAGGGATAGGGTCTGAAGACTATCAATGTTTTCAAGGCCATCTGAGGGGCAGGTTTGCTAAGAGTTCCATGGGATGTGCTGCTGATGCTCAGACCAAGCCCTTAAGCCTGAGATGTTTTGCACTAGCAAGTCAGGCCTCTGCATTTGGACCTGGTAAGTACTGGTGTGGGAAGACCACAGGAATTGATTCTGGGTGGGAGGATTTGGCCAGTAAGAGTTGTTCCATTGTGTCATTTAATCCCGGCAAGACCAAGGTACCAGTACAGTAATGGTCCACAGGATACTGCACATAATTAGGAAAGCTAGCAGAATGTTATTGTTTGTTGCTAAAGGAATTGAATACAAAAGCAGGGAGGTTGTTATTCTGTTATATTGGGCATGGGTGAGACCATATCTGAAGTACTTGTCTCCTAATGTAAGGAAGGATGTTAATGCACTGGAAAATTTCAGAGAAAGATTCCTAGTAGTGGTATTCCATGAGTTGTCTTATAGGGAAAGTTTGGATAGGCAGGGTTTAAATCCATGAGAGTTTAGAAGAGTGAGAGGTGACGACTGAAACATTTGAGATCCTGAGAGGTCTTAACATGGATGTGGAGAAGATGCTTCAGCTTGTGGGCCAATGCAGCAATAGGGTTCACTAATTAAAAATAAGTGGTCCCCCAGTTAAGACAGAGATGAGACTTTTCTCTTAGAAGATCATAAGCCTTTGGAACTCTCTTCAAAGACATTTGAAGAAGAGTCATTAAATATTTTTAAAGCAGAGATAGATAGATACTTGTTAAGCATGGGAGTGAAAGGTTACCATGGTACCAAGTTGAGGTTACCAGTAGATCAGAGTTTGAGGAGATTTTGTATGTCACCAAAGACTCTTGCAAATTTCAACAAATGTACAATGGAGAGCATTCTGACTGGTTGCATCACAACCTGGTATGGAGGCTCCAATGTGCAGGATCGAAAGAGGCTGCAGAGAGTTGTAGACTCAGCCAGCTCCATCATGGACATAACACTCCCCACCATTGAGGACATCATCAAGAGGTGGTGCCTCAAGAAGGCAGGGTCTATCATTAAGGACCTTCACCATCCGGGACATGACCTCTTTACGTTACTACCATCAGGGAGGAGATACAGGAGCCTGAAGACCCACACTCAACATATCAGAAACAGCTTCTTCCCCTCCACCATCAGATTTCTGAACGGTCCCTGTACCCATGAACACTACCTCATTATTCCTCTTTTGCACTATTTATATATTTTTGTAACTTATAGTAATTTTTATGTCTTGCACTGTACTGCTGCCACAAAACAACAAATTTCAACAAATTTCACAACATATGTCAGTGATAATAAACCTGATTCTGATTCTTAAGTGGTGGAGCAGAGTTAAAGCGCAGTTGCTTACTTCTTGCCCTAATTCATATGTTTGGATCCATATATGTTAGTATGAATGTTTCATATAAACAGCAAGCCAAGGAGTGGTTTATTGTGCAAATACCAACACGTTATGGCACCTTCAAATGACTGGATAATTTGTTAATCAGCTAAACCAGTGATAATTATATCGTTTCAAAAATGAATTTTTAGTTATAAAAGAGATAAAAAGTATATTTTGCTGTTATTTGCAGTTGGCATAAAAGGTATATTTATTATTTAGAAAAATAGCCTTATAGGTTTCATTCTGTGGTATATTTTATTGAGAAATAAAAGCCTTGAAATCATAGACAGGTAACTTTCAACTGCATGATGGCCTTCCCCTTGCAGAACCTGTTTGACTTTCATCTCCTGCACTGCTCTCTGTCACTGACAATCTGCCTCAGTGCACATGATGGAGAAGGAATCTCAAAATGGCTTGAACTTGATGGAGCCGATGATGGGTAGGTGACTCACGTCCAATGTAATGGTTAATGCCTGGACTGTGAGTACCTCCAGCTAATGAATGTCTGTCTGTTAACTTTCAGTATTGGAAAAATACATTTGCAGGCACAATGCCCAAGCCAGATCGTAAGTTGGTTCTATTTTTATTATGCTACATACAGTGAGATATTAAGTAATGCGGGCAAGGTACAACCCAGATATTTGGTGGTCCTAAATTTAAAATACTTGCATTTCTTATGGGACTGGACAGAACTGCAAAACTTATAGAAATGTATAAGGCCAATGAAAGCTCTATTTGTACCCTCTTCTCCCCAGAATAACTCCTCTAGACCTATCACCTTTTTAAATAAATAGTACTTCTCAAAGGATTTATGATATTTTACGTATAATTGCAAAAGGACTAAATAAATAGCAATGGACCTTGAGGCAAAAGCTGATTATTGATATCCAGCTTCAGTCTTACCAGGACCGTTTGGGCTCCAGACTTCATCTTGGCCTTGGTCTGAAAATGGATTAAAGAGCTAAATTCTAGAGAGAAGATATTAAAGCAGTATATGACTAAGTGTGGCAAAGGATCTGGTAAAATTCAATAAATATCATGAGGAAAACATTCCAACAGCTGGTGTCATACCTTGCGCAAAGGAAGATGGTTGAAGTTATCAGAAGCCAATCATCCCAGACCCAAGACATAACTTGAGAAGTTCAACGGGACAGCATCCTAAACCCAATCATTATCAGCCGCTTCATCAGTGACCTTGCTTTCATCTTAAGGACAGAAGTGCGATTGTTTGCTGACGACTGTACAATATTCAATCCTTGCTTGCATGCAGCAAGACCTGAACAACATTCAGGCATGACCTGATAAGTGACAAGTAATATTTGCATCACAAAAGTGCCAACAATGACCATCTCCAAGAAAGAGTCCGTTCAGCTATTCAATAGCACCAGCATCACTGACTTCCCTCCTATCAACATCCTGGAGGTCACAAATGACTAGAAACTCATCTAAAACAAGCCACATAAATATAGTAGCTACAAGGGAAGTTCAGAGGCTGTCAGCTGCTGACACTCCGAAGTCATTCTACTATCTGTAAGATATAAGTCAAGGGCATATATGGAATACTCTCTATTAGCCTGAATGAGTGCAGCTTCAGCAACTCTCAAGAAGATTGACACCATGCAGAACAAAAAAGACCACACGATTGACCCCGCCATCCATCACCCTAAACATTCAGAGATATAGGCGACTGCAGATGCTGGAATCTGGGACAAAAAACAAACAGCTGGGGGAACTTAGTTGGTCAAGCAGCATCTGTGGAAGCAAAGGGATGGTCAACATTTCAGGACTGATTCAGGGTCTTGACCCAAAACATCAACTATCCCTCAGCCCCCACAGATGTTGCTTGACCTGCCAAGTTTCTTCAGCAATTTGTTTTTTTTACGCTGTTCATTCCCTCCACCACAGGTGTAAAATGACTACAGTAGATACCGTCCACAATGTGTACAGCAATGAGTTGCCTAAAGTACTACAGTAGCATTTCACAAATCGGTACCTCTTTGCCAATTGTGCCACATGCACCAGTCACCAGGGAATACTCGATCTACATGATCCCTTCCAAGATACACACAGCCCTGCATTGGCAATACATCACTATTCCTTTATTGTCACTGGGTCGAAATCCTGGACTCCTCCCAACAACATTCCCGTCACCAGAAGGACAGTAGTTAATCTAGAAGGCAGCTTCCCACTACCTCCTCAAGGACAATTGTGGTTGGGCAATAAATGCTGGCATTGCCAACAATACCCAGATCCTGAAAAAAATGAATAAATAATAAAAGATTTGTAACTTTAAAGTTCAATGAAAATACTACAACAAGTTTGTGTAGAGTGCAATTTCAATTTATAAAGTTTCAATGAAAACACTGCTATTTCTGTTACTGGTGCTCACTAATAGCTCCATGGGGTGTCAACCACTTTCAATAATATGTTATAAGTTGAGCTTTTAAAAACATTGTGTACAATTAGCCTTTGTCACAAAATTGGTTCTTTTCCTAAAAGTTGGTAAGTGGTTGGAAATTTTAACAATTATCCTGCATTAAATGAGAGCTCAGAAGGGATAAAGATCCATATCAGCTAAATTATTGAAATTATATGGAATTTGATACAGATCAAAGGGTCAAAGTCGGTGTAGGGCCTGAGAACATGGTCCCCATATATAGTGACTCTTGAAGTGGTACTATTCAGGCTGCTCTATGGAGGGCACAAATTAATTTTGGTGGTTAGATTTTGATTATAGCGCAGCTGCTTGTGAATCAACAGCCCACTTTAAGCCTCTATTGATTGCTATTTCCATAAAAAAAGGTGTATAATATTGAGTGAAACTGCTCCCAATGAAGTTGGAAATTACCTTGTCAAATCTTCAGTGAAACAAGCAACATCCTGGTGAACGTCCTCTGCACACTCTCCAATGCAATCACATTGTTGTTGGCTGTTTTCATGGCTGAAATCAATAGACTTTGAGACACCAGGGGAAATGAAATCAGGCGGAAAAGTGTTCAATGTGGAAGATCAGCGGTGAATAGTGGAGCAGACTCGGGAATTCGTACGGCCTTCTCCTGCTTTTACTTCTTATATTCTCAAACAACTTCAGCTGAGTAATTGTCATCTGCACGTTTATTTAGTGTTTTCTGATGAATTTAAAAAATAGGATGGTAAAATAATTTTATTTCAACCCTGTTCTTATTTTCCTCTGAGAATCACCTCAGTCATGTCTGCATGTCACCTTCTGTGAAGATTTGAATTCTGCACTGCTGTTTATTGTGCCTCTTTTAATCTAAAAATCTGGATTCTCTTTTGCAATTCTATCTAAAGTTAAGGAGGATGAGGTGAAGTAAGATGGGGAAGCCTAATCACTACCCAGCCCCCCCTCCCCTTTTCCTGACTGCTAAGGGGGTGGATCCCATTCCCTACCCTCTCATCTTGTCTTCTCGCACCATAGGATCCAGGTGTTAGTTATAAAACTTTTGAACTTCCCTTTCACAGTATATGACATCATTTGAACTCCTTGATCAGATTACTGCCCCAGTAATTACCGCCAGGTGTCCATTATGCTTCATGCATACACACACGCATTCATGTAAAACATTTCTTAGTAAACCAAGGCTATCCACAAATAGGACAAAGGGACTGTCATTAGGTTTAAGGTAACATTACATGCAATTTCTTGGCCTTGTCCACTTGATTTGATTACATGAGTGCTAAATTGTCATTGAAGTTATTGATAGTTTAACAACAAACAAATGCGTATAGAGAAGATAAAGTTTCACTTGCCTATTCGGATTAGCATAAGGGAAGTGTACTCAAGCAGTGGTTAATGGAAATCAGGGCTAAAAAGAGATAGGCAAAGCTTGTAAAATGAGTTTCCAATTACACCAAAATGATTAAGAGCAGTGATAAGCTCATTATCACAATGCAATAAATCATCAAAGCATCAAAATGAGAAACTGCAAACTCTATGTGGAATGTTGTCATGCCATTGTTTCCTGCTTTCTGTGCCAGCAGCTGATCCTATTTGTTTTGAATTTAGAGCTGCTCAGAATGCAAAGTAAATGGTGTGAATTTGTTACTGGGTTTAGCGCAGGACATTGATGTACACTACTACAAGGCTGCTCATTTGAGATCAGATTGTGTCCAAACAGTCTCCCAGCTCTGGAAGTCAGTGTCTGTAAAAAGATTAGCCTGGGATTGGTATAGATGGGTATTTAATGGATATTGGGCCAAAAGGTCTATTGCTGTGCTGTATAACTCTGAGTCCTTGATTCCATGGCGTAGAGATCATCCTTGTGATGGTTTGTAGGAGCAAGTAAATGAGGATTGCGAACCCACAGGCAATGCCTTGCCCATCTCCTTAGCCACTGATTTAATACCTTCACTAATAACTGACAGGGAGCTCCCCAGCCTGAATCCCGATTGTTCACTCTATTTATTGAGCTGTAATGAAATGGAATACTAAGTATATCATATAATTGACAGCAAAAGTAATTCCATCTGTTTTGCCCACCTGCCCAAGTCAACTTTCACTTCAGGACAGATATTGCAGAAGTTGCAGTCCAGCCTTTCATTGTTGGAGACATTGGTTTGTGTGAAGGTTGTCAATCCTGACCGGATTGGTTGACATACTGTAGAGTGGGTCAATCCAGTTGACAGAAAGGTGATCGGACTTGCAATGGTTTCATCTCAGTCTATACCCATGGACTGCCCTAACAGCAACACCAGGCAAGGTTTCTTGCCTGCCTATCTCCTGAACCTGACCTGAACCAGGGATTAATTAAATTGGCTAGGAATTCAAACATGCTTCAAAATTACCTAATTGAATACGTATTCGCCGCAGTATGAAGCATGGTAAAAACAATTTCTGAGTTAGAAATTGTGCAAATTCTGCAAATTCAATCAGGTATTTCCCAGTGTGACCTGTGTTCACATTTCTGACTAAATTCTGTGTCAGACACATTTCAAATTAAGTCACTTTCTATGCATTACTTGCTTTGTGTTATGTGAAAGAGTTTCAAGGCCATTATATTAGTTCTCCATATTCTGTTCAATGAAAATATATGTGCAATTAACAGCCAAACAGGATATTTTGCCTGCCTGATCAAATTGTCTGCTGAACTCCCAGGTCCTAATTTTAACTGGCCCCACCTCGGAGGAACCCAGCAACAGCAGTTAAAATGAGACCATTATTTTGTCGCTTTGACCCATGACTACTCAGCCCCATCCTAATATTAACCTGATCTTTTTCGCTAGTATGCATGGCATCTGCATGAGGGAAGCAGGAAGGCTGGATCCAAAATTTGGGTATCATATTAACACTTCGAGGTTCTGTCGAGCTACCTTTAAGATGTGACATTACTCAAAGACATTTTTCCAATTCCAGTCAAAAAAATAAAAACTACTGGTGCTCAAAATCTAAAATGAAAACAGAAAATACATCAGGACTCTGATAAATTCTGAGCAACCTGAAACATTAGCTCCGTTTCTCCTTCCACAGATGACGCTTGACCTGATCAGTTTTTCCAGAGCTTTCTTTTCTTACTCATAGAATGTAGAACATAGAACAGTACAGTCCAGGAACAAGCCCTTCAGCACACTGTGCCAACCATGATGTTAATCTAATTAATCCCATTTGCCTGCATGTGGCCCTTATCCTTCCATTGTGTTCCATTATCCTGTTTGTGTGTCTGCCTCTTTAACGTTGCTGTCGTATTTGCTCCTACCACCTCCACTGGCAGCACATTCCAAGCACCTACCACCCCTTGCGTATTAGTTTAGTATTAAAGAACTCACCATGTGCAAGAAAATTCTTCCAGCCTCTCTTGACAGGATTTCCCCACAGGTGACAAGAACCCAGTGTATTGACAATGCCATGATCTCACTCCCTCGACCTCACCTGCCATCTAATATCTGTCAATTAATTAATTGTATAAAACACTTCAGAATGTTTTGTATGAATGAAAGTATATACTTCAGTTCAGGCCATTTACTCCTCTCCACCAATATCAGGTAATGAGATAGTTTAGATTTTGTTTAATTTTCTTATCTTTAGTGCCAAATTTGGATTAAATCTAAAGGAATCCAGCCTTAAACTGTATGGCTGATAGTATCATTGCTAGGCAGAAAGTGAGCGCAAAATCGACTAGAAGTTTTGTTAAATTGTTTAAATCTTACCCAGTTGTGGAGGTACAGTATTGGGCTGAATTAATGCGGAGAATAGTCTTTAAAAAGCAATGCTTAAATACTTGGTAAAGATGCAATGCAGATGAGCAATGTACATACGTGTCAATTAGAAGGAGCCCACATTAATTTATTTACTTGTTTTCTGGTAATGTGATGGTTAATTGACAATTATGAATGTCTATTTAATTTACTTCAACCATGAAATAATAAATGTTAATTTGGAATTTGAGGGATAGAATTTCCAGTTCATCGAAGAAACTGAAAAAAAAACCTGCTTGGAATTAAAGACCATGCCGTTGTTAAAGAAAGAGCAATTTTATCATCTCAGGAGGAAGCCTGTGTGGTTTCAGATACTTGAATGAGCTATAAATAATCAGGGGCATGTACAGGTTTCGAGTTTGGGAGGGTCAAGATCAAGGAACTTATACCATGACACGTGCCAACATTTCCATGGGAAAGTTAGCAAAACCCCTCTCTGGGGGTCCATAAGAGGTCAAAGCGCTTGATCCATTGGGGAAAAAAAATTTGCAATTTGACATCAAAATATGCATCTTCCTGTTGTTTAAATGGATATATTTCGTGTGAAATTAATTTGCCACAAAATTATCCACGCATTTATTCTGAGATAGTGGAAAATTCTATTTGGGGGTGAAATGGTGCTCAGTGGCAACTTATTCTTGCAGTGTTATGATTGACTCTAAGATTTCAAAATGGCATAATTCTAAAGCAAAGCAAACCGAACACTTCAATGGAAAAGAGATTAGAGCAGGCATATTTGACACCACTGCATTCAAAGCTGGCTGGTCATGACCTCAATCAACACATGACACTGATTCAACACCAGAATTGTCACTTTAGAGCACCGTGCTCTGACAGACAAACTATTTACAGCTTACACAACACAAAATAATGGAAAACTTACCTGTCTAAATGTAAGCAGTTGGTTCATTGTCTCTGGCTTTTGCAACAATTTTGAACATTCTTATTGTTTCAAGTATAATGGTCTGGGGTGTGCAGCTTTGAATGGGGAGTGGTGAAGGTGGGACTAGAATTAAGAAATGCATGTTTACACCATGTGCAGTTTGTAAACCAAAAATAAATGTAGGGTGAGGCTGAAATGAGATTAGAAAAAGATTAGCTTTGTGAATAAAGACAATGGATTAAGTCCCACTGTCAGCCTTCTCCTTAAGGAGAAAGGGGTTGTGTTAGTGAATGATGTGCAATATCTTTGGGTGGTGTGCTTGTCATGGTTCAATAAGTGACAGGTTGTGAGAAATGAATCTGAGACTTGTAACAGTACTAAATATTGGGAGAGTGACAGAGCTTAGTGCTTAGTATGGGCATTCTTTGTTTGGGATTTTTGGTAGGCGTGTGAAGGGCAGTATATGTGCTTAGTAGTGCAGAGAGTAGGATCTGGCATATGAAGAAGGTAGTTTGTGAAGAAGCCTTGAAGGCTGCAAAATTTCCCTCAACACCAGTCACACTTCTCCCTACACGCTTTTGAATCATGAAACAACCAAGAATTTGCAGAATTGTTGCAATATCCAGAAGCAATCAATGAACAGTTTACCTTTAGATAGTTCCGCCTGGGTAGTCTGTATCAGACAGTGTCAGTGATCAATGGTATGTTTACCTCCTGTGTTCCCCTCTCTCTCTCCTTCTGATCCACCTCCAGTCCTCCCATTTTTGTTCCTTTGTCCATACCCCCATTCCAGCCCCCAATCACCTATTTTCATCCCCTTCCCCCTCCTGGTTGCACCCACCTACAACCCACACACTTCACCCACTATATCCCCTCCCCATCTGGTTCCATCTGACCTTCATCTCTCCCCTAAAGGTTCCCATTATCACATTCCTTACTGACAGCACTCGTAGACTTTGTGGCCCTGCTTATCACCCTCCACTCTCTGTCTCCACCTTCACCCTCCCCTTCCGCCACCTGGCTTCTTCTGTCCATCATCCCTCACCTCTCCTTGGGCCAGCTATTACCTACCTGTCCCTGTCTCACCCCTCCCCATCTCCTCTTTATACCAGCTCTCTTCCATCTTCCTTTTCAGTTCAGTCTTGGCCCAAATCATCAACAATTCCTATACGCCCACGGAGTTCTTTCAGCGGATTGTTTTTTGATTTAATAAAATTGAATTAAAAATTAATCCCTTGACCGCTAACATAACCCTGATATATTTTGCTTTGGCATTAGCTCAAGTACTTTATGATCAATGATATTAGGAGAGGAAAATACCGTGGGTGCTAGAAATCTGAAATAAAAACAGAAAATGCTGTAAATGTTCAACATGTCAGGCAGCTCCTGTGGAGAGAGAAGCTACTGACAACAGTGGCACTGCTGTTGCTTGGTTAACCAAAGTCTACTCCTGTGGGCTGAATTCCAAGATTCTGCCTCTCCCCTAACCCTCGTATTCTGAATCATGAGCCCCATGGCCAGACTTTGAATTGAAAGACCATAGAAATTTGAATGAGGCATAATTGATATCTATGCAGTTCTTTATAAAACTGAGGTATTAAGTCCAACTTCACCTCCATGAGGATGACTTACCTAGAAGTATTTTGAATGGTTGTATCATCAAAAAGAGCATATAAAATTCTTTCTGATTACAATCCTGTTTGAGAAGCACAATGTTAATTTTGCAGCAATCCAATATGTTAGGTATCTCAACATTGCAGCATCATTAATGGCATCCATAACTGAGTTGCTTTTGGAACAGTTGGCATTTTAAATATATGATCGAAATAACATACGGTTATTGAGACAATATTTCTAAGATTGAAGGTTGCTCCAAAAGGTCCATTTTGTCACATGACAATCTGAGGTTTTTATGAGTGTTTTGAGAATAATGTGAAAAATTCTTTTATTCTGTTCAAAAGGAAAATGACGACTTAGGAATTTAGTTTAATTTTATGGAAAAAGAGGTGAGCCAAGAAATGCTACTGTCTAATGTATTGGGAAGAGAGGAATTTAAACTTCACAATACAAACCTATGTTTCTGTGGTAGAAACCAGATAACCATATAATGACATGAAACGGCATTTGTAAGCAAACAATCATTCAGACATACAATGTTGTTCCCAAGTGCAGCTTCTTTGTTTGTTTATCAGAACAACATCTGACTTTTTTCAGCTAAGATATATTTTCATCTGTATTGTGAATACTGAAGCCTTGCAGGTAGTCAAAAACCACAAGAGGTCATAGAAGAAAAGATATGGCTAAACTTCAGCGAATACATTTCTCTCCCCCACTCTCCCTCACTCTGTGTTCAGAGTTTATACATTTACAGAGTCTGTAGTTCTCTCATGGCATACCTGGACACTAAACTTTTGGTCAATTTCTCGATTAGTGGCCCAAAATTTGTCCCTACTATACAGTCACCCAGCCCAGTAAATTCAGACACATTTAACCGTTTCCCTGCAGATACGACAATGCAGGCTGCAAACAGAAAGTTTGAGGTATTGCTGCCCCAGTCTCCCCAAATCTGTGTGAAATGCTTGTGCCTCAACTTCCTACTTGTACCACTTCCACCATCAGTCTACCTGAGGGCACCCTGAGCAACACATCAAGCCGTTCGACATTCACTGGCCAGGGCTCAGTGAGCTCTTTTACACAGCAATACAACAGGCTCATGTGAATGTCTGGCTGACCACCCCCTTAAAATTCTCCCTGATATATCCACCCCAAACCTTTTAAAAATAATCAAAAAATAACTCAAGCAAGAGAACTTTTCGGGAGCAATATTTTCCCATAGAATTTCCTACTCTGCACTAATTTGAATGCTCTTTTGGGATTAGGAATTTTATTTTCTGGAGTGTAGATGTCAAATTTATTTTTAGCCAATATCAAAGGATATTCAAAGTAGTGCATGAATAGCAGTAAAACAATGTGTGATTATGATCCCTCAACTGGCTTTGCTTCTTGGTCAGAAGAGGGGAAGGATCACTCAGTTTGTAGATTAAACTCTAAAGGAACAAAGTGCTGCTCCTAAATGACCTTCATGTGGAAAGGTTTTTCTTCCTGAGATTTGTTTCCCCTACCAGAAACAGATAACCTCCTTAAAGCAATCAATTTCTCCTTGGAAAAATCCCAAATAAGAATATTAATTAAGACCATAATTTTAGTATGTTTTGATACTGCAAAATCTATTGTTCTTGCACTGTGTTTATACAATTTAAATGCATCTGTATAATAACACTTAACATTGTTAATTGTTATCAATAAAACCATATAATTTAACTTTTGTTCAGATTAAGAAAGTGATGCTTGACTTTGTTTTTTCTTAATTAAGACATTTTCCAACTTAACGAATTTTAATTCTGACTAATTAGCCTAAAATTTACCATTTTGTTTCTTAAGAGCTTGGAATGCTACAGTTTAGCAACACTATGAACACTTTGCAAGAAAATGGACTTTTTTTTGTTCTTATTGTGTTTTCTTGTAAAAAGTGTGTATAATTGATGTTTAATTTATGTTTATCTTGTGAATGCTGCTTACATGATGCTATATGCCTGTGATGCTGCTGCAAGTAAGTTTTTCATTGCACCTGTGCATACATCAGAATCAGAATCAGGTTTATTATCACTGACGTATGTCATGAAATTTGTTGTTTTTTGGCATCGGTACAATGCAAGACATAAAAATTACTATAAATTACAAAAATATATAAATAGTGCAAGAAAATGAGGCAGTGTTCATGGGTTCATGGACCATTCAGAAATCTGATGGCGGAGGGGAAGAAGCTGTTCCTAAAATGTTGAGTGTGGGTCTTTAGGCTCCTGTACCTCCTCCCTGATGGTAGTAATGCGAAGAGGACATGTCCCAGATGGTGAGGGTCCTTAATGATGGATGCCGCCTTCTTGAGGCACCAGCTCTTGAAGATATCCTCAACGGTGGGGAGGACGGTGCATGTGATGGAGTTGGCTGAGTCTACAACCCTCTGCAGCCTCTTTCAATCCTGTGCATTGGAGCCTCCATACTAGGTGGTGATGCAACCAGTCAGCATGCTCTCTACCATACATCTGTAGAAATTTGCAAGAGTCTTCGGTGACATACCAAATCTCCCCATGAAGTAGAGCCACTGGTGTGCCTTCTTCATGATTGCATCAATGTATTGGGCCCAAGATAAATCCTTTGAGATATTGATGCCCAGGAATTTGAAAGTGTTCACCCTTTCCACCATTGACCCTTCAATGAAGACTGGTGTGTGTTCTCCTGACTTTCCCTTCCTGAAGTCCACAGTCAATTCCTTGGTCTTGCTGACATTGAGTGCAAGGTTGTTATTGAGACATCAATCAGCTGATCTATCTCACTCCTGTACGCCTCCTCATCGCCACCTGAGATTCTAGAAACAACAGTGGTCTCATCGGCAAATTGATAGATGATGTCTGAGCTGTGCCTAGCCACAGTCATGAGTGTAGAGACAGTAGAGCAGTGGGCTAAGCACGCATCCTTGAGGTACGCCCGTGTTGATTGTCAGCGAGGAGGAGATGTTACTACAGATCCGCACTGACTGTGGTCTCCCCATAAGGAAATCAAGGATCTATTTGCAGAGGGAGGTACAGAGGCCCAGGTTTTGAAGCTTGTTGATTAGTACTGAGGGGATGATGGTGTTGAACGCTGAGCTGTAATTGATAAACAGCATCCTGACATATGTTTTGCTGTTGTCTGGGTGCTACAAAGCCAAATGGAGAGCCAGTGAGATTGCATCTGCAGTAGACCTGTTGTGGTGGTAGGCAAATTGCAGCGCGGCCAGGTTCTTGCTCAGGCAGGTGTTAATTCTAGCCATGACCAACCTATCAAAGCACTTCATCACAGTAGATGTGAATGCTACCGGGCAATAGTTTTTGAGGCAGCTCACCCTGCTCTTCTTGGGCACTGGTATGATTGATGCCCTTTTGAAGCAAGTGGGAACCTCAGACCGCAGCAGTGAGAGGTTGAGGATGTCCTTGAACACTCCATGTACTTGTACACATACATGTACTCCATGTACATGTACTTGTGCATATGACAATAAACTCGACTTTGACTTTACCTTTGTATTTCGTAGGTTTGTGTCTTGTACTGACCACCTACTTAGGCTATTAAGCTGTCCAAACCAGATAACCTGCTAATGTATTGTTAATTATAAAATATTGAAAGCTCACGTTCCTCTGATTCCATTTTATATAAGTCAAGTTCAAAACTGAAGGAATAAAATGTGGCATTTATTCTGGTGATCTGCAGGGTTAAAAGAAAATGAATATTTATCCATTTTGTAGGCAGAGATATATCCTTCTGTGTTCCTAACTTGAAGGTATAAAACAATCCAAAATTCAAGCAGCGTATAATTTGGAATGTTTTCTTTCATAAGAAAAAAAAGGTTATCGTTTATATTTTGATCAGCACTTTCTAATTTAATATTATTTAGTTCAGTTTCCCTGCATTAGTCTGTAACCCACCGTCCTCACCTGTGACCTGAAGGAAGTGAACATGGAAACTGTAACCTTTCACGAAAGCTGAGTGGCCTCTGCTGACTCATGTATCAGCAATATTTTTAAAGGATTTGAACAGTGCATACCGCAAGGTAATGATGCAGCTCTATAAAACTCTGGTTAGACCACACTTCGAGTACTGTGTCCATTTCTAGTATTAAGAGGAAGGGATAGAGTGGACAGCCAGAGCCTCTTTCCCAGGGCACCAATGCTCAGTACAAGAGGGCATGGCTTTAAGGTAATGGGTGGGAGGTTCAAGGGAGATATCAGAGGAAGGTTTTTTACCCAGAGAGTGGTTAGGGCATGGAATGCGCTGCCTGGGGTGGTGGTGGAGGCAGGTACACTGGTCAAATTCAAGAGATTACTAGGTAAGCGTATGGAGGAATTTAAAATAGAGGGATATGTGGGAGGAAGGGGTTAGATAGTCTTAGGCGAGGTTTAAAGGTCGGCACAACACTGTGGGCCAAAGGGCCTGTATTGTGCTGTACTGTTCAATGTTCTGTGTTCATACAAAGTCATCACCAGAACTCCAGAATGAGGTTATAGCCTTGAGCTTACTTCAGGATATTTATTACTTACCTGTGACATCTGGTGGCTCAGAAATTCATTGGCACCCACAGAGCCCTGTTAAACTGTTTCTAAATGAAGCTTCAACAACTGCATTGCTCATAGGCTGGCCACTTGAAAATACAATTGCATCTGAGGCCCAAGATATTGGGTGCTACTAAAGTACTCTTGCACAAGGGCAAGGCCTTCCCATCACTTGCTATGCTAGCATAAAGCACATGAAGAAAAGAAATGAAGTCTGGAGCCGGATCCAGGCTCAGATAATCTCGAGGAAGAGAGGATCAAGGTTGAGAAGCAAGATCAGGTATTGGAAGTGGGGTCAGTGCAAGTGTTGGCTGGTGTTGACTGTTAATGGTGAGGCATATGATTAACAGCTGGGGTGGTGTGGGGTGATCAGGGAGTTGGCGGGTGTTGCTGAGTCAGGAGACTGGTGAATAGCGAATGGTGGTCAGTGAGTCGGGGGTCCTACAACTGGCAGTCAGGAACCACACTGTGAGGGCAAGGGTTGGGAATCAAGTAATTGTGGCCTGAAGTTATTGAATGAGTGGAGCCACAGAGCAGGAGGTCAGGGACAAGTTGGATCTGGGCTGGCGATTGAGAGTTTGGTAGTTTTGAGGAAGTTGTGAAGTTATGGACTTGGAGGGGGTGGTATGTTTGTGAAGGAGACCAGGTGAGTAAATAAAAAGAACCTTCCTGAGCCGAGTTCCCAATCTCGTACTTTTTAAACCAAGCAGCACGATGCAAACCTGATTGGTCTGAGAGGAAAGTGTACATTGCCCTTCAGAAGTACATAAATCAGTTTCACCCAGCAACACTCTCCCAGGGAATATCATTGTGACATATGTGCCCAGTGCAAAAATACGTCATCCACTCAAGCCCAATTCATGACAGTAAACATCTGGTCAAATTTCTGGAGTGGTGCAAGTGGATCAAGAAACTATTGGTTTCCATTCACATGTCATCGAAGAAAAAACACAACTCAATGAATGTTTCATAGGGCAAGGCCCTTTTCCATTTCATGTTTCTCAGAAACCATTCTCACACAGAGCTTCCAGTGCAGCTTCAAATTAAAGTATCTTCCCTCCATGTTGTCACATTTTACATGTCTGAACTATCTCCACACTAAAGAGTGATTATGTTTATATGATGTCATCAACTTTACTGACCCCTGAATTCTTTTGGATTATTTTAATCTATCTGAACTATTTGCACTATAAGCTTATGTCCATCAAAATCCAGGGGTTAGATGAGAGTACATTTTAGAAAGAACCATGAAAAAGCAATGGGTACATATTTCCATTGTTATCTCAACAACTGATCTAATTTTCTTGTGAAATCTGGTGATAACCTGTCAATGTTTTTCCACTATTATGAAAGCTTTAGATTTTATTTTGCACCCTTGTGCCTGGTATTGAAAATGGATCAGGTAAGGAGACTTGGTCGAGTATGCCGTAAATAATGTTTGACACCTATTGGCTTTTCCATATAGTGAGAGTATAAATCAGTGCCATAGCTCAGCTTAGCTGAACTGAGCAGTTTCAAATGGGCCAATGAAGACTTTTCTTTTCAAACTTCACCCCGGCAATTTGATGGAGAAATCAGTTATAGTCTGTGGAAGAAACCAGATTAAAAAGACAGCCCATGTTACATACCAGCCAATTTTTGTGACTTTGGAGGCTGAGGAAATTAGGAGCAGTGTAAATCAAGTGGCTAATTTGCTGAGAGTCTGTTTGGCATCATGGATGAATTTACCCCACCATCCCCACCCACAGCCTCACCCTTCCCCACAACCTCATGTCTCCTACATGGATTGCAAAGCAAAAAGTAATCTTATAATAGAAGTGCCTGAATATCAACCTTTTCATGTCAAAATCTGAATCTGCTGAGACACAGAGTCAGTCTGGAAAATTCTGCTAAGCGTAAACTTAATATTCTATGCTTAATACAAAGGGTGTGTGAGACTTATTCTAAAATACTATTGCAGCACACTGTCAGCATATCCAATGTACAGCTACAGAAAGTCTTATTCTATTTAGTGGAGAGAAATCTTCCATTTGGACATCTGGCTGCTTTGGCAGTCACTTCAGCACTAGCACATTATTACCCTGCACAGCTGTGGTGGGGGAAGAGGAGGTTCCTTTAGCACCATCAGCTCGCCAGATCCACTCACTTGTGTGCCTTCCTCAGACTGACACCGATTTACGACAGCATCTTTCTTCTCCTAATATCCCCTGCACCACAGCACGCTGTACCTCATTGCCTTTGGGTCCATCTGACCTTGTGAAGGGTTCTATGCAAATGCAATTTTTTTTTAATTATCCTTTCTGCAATATTGGTGAGTTCCATGTTGATTGGCAGTCTGGGTGCTAGGATTTCCTTCCTCTTGCTGGTGATGGATTCAAAAGTCATGTCTGCTGGCAGAAACAACAAAGAACACATGAGCTCAGAGGCATTTTCCTTCAGAAACCCTCAATCCTGTCAGATGCAGCTGTTTGCTGAAGTGTTGAATGAATCTCGACTGCCAAGGAGCAATTGGCATTGAATTATACTTGCAGCTCCTCCCATGATGAATATGTACCGTGTGAAGTGTCTGTAGAGGAGGAAGAAGACGCACCATCATCATGTCCAGCAATGACTCATCACACCAAATATTTTTTGCTGACTTGTTTTACATTAATTGGCCAGTCTCTAATAATTAGAAACATTATCATGGCTGGAAGTGAAAATATTAGATCAGCATTTAAACTTGATTTAGACTTCACACAACTCAACAATCAAGTTCACTTTTCTGCCTGTTTAAAATGGAATGGAAACTCATCTAAAAGAGTAACAGTAATCCCTGCTTCTTTTTTTCTGTCCGTAGCCTATAAGCATAACAGTAACCACTGAGTACGTTGGAAATCCTGGTCCCCAGAAGTTTTCTTTTCCCATTCTCTTGTTCACATAAAGTGTGAATGAAAAATGCAGCCTGAGCTTTATCGCCACCCAAGCACCTCCTGATGAAAGCTAGTGTTCTGTTTGGTGAAGCTTAAAGAGATGTTCAGTCATATCAACAATAAAGGTGGTTTCAGGCTTAATCCGGTTTAATATTGCAGAAATCCAGTCATAGACCCAGAAATGTTCCCACCACCCCCTTCCGAAATGTGGTTTCGGGCTTGAATGAATTGCAGGATTAGAAGCAATAAATGCATGAAGCAGAAGTAGGATTCATCCCCAGTTCATCAGCAAAGTCACTCGTAGTTTCAACACAATGAAACCAGATAGCCCACAGCTGGCAGCCCTGAGTTGTTTTAAGCCAGATCACCAGGAGTCTCTATGTTCCCTAGCTGCTAAAACATAGAACAGAGCAGCATAGGAACAGGCCCTTTGGCCCACGATGTTGTGCCGAACTAATTAAAATAGTAATTTAATTTAATTTAATAGTAACTAGTCCAAGCGCAAACTGAAGGAACAGCATCTCATTTTCCACCTTGGAACCTTACAGCCTAACAGCATGAATATTGAATTCTCCCACTTTAAGTAATCCCCACCCCTCCCTTCTCCACAAACCCCTACCCCACCACCACCATGCTTCTTCTCCTCTTCCCTTTCCTAGCCCTTTTTTCCCTCTCTCTTCTTACCTTTAACCCATCTCCCGGTGGATCTGCTCTCCCCTCCTCCCCCTTACCTGCCTATCGCTATCTCTTACCTACATCTACCTACCACCTCCCTGTGCCCACCCCGCCTCCCCTCTTTTCCCCACCTATCACTGCTCTGCTTTTCCCTCCTATATATTGGGCTTCCCTTCTTCCTTTCTTCAGTCCTGAAGAAGCGTCCTGACCCGAGACGGTGACCGCCTGCTTTTCTCCACGGATGCTGCCTGGCCTGCTGAGTTCCTCCAGCATCATAGTGTTTTTCTTCTAGATTCCAGCATCTGTGGTCCTTCGTTAAACTGGTAATTAAATGCCTAACTAACTAATCCCTTCTGCCTACACAATGTCCATATCCATCCATTCTCTGCATATTCATGTGCCTATCTAAGAGCCTCTTAAATGCCTCTATTGTATCTGCCTCCACTACCACCTCTGGCAGCACACTCTAGGCACCCACCACTCTCTGTGTAAAAAACTTGCTGCTCACATCTCCTTTGAACTTAACCCCTCTCACCTTAAATGCATGCCTATCAAAATACTTCCAGCAGTAGGTAAAGTGTTGTCGTGGATAATCCTATAATCCTTTGAGAGACATATGCTGCAAACAATAACAAAAGCAGAAAGGCCTGTCAATACTCAACAAGTTAGGCAGCATCTGTGGAGAGAAAATAAAAGTCAATGTTTCAGGTCAGTGATCCTTCAGCCAAACATTGGGATGGTTTACAGAGTATTGATCCACCATGGAAAAATTATCCAAACTACAGCAAGTGGTAGACCCTGCATGAATGATGTAGTTTAAATTGTTTTGTTTTTCAATATCACTGAATGTAATATTCTGACCAAAACCACAATGATAAACTGATAATTTTCTACTCACATATGTAGTTGTGTCCATGTTGACAAAAAGCTTTGTGTGAATAATAAGTCTTATACTGGAATATGTCATGGTGGTGATCTTTCCCACCTTTTACTTATTTCAGCAGGTCAGGTTTGACTGAAAAATTTTCAGCTAAATATTTTGACTGGAGAAGCTGGGTTTGTTCTCCTTAGAACAAAGGAGATTTTATAAAGGTGTATGAGATCATGACTAGCTTCAATTGGATAATTGAAGCTGTTCCCATGAGCAGATGATTCAAGGATCGGGGCACACATTTAAAGTGAAGGGCAAAAATACAAACGGCATGTGAGGAAACCCACTTTTACAGAGAGATTAGTTATGATCTGGAACTTGTTGGCTGTAAAAGTGGTGGAAACACAATTGATTGGTGCCTTCAAAAGGGAATTGTACAGACATGAAAGTGGATAATTTGTGTGCTCAAGGGAAAGAATGTGGAAATATGACTGACATGGTTGACCTACTAAGAGCTGGCTTACAGTTGTTGGCTGAATGGTCTCCTTCTGTGCTTAACAACTGTGTGATTCTATGAAGCTGTGATGCTTATTGTTCACTACATCAGGAGTCAGTTGTAGGGAAAAGGTGGATCTAAGACCAGCTTTGCCAATGGCTACATACACCTAGATCTGATCTTTGCCTTGATGGACAGCATAGACCATCTCTTTGGACATTCTCTGAAGTGGAGAATTCTACAGATGCACGATAAAGAAATTCCTTCTCATCTCTGTTGGAAATTGAATCAGGCTCCCTAGTTTTCAACACCCCCATTAGAGAAAGCATCCCCTCAACATCCTTACAATTCCCCTCAGAATCTAATATGTTTCAATAAGATTACTTTGCATTCTTCTGCACTCCAGTGCCTACAGGCCCCACCTGTCCAACTTTTCACTATAAGACAAACCAGGAATCAACTAAGTAAACCTTCTCTCCACTGTCTCCAGTAGAAACACATCCTTCCTTAAATTCAGAGATCAAAAATCAAGACACAGTCTCAATTCATTGAACATTTTGCATCATTGCATCCAAATACTTGACATTTCACACCTGCTATTTATGGCCTCATCTATCTCCTCCACAACCCTTGACTAGATGAAGGAGAGTTCACCTTCATCTATAGAGTCTAGAGCGCAGGCCCTGATAACTATGCAGACAACTTTTCACCATTCTTATTTATTTTTCCATGTCTCGTTAAGTTTCACAATGACTTCAGGAGTCAGTGAATTACAATGTCCCTTCCCTTTAAGATGCGCAGGCTGGCAATAAATGTAGGCTATTTTAAGTAGTGCATGCCATTCACAATATTAGGGACCATTAAGTGGAGCAGAAAAAAGGACAGTTAGAAGTGGTTGTATATAGCAACCTCTAAATGATCAGGCAGGTCAAAATTGGTGGTTTTGGGGACAGTCCACTTTGTTCCCATCTGTCTTTTGTTAATTCTAAATCCATCAGACAATGGCCAAATTTTCTTTGAGCCTCAGTTATTAGTCTTGCATGAGTGACTTTGTCAAAGTCAGACTATTTCCTGCTGGTCCACGAAGGGTACTTATTGAAATCTTTACTCGTCAGATAGTTTATGCTTGGAACCACACTTCCCACAGACCGTGATTATAAATGCAGACTGTTTGTCCACAGTGATGCATTTAAATTAGACAGTCATGTAAAAGAAGAATAAATTCTTCAGTTGCTGGAAAATTATAATGGCAATACTTCAGTTATAACCACAACATTCAGTTAAATTCATCATTGGAGTGCTAATGGCCAGCTTAGTTGATTTTAACAATGTTCCAAGTGTAAATACAGAAAATCAAAAGACAGTGCTGATTAACACCACCAGACATATTTAAATGAAACCCCTCTGGGAGTTTAAAAGTAAGTTTACTTTCATCTCTTTCCCAGGAAGGAAAGGAAATGAACAAGCTACGACCACCTTCAAAGACTTGAACACCAGTATTAACTGGTTTAGGATCAGGCAACATGACATGATATACAGTACAGACTAGTGGCAAGAGATACAGTTCCTCTGGAACATAAGTTCTCCCCTTCTAATCATGGAATACCCCAAACACACAAAATATCAGTTACAAAAAGGCATAATTTCAAACATGAAGTTTATAGTGGGTTGAGAGGCTAGCACAGGACAATATAGACCCAGGAGATGTTACGCTGATTTTCTTTTCCTAACACATTTTGCACAGATGTTACAGTAGCAGACATATACAGCACTTGTTTTGCTGCATTAGACAACTATGATACAAACCGGAAACAAATGTTATTGAAATTCTGCATTATGTTTGAACGGGAACTATTCAAGAATAAGACAAATGATATGCATCAATAATGTGCCACAAAAAAAGTAATCAAGCTTAAATTAATAAAAAAAAAGATGCAATCATGTTTTAAGCAAGTGACAAATTCCAGTCAGTGAGTTCGTTCACTCCATTATCAAACTCAGAGTCTGACCTTGACATTGCTGCCCAAACCGAGATACAACAAGGAAGAGAAGGACTGCTCTCACTCAATCTACTCTTAAGTATCAGAAAAGTGATGGAAGTGTATTCAATATTCCTATCAATAGGCAATTCCTCACCAATAACCTGCTTGCTGATGCCCATTTTGGGTTTCCCCAGGATCACTTGACTCCAAATTTCATCACCGTTTTGGTCCAAATATGGACAAAAGAGCTGAATTCCAGAGGTGTGCTTGGTGCATTTGATGAAGACTGGCATCATGGAGCCCTGGTAAAACTGAAGTCAATGGGAAACAAAGGGAAAAAACTCAAACGGTTGGCAATACCTCACATAAAGGAAGACGGCTGTGATTGTTGGAGGTCAACTGTTCCATCCCCAGGACATTACTACAGGAGTTCCTCAGGGCAGTATCCAAGGCCCAGCCATCTTCAGTTGTTTCATCAATGATCTTCCATCAATCATAAAGTCAGAAGTGGGGATGAGTATTTCTCATCAGTTTTTATTGTAGAGAAGATCATGGATGCAAAGGAATTGAGGCAAATGAGTTGTGATATCTTGGACCACATACGAATTACCAAGGAGGAGGTATTGGCAGCCTTAAAGCACATTGGATAAACCCCCAGAGCCTGACCAAGTGCATCTTCAGACCTTGTGGAAGCGAGGGAAGAAATTGCAGAGGCCCTTGCAGAGATAGTTGCTTCATCCTTAGCCACAGGTAAAGTTCCAGAAGACTGGAAGGTGGCTAATGTAGTACCATTATTTAAGAAGGGCTGCAAAGACAAGCCAAGGAACTAAGGGTCAGTGAGCCTGACATCAGTAGTGCGTAAGTTACTGGAGGGGATTCTGAGGTACAGTATCTACCGGCATCTGGACAGATAAGGTATGATTAGAGATCATCAGCATGGCTTTGTGAGTGGGAAATTGTGCCTGAAAAATCTGTTAGAGTTTTTCAAAGAGGTACCCAAGAGGAGAGATGAGGGCAGGGCAGTGGATGTTGTCTACATGGACTTTAGCAAGGCTTTAGACAAGGTCCCGCATGGTTGGCTAGTCTGGAAAGTTAGATTGCATGAGATTAGGAGAGATAGCTAACTGGATTCATATTTAGCTTGATGGTAGGAAGCAGAGGGTGATGGTAGAAAGTTGTTTCTCAGACTGGAGGCCTGTGACTAGTGGTGTACCACAGGGATCGGTGCTGGGACCTTTGTTGTTTGTTATTTATATGAACAATTTGGATGAGAATGTACCAGGCATGGTTAGTAAGATTGCAGGAGACACTAATATGTATCATAGACACTGAAAAAAGATATCAAAGATTACAGGGGGACCTTGATCAGCTAGGTAAGTGGGCCGACGATTGGCAAATGGCTTTCAATCAAGATAAGTGCGAGGTGTTACATTTTGGAAAGTCAAACCAGAATAGGACTTATACAATAAATGGTATGGCTCTGGTGAGTGTTGTGGAACAGAGACTGAGGAGTTCAAGTTCGTAGTTTGCTGAAAGTGGCGTCACAGGGAGACAAGGTGGTGAAGAAAATATTTGGCACACTGGCCTTCATCAGTCAGTGCAATGAGTATAGGAATTGGGATGTTACGTCGCAGTTGTGCAAGACATTAATGATGCCACAGTTAGAGTATTGTGTACAGTTTTGGTCACTCTGTTATAGCAAAGATGTCATTAAGCTGGAAAGAGTGCAAAAAAGGATTTACAAGAATGTTGCCAGGACTCACCTGAGTTACAGGGAGAGGTTAGACAGGCTAGGACTTTATCTTCTGGAGTGTAGGAGACTGAAGGGTGACCTTAAAGAGGTGTATAAAATCATGAGGGGGATAGACAGGGTGAATGCACAGTCTTTTCCCCAGGAAACCGGAATCAAAAACCAGAGGGCATAGGTTTAAAGTGAGAGGGGAAAGATTTGAAAGGGACCTGAGGGGAAACTTCTTCATGCAGAGGGTGGTGTGTATATGGAATGAACTGCCAGAGGAAGTGGTTGAGGCAGGTACAATAACAACATCTAAAAGACACCAGGATAAGTACGTGGATAGGTTATGGGCCAAACGTTGGCAAATGGGACTAGCTCAGGTGGGCAACTCAGGTCGCATGGACAAGCTGGACTGAAGGGCTGGTTTCTGTGCTGAATTACTCTGTGACTCTATGATTCTAAGCCTGATACTGCCCAAGCAAAACAGTCTCTTTAATTGGTACCCCATCCACACTTTAAACATTCATTCCCTGCACCACCAGCACGCAGTGGCTGTAGTGTGTCCCATCAACAAAATGTACTGCAGTCATTCACTAAGGCTACTCCGACAGCACCTCCAAAGCCCACCACCCCGACTATCAAGAAGGATAAGGACAGCAGGTGTATGTGAACACCATTGCCTGCAAGTTCCCCTCCAAGTCACGTGACATCCTGAATTCATCAACGGTTCTGAGGTCAAGAGGGTTGAGAGCTTCAAGTTCCTAGGAGTGAATATCACCAATAGCCTGTCCTGGTCCAACCACGTAGATGCCATGGCCAAGAAAGCTCACCAGCGCCTCTATTTCCTCAGGAGGATAAAGAAATTTGGTATGTCCCCTTTGACAGTCACCAACTTTTATCGATGCACCATGGAAAGCATCCTATCTGGATGCATCAAGGCTTGGTACGGCAACTGCTCTGCCTGGGACTGCAAGAAACTGCGGAGAGTTGTGGACGCAGTCCAGCACATCACGGAAACCAGCCTCCCCTCCATGGACTCTGTCTATACCTCTCGCTGCCTTGGTGAAGCAGCCAGCATAATCAAAGACCCCACCCGCCTGGGTCATTCTCTCTTCTCCCCTCTCCCATCAGGCAGAAGATACAGGAGCCTGAGGGCACATACCACCAGGCTCAAGGATAGCTTCTATCCCACTGTGATAAGACAATTGAACGGTTCCCTTATACAATGAGATGGAAGTGACATTTTACTCTGTATTCTATTATTGTTTTTACCCTGTACTGCCTCAATGCACTGTGTAATGAATTGATCTATACGAACGGTATGCAAGACAGTTTGTCACTTTACCTCGGTACGAGTGACAATAATAAACCAATACCAATACCAATATCACCGTTCCTTCATCATTACCAGTTACCCAAGAGCACTATGGAAGTTCCATCATCAGTTAGATAACAGTAACTTCAGCAGGCAACTTATCAAGGGTTGCGAAGAATAAGGATTTAAATACTAGTCTTGCCAGTGATGTGAGCATTGCATTGAATGAATCAGAAAAAGCACCCAATTGATGTCATCTAGATGTCTCTGAACTGAAACAAATGAGCAATTCAGGACCCGGTTGAAGAACCCCTGATAGCACCAGCCAGAACAATATCATAAAATGACCTAAAACCATTTTCAGGAAGCAGCTTCCCATTTATATCAGGCAACTAGAGATAAAGTTGCCTCCTGAATTGTCATTCAAAGTACTTATTTAACCAATGGGACCTTTTCAAATGAATACTTCCTCTTTTCCACAGATCAGAAAACATAAAGTCTGTGGATGTGTTCCAAATAAAGAAAAGCATGAAACTGGATTCAGACATGTTAACAGTTTACAAGCTCTGATCAGTTTACAAGACAGCAATGCATTATTACACAGCATGTTCGTTTGAACAATTTTCAGGATTGAATGCCTTCCGTGGCTCTTGGATACTCAATTAGATGGATTATTTACTCTTGGGACAAAATAATTACTTGCTGAGTTCCATTGAGTTCCAATGTTTCATTGTCTATAATAGAATAAATTTTACTCATTTGAATTCCATGAATACAAAGTTCAGCAATGAGGAGTAAAATTTGTACTTTGTATCAATAAAGCTATGGAGGCTCTTTAAAAACCATGGAGATTTTATGGTTAGCCACTCTGTAAGATCAGGATTAAAATGAAATAATTTAGCTTCATAAACATCTTTTACTGCTGTAGCATACAAATATTAATCTCATATTCAATACTATATTTCACAGGCATTTTACTCGTTATGTTTCTCTTTTTCTCAGTCAAGAGTTCCATTCTTTATCTTCTTGCTTCTATTTATATTTTTGAATCTGCAATATCCTGTGATCTCAAATGGGATATTTTCCTTATTACATAAGCTTCTCTTTGAGAAGTTTATTTTCTTTCTTCTGTTATACAAGCCCTTTCCTTTTCCTTCATCTACTCTTAACACAAGCTCATCTAAGAATCAAATATTCTACCTACATGGAGAGAAGTTGTTCAACTAACTATCTTTTACTCCTGGACAATTCATAAGGAAAGCCTATTATTCCAAAAGTTTCTCAGCATCAACGACTAACTATCATATGTTCGGACCTGAGTAATATCCAAAAACAAGTGCCTTTCACAGGAAAATTGAATTCAAATCTTTCAGCTCATTCAGAAACTGAATGTTATTCACAGTGAATTTCCTGTCAGTAGCTGGCTGCACCTGACCACACCGTAGAAATGTAAATTCCAGAAAATCAATGTCCGATGTCTCCATGTACTTATTTCTGGTAATAGTTCCAGCCACAATTCAGGAACAAACTAACCCCATTAAGCCCAAAGTTAAGCTTATAACTTAGACACAAGTAGAACTAAATTAAACAGTGGTCTAGAAATTCTTTAGCACTGGAAAGGCACATTAAACCTGATGCCAGTGTGATGACCTGGCACTATTACATACGAGGTCCAAGGTGCCATAGTGCATGAAGCCTATGGTCAGAGCCAGGGCATTAGAAGAAGATAGCTGTCATGATCAGTTGTGGTCTGTGTGGGGGATATCAAGCTCACAGTCAGTCAGAGTATGACAAGTTTGAGATGTGGTGTGGGAAGTATCGACTTGTGACCCCAAAGGAGAGTCACAGCGAGAGTTAGGCATTTAACCTCAAGGTTACCTGCTTGAAACCTGCTACAAACACAAGCCTCCATGGATTGGGTCCTGTAGATCCCAATGACATGTCAATTTAGCAGTCTCACATCATTGTAAAGGCATATTTCTGCATCAGTGCCCTGCACCATCTGCAGGATATACATGAGGGAATGGATTTTGACAAGGTGACCTCACTGTCATGGCCGATAACCTGGGTCCTCCTTACATTATTGCAACAAATGTACGTAGGGTCCAAAGGAAAAGTATGGAGTTCAATACCAACATAGAACATTCTAATCACGATAAAAATTTGAAAATTCTGAGTGAAGTCATCTTCCACATCTCAATCTTAGATGTCCATCTTCTTAACCAGATACGTGATATCATGTTACAACCGTACAAATCATTGGTTAGCTCACACTTGAAGTATTGTGTGTACTTCCGGTAGCAACGCTATGGAAAAGATATGATTAAGCTAGAGAGGGTGCATAAAAAGATTCACAAGAATGTTGCCTGGACTGGAGGGCTTGAGTTAAAAGGAGAGATTGAGTAGGTTGGGACTGTTTACCCTGGAGAAAAGATGGCTGAGGGGTGACTTTAGAGAGATTTATAAAATTATGAGGGGCGTAGATATGGAAGATAGTCACAGTCTCCTTCCCAGGGTACGTGAGTCTAAAACTAGGGGGCATCGGTTTACAGCAAAAGGGGAAAGATTTAGAGGGGATCTGAGAGGCAAGTTTTTCATATAGAGAGTGGTGGAGGTATGGAACGAACAGCCAGAGGGGTTGGTTGAGGCAGGCCCAATTATAATCTTTAAAAAAACATTTGGACAGGTATGTAGATAGGGAAGGCTTAGAAGCATATGGGCCAAACACAGGGAAATGGGGTAGCTTTGAAAGGCATCTTGGACAGCATGGACCAGTTGGGCTGAAAGCCCTGTTTCCATGCTGTATAACTCCATGGATCTATGAATCTAATATCATGATTCCATTTACCAAGTGAAGTTTACTAAGAATTCATGCATTTTAATATTGATATTGGTATTGATTTATTATTGACTCTTGTACTGAGGTACAGTGAAAAGCTTGTCTTGCATACCAATCGTACAGGTCAATTCATTACACAGTGCAGTTACACTGAGTTAGTACAGAGTGCATTGAGGTAATACAGGTAAAAACAATAACAGTACAGAGTAGAGTGTCACAGCTACAGAGAAAGTGCAGTGCAATAAGGTGTAAGGTCACAACAAGGTAGATCGTGAGGTCAGAGTCCATCTCATTGTATAAGGGAACCGTTCAATAGTCTTATCACAGTGGGGTAGAAGCTGTCCTTAAGTCTGGTGGTACGTGCCCTCAGGTTCCTGTATCTTTTACCTGATGGAAGAGGAAAGAAGAGAGAATGAACAGTATTCTAGACTCTCAAAAATATAGGCCCATTCTGCTTCTTGCAATGATTTTTTTTCTCTCATCCAGACTGAAAGCAGGCATCACAGAAATAAATTTAATGAAGCTTCATTGCATGCAGTCTAAGAGAGCTAGATGCTTTTGTCAACTAAGTGACCAAAACAGTACTCCAGGTGTGGATTTAATAAAACTTTAATTGGCGTCAGACTGTGCATGTGGTATACTCCAAACCTTTAAGTAAGATAACAAACCTTTAGCCTTCCTCTGACAGCTGCCTGAGCTCATTCACCTGGTTTAGTCAGTTGTCCACTTGTAAACGAAGTTTAAATGTTTCTGAATGCCTATGAAAATCAGAAACATTCAAAACTGTCAAAGATTAATGAAAATCAATCAACGTTGTTTTCAATTAAAAAAAACTTTTATTCATTTTCTTTCAAAAATAAGCAAGAACTAAAGCGGTGCCTCAAGAAGGCGGCATCCATCACCAACGACCCACACCATCTCTAACGTGCCTTCTCATTACTACCATCAGGGAGGAGGTACAGGAGCCTGAAGACCCACACTCAACTATTTAGGAACAGCTTTTTCCCCTCCGCCATCAGATTTCTGAATGGTCCATAAACCAATGAACACTACTTTATTATTTCTTTTGCTTTGCACTACTTATTTATTTTATAATTTATAGTAATTTTATGTTTTTGCACTGTACCGCTGCAGCAGAACAACAAATTTCACAACATATAAGTCAGTGATAATAAACCTGATTCTGATTCTGATTCTGATTCTGGGTAAGCAGAGGAGCATTTAATTAAACCAAAAATTAGTTCAAAGGAACATGAGTTATGTAATAATTACCTTAATCCCTTGCAGCCATTTCTCTCCATTCAAGTAAGAATTTGCTCTGTGTGTGCCAGGCCCAGGGCAGGTTCAGGGAACCGATTCCCCCGTGTAAGTCCTGAGGAACTGCTGCAACTTTATGTTCTATCATTGGGGCCTGTGAGGACCCAACATCACAGAACAATGAGGAAATCACTGTCCAAGGGTGGTCAGCAAGTTCAGAGCTTCTCTCTTCACACAGGGATCCTGAACATGGTGCATTTAAGTGGGAAGCACTAGCAGTGCCAGGTGGAAAGGCTGGCATCTTCATGCAAAACGCAGTCCCATAATTAGTATGGTCTCCTGTGCTGGTTTTGATTGCCCAAAGGAGTGCAATGTGGAATTTTCCAGATGTTTTCGCCGTGTTAGCCTTGGACTTTTATCATGGCTTTTAGCTTCTGCCAAAGAATTGTTTGGACTCAGGTGAGGAAGGAATGTCAGTTTCAAAGCATTGACCTCATATGGGTGGATGAGTGAGCTGGTCTTTTCCGGTCTGGCATTGTATGTACATACATAAGTTAATAAAAATTTGTTGCTACTGATTCCAGAGCTGGTGTCTCGGAGTCTTGTTATATTTTTCAGATTGACACCCTGATGCGACACATTCTACATTCATTTAGGGCAGACCAGGGAAATGCTGGACTTCTACATAGAGTATTTCTACCACCTTAGAGTGACACATTATGCCCTCATTCATAGAAGAAGTCTCAAAGTCACTAAGAAGATCACCAAGTTTTAAATCAAAGCTGCTGTTGGGTGTAAGTTAAACTGCAAAAGGACCACAGTTCCTCAAGAGCTGGCATTACAAAATTCCCACCCATAATCTTTGAGGATCATCGAAGCTCTGGGGCTGTCTGTTTAGCTGACACCAGGCACCATCAAGACCTCATTACACTTGCTTCACTGAATTGGGATCTGTTCTGGGACCTCTGTTCTTTGTGATTTTTATAAATGACTTGGATGTGGATGTGGAAGGGTTGGTTAGTAAGTTTGCTGATGATACAAAGGTTGGTGGTGTTGTGGAAGGTTGCTGTAGGTTACAAGAGGACTTTGATAGGATGCAGAGCTGGGCTGAGAAGTGGCAGATGGAGTTCAACCCGGAAAAGTGTGAAGTGATACACTTTGGAAGATCGAATCTGAAAGCAGAATGCAAGGTTAATGGCAGGACTCTTAGCAGTGTTGGGGAACAGAAGAATCTTGGGATCCACACCCATAGATCCCTCAAGGTTGCAGGGTATTGAGTTCAAGAGCTGCCAGGTAATGTTGCAGCTTTATAAAACACTGGTTAGACCACACTTGGAGTATTGTGTTCAGTTCTGGTCACCTCATTATAGGAGGATGTGGAAGCTTTAGAGAGGGTGCAGAGGAGATTTACCAGGATGCCGCCTGGATTGGAGATCATGTCTTATGAGGATAGGTTGAGCGAGCTAGGGCTTTTCTCTTTGGAGCAAAGGAGGATGAGAGGTGACTTGATAGAGGTGTACAAGATGATAGGCATAGATCAAGTGGACAGTCAGAGATTTTTTCCCAGGGCAAAAATGGCTAACACAAGGGGGCATAATTTTAAGGTGACTGGAGGAAGGTATGGGGGGATGTAAGAGGCAGGTTTTTTACACAGAGAATGGTGGGTGCATGGAATGCACTGCCAGCAGAGGTGGTGGAGGCAGACACATTAGGAACATTTAAGAGACTCCTAGATAGCCACATGAATGATAGAAAAATGGAGGGCTAGGTGTGAGGCAAGGTTAGCTAGATCTTAGAGCAGGATAAAATGTCTGCACAACATCGTGGGCTGAAGGGCCTGTACTGCGCTGTAATGTTCTATGTTCTATGAACCCAATCAACTTCCCTCAAGGACAGTCAGAATCTGTTCTGCTTATGCAAGGGCCACGATGAGGCAGATTGGGAGATCAAGAGTTCAAGAGTTCATCATTTAGCCTAAGTTGCTCCTCCATTGCCTGACCCCAGTGAAATTATTCCTTTGTAGTCAACCTCTTCCTTTATTTCGGTCTGTCTTGTCATTCTCTGTATTACTAGTGCTGCAATGTTCAATATCCAGTGAACTTGTTTCTTCCCAGTGCTGAGTTCAGTGTTACATACAGCACATACATTCTTTCTCGAAACCCATTTCCCCATTCTATCCCCTCATTAATCTTTTTTTCTTTAACTGTTGTTTCAAATTATCAGTTATTTAAACAGAAGCTTACAGAGGTAAATGATAAATTGACTGTGATAGCACAACTAATTATTTAATAATAACACAATGAAAATACTTTCATAAGCATGATTAAATGAAATAGGTTACTTGAGAGACAATATGAATTGAAGTTTTTTCTGACAATCAGTGAACCCTGTTAAGGAGAATCAGTCAGTCTGAGTGGACCGTGAACAGATTAATTCTACCTGAAGCACATATTGTACATTTTACTGGAAGTTATTTATTAATAATCAGACAATTATATCTGTGATCAATCTAATCTTTATTATCAATCCCTGGGTGGGTGTAGCAAAATACTCTATATCTGAGTCATCAGGCAGGCAACCAATGACAAAGTCCAATTGAAAATATCAGTTTGACAATAGGTATCCCATTGAGGTTTCAAATAGATACCTTGGGAATAAAGCTTTCAGAATAAGAGGTAAAGGTCTTGAATCCAACTTCATAGTCTGACTTCCAAGATGGTGATCTTGATATGCAGACCATTTTGGCCATCAAGATTCACATGAGCCAATGCTAGAAAGGAAACTGAGACCCAATCGTCTGCATGACTCATGTGCAGTAAAATGTCAGCCTAAAATGCTCTCAAGCAAAATCTGAAAGAACATCACTGTTATTGTGAACCAAATTAAGCTGTGAAAACTGCCCCAAACTTGTTTCTAAGAGTACACTGCTTACTCAGCTTATCCACGTAGAATCGGCAAAAATGATTTTTGACATTCTGATCTTTCAGAAGATGAATCGTTAAGACTGCATATTTCTATTGTTTGTGGATGTTTCTGACCTCTGTAAGTGTGCTTGGAGAAGTAAAAAGTGAACAAAAGTAGAGAATCTGGGTTGATTAGTTTATTACCAGAAGTGGACTGCCTAGTCCCACTCTTGCCCTTGGTAGTCATGTCTATAGACAGTTCCTGAATGACTGACATCTTCTTTCATGGATTCAGCTTCATTACTGAGGTAGTAACAGGGAGGCACAAGCTGTGGCAATCCGATGTACCGACAACATTTAGTCCGAGATAATCTTGCCGATGTCATTCAAAATCATCATAACTCTGAATATTTATGATTCGGTCTCTGTTTAAGTTACTGCAGGGAATATCAGCAACATCATCTAGATCTCAGACAGAATGCTATGTGAACACCTTTAGATGCAGCTTAACTTGGCAGACAAGAAAGTTGACAGAGTCAAAAGCAGAGAAAGCCAAAACAAATGTTGATCTTTTCAACACTGAGCTGAAGAAAATATTGGCATGTCCAGGACTTAATGTCAGACAGACAGTCCAATTGTACAGCAGTAGCCTTTGAGTCAATAGTGGTGGGGAAGATATATGGCATAAATTAGCATTTTGGGTTACAGTATAAATGTATTTTGAGACATAATATACAATAAGTGCAGTGAGTTTAGGAGGAAAAAGGTGATTTTAACCTCATGTGTCCCAACACTCTTCATCACTAACAGCTCTTGTCACATCGTGTCTGGATCTGTGGAAGACCAATTGGTAGAAATTGATTGGCATGATTAGTCAACAGCTCCATTACTGTTGTGTCATCTGACAACCAGGATGGCAGAAGGTAAACCTTGGTCTTTCTTCAATTAATTAGTAATTTCAATGTTCCCATAATTTCCTGAGGAAGGGTTGGCTCATATGAACATATACATCAAAGTTTTCAATTTAACTGCTGAACTGGAGTTAAAAATTAGTTGGTGAGTGAATGATTGGATGGAACAGTTTGGATGTATGTTGGATTCCATACATGACCACACTACCTACATCGATGCAATGCTTAAATGATTGTGTGTTTTCATTCAACCTACTTTACATCTATTTGAAAGGCTTTGTATTTTGGTGGGTATTGGAAGATCAGATTAAGATTAAGAAAGAGGCTTCGGTAGTGCTGACCCACTTGGTGCTTGTCAACCAGTGTGAGTTTCCTCAAGAAAGCCGATGCCAACTTGATCGACAAGGCCCTGTGTATCCCCACTCACAGAATTGCTTTTGTATCAAACTAAGTCACACTATACCCTCAGCTAACTGCCAAAGACATCAAGAGATGAAATATTTGCAAATGCCCCCAATAATGACAAACATTGAAATGTAATTAAAATTTAAAATACAATTAACTTAACAAAATAGAAATATAAAACTGCTTTTAAAAACACTAGAAAACACTTCAAATGTCATTTAACTCAAATAAATTGAACACGTACGTCACTTTATCCTTTCCCTTCACCTTGCAGCCAATCCTCTCCATTCAAATGGACAGGCTTGTTTTCTGGTGCAGGGAACTTGGTACAGGAGCATTAAGTAAATCTTATAGCATGTGTGCTGGGAAACTGCAAAGATTCAAGCTTTACTGCTAAATTTCATGAGGAATCCAGAATCAGAGGGCAGCAGTGATCAGACATGACGAAATTCAAGATTTCTACATTCAAGGACTTTCTGTGTAGATCCCGTTGTAAGCCCAGTTACAAGAGCAAGTACTGACATTTCTGCATTGGAACTGCTGACTTTCTAAGCCAACAAGGGCAAATGCTGGCACTTCAGTGCAGAACTGCCCTCTTTTTAACAGATCATATGAGCCAATGAAGGTAAGTCCTGGCATTTCCACAAACTACTGCCAGCTTTTTAGCAGAATAATTTTCCCATCCAGGCTAGCTCAGAGTAAAATCAAAGAAGAGCTCCATATGTGCAGACAGAACAAAAGAAACCTGAGGTAATATGTCAGCTAATATCTCATTTATACAGTAAGCTTCACTGTGATCGGAGAGCTCATTATAACTATTTTTGTATTATCCTGCCTTACTGGGATTATAACCGAATTGGACAATGGACATTCTTTTCTGCAGCTTTCTGACTAAATGAAGGTGAATCGCACAATGACAATGAGGCAAATACATTTAATAGGTTTTATTATATAAAGTATGCAGTTAATGGCAGCACCCTTAATAGCATTGATGTTCAGAGGGATCTTGCAGTCCAAGCCCATATCTCCCTGAAAGTGGAAACACAAGTTGACAGAGTGGTAAAGAAGGCATATGGCATGCTTGCCTTCGTTGCTAGGGGCATAGAGTATAAACGTCAGGAAGACATGATACATTTGTATAAAACTTTGGTCAGGCTGCACTTGGGGTATTGTGTGCAGTTCTGGTCACCCAATTACAGGAAGGATGTGGAGGCTTTGGAGAGGGTGCAGAAGAGGTTTACCAGGATTAGAAGGTACTAGCTGTAAGGAGAGGTTGGACAAACTTGGATTGAAGATTGAGAGGAGACCTGATAGAAGTTTATAAAATTATGAGAGGCATAGATAGGGTAGACTGTCAGAATCTTTTTTCACAAGATAGATATATTGAATACTAGAGGGCATAGCTTTAAGGTGAAAGGGGAAAAATCTAAAGTGGATGTGCAGGACAGGTTTTATTTACACAGAGAGGGGTAGGTGCCTGGAATGTGCTGCCAGGGGTGGTTGTGACCCTATGACTCTAGTGGAAGCAGATACGATAGTGGCATTCATGAGGGTTTTAGATAGGCATATGAATGTGCTGGGAATAGAGAGATATGGATATGCAGGCAGAAAGGATTAGTTTAATTTGGCATCATGGTCAGCACAGAGCAGGTCGAAGGACCTGTTCCTGTGCTGTACTGTTCTATGTTTTATATCGAGTCTATTAGCAGATCTGAATCCTTGTTGTAAAACTGGAAGAGTATCATTATTCAATTGTTTGAAAAATTTTAGCAAATCTTATATGAATATGATCAATCATAACACTGCATCAAGGACCATTGGTGCGACTTTATTTTTTAAAACTTTTTTCACAGGAAATTAATGTGATCTTCATCTGCAAGATTTTTTTCAACTTGTCAATTTGTTCCAAATGCAAGAGAAGGGATTAAGAAAATGTACAAATGTAGGTGATGCATGTTATCAAATGTTTCATATTCTATTGTATGAAGGATTATTGGAATACCATCCATGAAATGCTGTTTGTCATAGTAACATCATATAGGTTCCACTGGAAAGCAATGCACTAAAGTTTTCAAAATGTAATTCATGCTTCTTTTGCCTTCCCTTTGTTTTCCTTGCAGTTGTTGACCTTTCTCAGGGTTTATAATAATCCGCAGGATAAGGTTTGCAAAGTATTGACCCTATCCTGAAGCCTTGCTTGACAGGAACATAGATCAAATAATTGGGTGTGGAGCTTGTGCACACCATTCACTGTGATCTTGACTTCCTGGTAATTATATTTATGATTGGGAAGTTGAGAATGCTGTGAATCATAAGCTCTGATCTCAGCTATTGCATCTCTGTGTTATGTCTTTGTCAAATGAGATTGCATATCTGAATGATTGCTTTTTTGAATTTATGTCTGCTTCTTCAGACATTTATCTATCTATGCTTAATACTATTTAATTACTTGCTTAAAATTCTAAACAATATATGCCACAGAGAATCAAATAAAACCATAAATATACGGCAAATTGAATCACAAAGAATCTGACTTACTTTTCTTGTGATCTGTGGTGTTATCATAAGGTTTTAGTTCAAATGTACATATGCATAGAGGATACAGTCTCTGGGAGGCAGTTTTGAGTTTTTACCTGTGTTGTGGTGAAGTAATAGAAAAGTTTTTATTCTGTACTTCATTAATATTGTGAATAAATTTCCTTCTTTCCTTCCTACAGAAAACAGCAAAGTTTACCTGATTTTGGAATCAAGTGCAAAGGAAAGTATTAAGTGAGAATCTATCTAGATCTTCTATTAGTGGAGAATTGTCCACAGCTTCATAGAACATGCAGCCCTCCTCCTCACCCACTGTGACACACCTCCTGCAGCGTTACCTCTTACTCTCCAGTGCCAACTGTCCTTACAGCTCCCTTGTGCACCATCATGATTGATCCATCGTGAATCTACCTGCAAGCTTGCACTGGAGTGTTACCAATAACTGAGCAGGCCAGGTTCTGTCATTGAACCTTCTGCAGCATTCAGTGCCAACGTATCAGTGTTACCAACATGTTCCCACTGCACCATTTGGTGAAGTTTTCCAAGTACATCCTTGTGGCAAGAGACCTCGCACATTCCGTTGCATGATTGTAATTGGCTTTCTTGGAATTTTATGGAATGGGTGAGCAGCAGCAGTGGAGGATCTTCAATGGCATCATATGGTTGGAAAAGTACTCAGATTTTGGTTAGCACCCTGTTCGTCTGTTCAGGTAAGGATTCTCATTTGGAAACAGGACCAACACTGCAGCTGATCGGATAGCATAAGCACACAGAGTCACAGACCAACTGAACCCATTTCACACCATTATCAGCAAATCAGCACCTTGTAATTAGTATTTTGTGGCCCCTTTGAATAGAAAATGTTAAAACTCTTTTGAGTGCAATTTTGATTCTTTTTGATTCTTTTCCTTTCTTTGCTCGGCAGCCACAATGCTAAGCGTGCAAAGCAGTGCAAATGGTTTACAATGCCCTGTTTTATTGCATGTTATGTCTCATAAACCATCAGTCAACGCATATTAAGTTCCCATTGATTCAGCAAGGTGGTAATTATCTACTTACAATATGGTTGAATGGAAAATGCAGCACAAGTGCGCAGGCTATTTTTTATATTAAAATCAAACACAGGAAACACTGTCAGTACTTTGTTGTTGATTTTTTTTGGTTATCATTTGCAAAAATAAGTTTCAAAGTGAATCTTGTACCGAGAGCAGCTACCACTGCTTTGCAGAATTTATGGCCATCTCGGATGATGAAATTGGTTCTTAATGCTGGATAAAGTAGACAGATGAGTCAGTTTAACTTTTATCATTGAACAAAGAAAGTGGTTGGCAATGATCCCTCTTGATGCCTTGACTGATGTTCTTTCCCATTGATGTTGAGGTATGATACAGGCTGCCGATTAGCCATCAACAATATTTTACCCTGCAATAAAAGTTAAAATTATCTCCACTGAAATTTGAACTATAACTTAAACCGCTGGTATAAATAAATTGCAGAAGTAACCACTCTGAGATACCATGCCAAACCCCCTTACATTTTCAGACCATGAGGTTTATTACTGCTTAATTCCAGACTTGCTTGTTTTGATCAGGGGCTTATGTTGACAGTTCAGGTTTCCCATATGTTTTATGCAACACCAGGTCATGCCAGGGATTGCTTTGAAATTAAGCTATTTCTATTGTGACAATTTAATAAGCATGGTAAAAATCTAAAAGGGACAATAAAAATAGAGGGTGTAGTGAGTTCTTTTCAAATTCAAAAAAAATCTTGAATGGGTATACCCAGAAGGGTTTAACAAGGTTAAGATAGTTAATTGCTGCAGAGCATCTTTACTTTTGTCTCAGCAGATATCAAACCATTTTAACCTATTTAGGATTTGCACCACCTTCTTCACCTGTCAGATGAAAATAGTATTCCACAATAGTCCATTGAAATATCTTCCACATTATCAGAGGGACTTTAAAAATAATCAGAATGTAAATGGAATAAAAACAAATTATATGAATTTGGGTCTCTAAATAAAGCAGACAATTCTATTTTAAGATGAACTGTAAAACAAAATGATGCCCAGGCACTTTAGTTTGGCATAATAGTGTGTAAATAAATTACGAGCACATGGTGGATGATCCCTTGCTGTGAGCTTCTCATTATCATTCCCTTTAAGAACAACTAGGTGAGAAGGTAATAGACTGTTTCTGAAGGGCTGACACTTGTCCAGCTTTGGAAGAGACGGTCCACAAACATCATCGAGAAGTTTGTTTTTTAAGAAAATAAAACAGCACTTTTTGTATGCTGTGTAATATGAAGCCCGAGGTTTTCAAGGTTTACTCACAATGAAGCTTCTTCATCAGAAGTAAAAACATCATCGGCACCACCGCAGGTGCTGTGCACTGTTTTCTGACAAACAGCGAGGAATAGTGAAAAATCCCTGCATGAATTTTAACATGTATTGCCGGCATGTTGAGCCTGCCAGTGGTTGCACTTGGAACTCAAGCCACAATTTAGTTACCTCAGTCCATTCACTTATAGACATATAAAAGCAGAAAGCATAAGGGGAACCACAAAGGAATTACAATCTGTATTTATCCATTTGTATCACATTTGGCTGAATGCCAGGGAGCCAAGGGAATGTCTCATGCCCTATTGAAAATCAGTATGTTGACCGTCTGCAACCAGAGCAGCTAGGCACCTTTAATCTGTAGAGGTCACCATAGCAACAGATTCCACACTCTCAAGCACACCCTGGATATAAAAGTAGATGCATAAAGCAGTTTCCTTTTTGTATCTGCAGCTCCAACAGATAAAACAAATGGGAAAGTTAACAGCTGAGGCAAATGAGAGAGGGAGATAGAATGTTCAGAAAAAAAGTCAAGACTCCCCTATTCTAAAACTAATCTTTGCTCGTTGCTTTGTCCATTGAAATGTACAATTATCATGGTGTGCAACCATTATACCCAGTGCTATGTACATCATGAATGTGATGCAATTAGAAGAGGTTGGTTTAATTGTGCATGCTTTAGCCTCTGCTAGCTGAAGTTTCTAACAGTCTTGTTTCTAAATTGTAATGCTTAGGGGTCTTTGTATCATATATTTCAGTCATACTAAAGTGCAGTTTTTTTAGTAAATAAAACCATTTTTCTAATCACTTTTTCCTCTACAGTTACACTGGAGAGTCTCAATACTATGCAGCTGACAAAATCTAAGGCAGATAAGTATCAGGGGATGTCTCAAGATGACAGCAATGATTTCATCAACATGCCTTTCAGACATCACATCAAGCTTTCTCTAAAACTCACACTGCTTCTGATGATGAGACGTAAATATTAGCAACCTTACTGTGACTTTCATGGCAAGATGCCAATAGTACTGCACAAAGGTGAAATATATAACCAGCAACAGGTACTGAACGGGCAGCAAAGAGTAGGTGGTCAGCTAACCTGTAACGACAGTGGAAGTGGGAAACTTCTGAAGAGATTAGTGACCGTCATCCAGATTTAGATAGGTAAATGTTCAAGGAAAAAGATCCTAATTCAACCTGAAAAAAAACAGAGAAAAGGTAACAGAAGTTCCTGAAACCTCCTGTTTAATTCATTTTATAAGAAATAACTTTCACTTGCACAACACCTGTCACAACTTTAGAACATTCCAAAGTACTTTACAGCTAATGAAATGCATTAGTAACCTTAATACATGCAGGAAAAGCAACAATCCATTAAGCACTCAATAAAGTCTGATGAATAGCAATCAGATAATGATCAGATGATTGACTTAATGGTTTTGATTGAGAGGTATTAGATAGAGAAGAATTCCTGTGCTCTTCCTTGAATAATGTTGTGCTGAGAGAGAAAATGAGGCTGCAGTTTAATGTTTCATCTAAAAGATGTTTTATTTCTGACAGTAATTAGCCCCTCAGCACTGGACTGAATTACCAAGTTAGGGTTTGTGCTTGCGTCTCTGGAGTGGGACTTGCAACCTTCCAATTCAAAAATTAAAAGGACTTAACGACATGAATATATTTTCCAGAACCTATTCTAGGCTAAACAAAATAGTTCCTTTTGGGATTATCACTTTTAAATTAGAAAAAAAAATTCTCTGCAAATCACTTATCCATGGGCTGCACATTTTAAAAACATGTTTGCTCAGAGTTCAGGAAAGCTGCTGGCTGGATATGATACGTTGAAGTATTCTAACAGTGATTGGGTGAGGTATTGATGTGATCCATTAACACTTATTGTAGATGTAATAGGTTTCCTAAATGTGGGATACATAACCATAAACTAGCATAGCAAAAGATTTTCAAACATTTGATACATTTTTTTATTCATTTGTTTTTTTTTCATTATGATTCTTGCTCTTACCGTAGCTATTTCCTTAGTGTTGGTCCCTCCTGTATGAAATCTGAGCATTTATTTTATATTTCTACAGTATAAACTTCATGATAGTAGAACCTCCTTAAGATCTGAACCAGCTATTCCTGACTTTCACATGTGCTCTGCATGCAATTCCCAAATCTTTTTGACAGCGGAGCAAGAAATTATGTAGTAATGTAATGTCAGATACAAATGTTAGATCTTTATTTCAGGGCACGCATTCATCAATATATTTAAAAATGGATGTCTTTCAATTTTCTCCCTCAATAGTTTGAAAGTTCCCAGTAAATGCCAGTGATTCCATTGCAGTCTGTTGGTATTTGGTTTCCACATGTATCCAATTGTCACAAACTAGCTGGCAGTTTCCAGCCTGCCACTCTGTCAGCAGACTCCACCAATGGATGTTGCATGGGTTCAAAAGTGGAGCACGAACTTGTTGAGGTTTCGTATCGACTTACCCGGGAGAATATGCGCGCACATTTGCTGCACCAGCTTAGATTTGGAGCAGGATCTGTAGGCACATTCATTTCAACAGAGATTTTACTGCTAAGAGGAAGATAAAAAAGGTAAAATCACTTTTAAACTGTTTGCAAAAACATTTTTAAATATTTGAAAGCAAGTATTTTTTATTGAAAGTTGTTAACTTTTCATTTATTTTTATAGTTTATTTCATTTTTGATAGATCTAAATACTTCTAAACATTTAGGACATTCAGAAGCATTCAAAAAAGTTGAGATTGAAAAGAGGAATTTGAGATGAAAGATTAGTAAGGAAGAGGGAGGGTTGGGGAGTGATTGGTGGGGTGAGGATCTGCGGTGAGGAGTAGCTGAAGAAAGAAGTCAGGGGATTTCAAGGTGGGAGGAGGGGAAACGATGAACAAGTTGGTGATGGAGATGAATGGGGTACAGGTAGAGGATTGTAGGGTTAGGAGAGTTGTAGGGTATGTGAATTAGGGACACAATTAGGAATTGTGCTGGGGAGGATTAAGTTAATGAACACTGAAGTATTTTGGTCTGAAGAGGAGTGCAGGATCTACATTCATCGATCCACTCTACCTGTAGCTTTCTGGAGGTGTCAGAACAAAACTATCTTCACTATATCCATTTGAAGGCAAACGGGTTGAATGTCTGACACACGGAGAACCCATCTACTGAGGTATTCACAAAGGTAGAGCCTCTGCCCAGTGTGGGAAACAGACACTTCCCCACTGGGAACACCCAACACATGTCGTAACCCCATCAAACTGGCTGACAGAGCCAAGCTTAAAGACCTGCAAGCATGCACAAAAGTAGTTCTGGAGTTTAGCCAAATATAAAGCTTCAGCTTAACAGCAGAACACACTGGTAAGGTCTTGGGCTTTTAGAGCCAAGAGTATCAAACCCAATAGATTTTAGCACTTAAGGTTATCTGAAATTGGGTATGAAGAATCATTATTTCGATCCCCACGTCACCATTTATATTTGTTATTAACGCTGTCATCCAAATGTCCCAGATTTACATTCCCAAAGCACTAATACTTTAGAAAGTTGGAGGAGATTCCTGAGGTTGGCTGGTGGTTGAAGTCAGAGTTACTGCCAAACTTTAAGTTTGTTCATGTTGCCAGACCTAAACAATCATGATTTGTGACTGTGTAAGTATTGAGCCACACAGCAGCACTGCAGACATCTCCAGAATGTGCATTCTTGAAATTTACTGTGGTAGTTACTGCCCAGCTGGAATCAACCTTGGACTTCATTAGCTTTTTATCAGATAATTGATATCCATATCAGAAATTCTGCTGACTACTTTTGCAGCCTTTGCATACAAGATGATTGGCCTTATTTTCTTTCTCCATTTTGAAAAAAGAATTTATTATGTTTCTTTATGTCTTTTGTCCTCAGAAATTATTAGCTTAAAGCTCTGCAAGTTAAAAAAGAAGTGAGTTTAAGTGCTGATTGTAAAGAGCAGGAGAGATGGACATTAAAGCAGGGAAGGTTCAGAAGCTCACAAGCACAGAAATATAAGAAAGCACGAGGAAGGAACTCTTCAGAGTAGAGAAACACCAATCGTCCATATAGCTTGCTGAAGAAACATAAGGAACTTTAAGTACTACAAAAGGATTAACTGCATTTTATTGATCCCTATACTTGGGATTTTGCAGTACATTCCTTTGTGGTTGCAAAAGCACAAATTGAGCTGGTATGATCTGTTCAAATCATTTTATATATGCTCTCACACTACCCCTTAAACCTCCATCATACTTTTCCATTTGTTGTAGATCACGCAGAATTGCATGGAACAACAGTACAGAAACGAACTAAACATCAGTGTTGAAATTTCCACTCTACTTGGCCCACCCAATTTGATCTGGTAATCTTGATTATTACCTTCTGTCTGCTTCTCCCTCATGTGTTTATTAACATTCCTTTTAAATGCAGCTGTGCTCTTCACCTCAATTACTCATTGTGATAACAGGCTCCACAATCTAACAACTTCTCAATTAAAAATAAGTCTCTCAATTAATTAGTAAATTTATTAGTTGCTATTTTTTATTTACATTTTCTTTTCCCCATCATGTTGGGATAGTTTCTCCACCTATCAAATTACCTCATCATTTTAAACACCTACAACACCTGATAGAGCATTATGAGAGTCATAGATAGAGTAGACAGCTGGCTAAAATGTCTAATACCAGAGGGTATGCATTTAAGGTGAGATGGGGGGTAAGTTCAAAGGAGATGTGTAGGGCAAAATTTTTTACATAGAGAGTGGTGGCTGTCTGGAATGTGCTGCTGGGGTGGTGGTGGTGGAAGTAAATACAGTAGAAGTGTTTAACAGGCTCTTAGGCATGTGAATGTGCAGGAAATAGAGGGATATGGACATTGTGCAGGCAGAAGGGATTAGTTTAGTTGGACATTTGATTAGTTTGGTACAATATCGTGGGCCAAAGGGCCTGTTCCTCTGCTGTACTGTTCCATGTACCTAAGTCAAATCATTGTTCAACTAATTTCTAAAGGAAGTGCCCAATCTTGATGAACTTCTCCTGGAAGGTAAAGCCTTTTAGTTCTCTTAGCATGCATGTAAATCTTTTCTGTAATTTCTCCAGTGGTTCTTCTTATAATGTGGAGAACATAACAATGCACATTTTCTTTTAAGTATGGTCTTACTGAAGTTCTGTGTAAGTTTATCGTTGTTTCCCTGATCTTTAGTCCCATCCCTTTACAAATGAACACAAGGGCTTTGTCTGCTTTTTTTTTTAAAAGTTCCTTCAATCAGAATTGCATCTGTATCTGTAGATTTTGGTTTTCCAAGGAATCTTTTTAGTTTTGCCATCAAAATGCACCAACTCACATTTTTTGATACTGAAATTCATTTCCCACTTGCCACCCATTATCCAAGTGTTTTCTCTTTAATGGTGTAGCTACAGTCCTCTACATCAGCTGTAGCCTTGGTTCTGTGTTGTCTGCACCATGTGAAACATCACTTTCCTGCTTTCACCCTTTGCCCTCACTCTCTTCTATACTATAACCATCTTGCTTTCCATCTATTGCTTGTTCTGATCTCAGCCACGAGACTGGTAGTGGGTACTTAGCACATTTTGAATATCCAAATATGTTATATCCACTGTATTGTCTCTTCTTCAAAGTATTCAATACACTTGAACAATCTTCCCTTTTCAAAACACTCTTGACTACTTATTATTATATAGAGTCACTGAGTTGTACAGCATTGAAACGGGCTCTTTGACCCATTGCCAACCATCACGTCTATTTGTACGAATCCCACTTGCCCAAGGGGAAAAATTTGTCTCCCGGATCCCCTTTCTCTCTTCTTAAACCTTTGCCTTCTAGTTTTAGACACCCCTACTTTGAGAAACAGACACTGGCTATCTACCCTGTCTATCTCTCACAATTTTATTTGTCTGTCATAATTTTATTTACCTCTATCATGTCTCCTCTCAGTCACCTTCCAGGGGAGACAGACCCAGATTGAGGGGTAAATTTTACACCCACAGTCATTGGTATCTGGAATGAGCTGGCAGTGGAGGCAGGAACAGTAACAGCATTTAAGAGGTAACTGGACAGGTACTTGAATGAGCAGAGCATTGAGGGAGTGTAGCGGTTAGTATAATGCTATTACAGCGCCAGTGACATGGGTTCAATTCCCACCACTATCTGTAAGGAGTTTGCACGTTCTCCCCGTGTCTGCGTGTGTTTCCTCCGGGTGCTCCGGTTTCTTTCCACATTCCAAAGATGTATGGATTAGGAAGTTGTGGGCATGCTATGTTGGTGCCGGAAGCGTGGTGACACTTGCAGGCTGCCCCCAGAACACTCTATGCAAAAGATTCACTTCACAGTGTGTTATGATGTACATGTGACTAATAAAAGATATCTTACTTTATATGGAATTATTGCAGGCCAGTGGGATTAATACAGATAGGCATGACGGTGGGCGTAAGCACAATGGGTCGAAGAACTTGTTTCCATGCTGTACAACTCTATGACTCTATCCAATTTCTTCTTGTAACTCAAGCCCTCCAGTCCAGGCAACATCTTTTTGAATCTTTTCTGCACCCTCTAGCTTAATCTCACCCTTCCTTTAGTGTGGTGACCAGAACTCCACACCATACTCCAAGTGTGGCCTTACCAATGTTTAGTGCAATTGCAGTATAATGCCCCAACTTTTGCCTCATTTTCATGCCTCCTGCCTCTTTTTCATCACCCTGTCTACCTGGGTTGCCACTTTCGGGGAACTATGTACTTGTACCCCTAGGTCTCACCTGTTCAACAACACTCCCAAGTGTCATGTTATTCACTGTCTATGTCCTGCCCTGGATTAACTTCCCAAAATGCATCACTCTGCACTTGCCATTCCCTTGCCCACCTTCCCTGATGATCTATATCCTGTTGTAACCCTAAACAACCTTCACTGTCCACAATACTACAAGTGTTGGTGTCATCTGCAAACGTACTAATCATTCCAGCTACATTCTCATCCAAATCATTAATATGTATGACAAACAACAAAGGATCCAGCACCGACCCCTGCAGCATACCACTGTCACAGGTCTCTGATTGGAAATTCATTCCACCCACCCCCACCCCCAACTACCGTCCTCTGCCTCCTACCACCAAGCCAATTTTGTATCCAATTGGCAAGCTCGCTCTGGATCCTGTGTGTTCTAACCTTCCAAACCAGCCAACCACATGGGACCTGGTCAAAAGCCTGTCTGAAGTCCTGATTACCAGTCCTGATGCAGGGTTTTGACCTAAAATATCGACACTTCCTTTCCTCCCACAAATGCTGCTTGACACATTGAGTTCCTCCAGCAGATTGTTTTGTTGTTTCAGATTCCAGCATTTGCAGTCTCTTGTGTCTCTCTGCTAAAATCCTTATTTTGGTTCTATGTATTTTTCCATCAAACTGTTGAGTAAATATTTCATTATTTTTCTTTCCAGCAAAGCTAAGCTTGCACTGTCTATAATTCCCTGGGCAGCTTCCAACTCTTTTTAAAAAGTACAGGAATGATGGTACCAGTCTGCCAGTCCTCTGGCAATAAAAGCAGAGAGCTGACAAAAAATCTCATTGCACTCATTGACAATGGAATTTGCTGCAGCAACCTGGGGAAAATTCAACTTTGTCAATATAACCAAACAGGTTATCTGGTGGTCAACATATTCCCATCTGAGAAGTTGCTGCTTGCAAATTAGCTGTAGAGTTTTCTACATTCAAACAGTAAATGGACTTCAAATGTACTTTATTGGGTGATAAGTAATTTAGAATATCTTGAAAGGTTCTGCACAAGTCTTTCTTGTTTAACTGTAGTTCACTTAGATAAAATAAAGTTCAAAGGAGGCATCTTTCCTAGACCTTTAAAATGTAAAGACACTTTCACAATCTGGAATTATGCAAAACAACATAGATGCTTAAAAATTAAATAATAGGTGACGATTCAGATGAGTAGGATTAAATGGTTACTGTACATCAGTAAACAAAATCATATAAAGGAAATATGGTAAAACAATCAGATAAATGTACTTGAATGCAGAAAACATTTGTAGTTTTTGATGAATTAATGCACAAATGGAGATAAATTGACTTGAGTGAATAGTCAGAGATGTGGTTACGAGCTGATCAAGATTGGGAATTACATATTCTAAGGTAATTGGTATTTAGAAAGGACTGGCAAAGGATTGTGTGGTGAGGGAAGGGTAGAAGAGGGGGTAGCCCTGAAAATAAAGTTGAGCAGGAGTGAGAAATTATCTTGGCCCAGGAGAATAAGAAGCAATATAGACGGAGAGAAGTTGACCAGAATGGGAGTTGTAACAGTGGCAATGCCTCTAGAGAGAGATTTAATCTAGAATATCCTGTAGCAAAGGTAATAAAATTGTGGAGAACTTTAATCTTCATCTCAATTGGGCAAATCAAACTGACAATTAGATTGAAAAATGAGCTAGAGTGCTTGAAATAATGCATCTTGAAGCCAATAAGGGCACAGGCTATCTTCAGAGTCTTGCAGAATATGGAATATCATGATACTGGATCTGTTAAGGAAAAAATGCTATAACATGTGTTATATATGCTGTAACATTATGTTCAGATTTATATGGTGGATAATTCTGTTGTAAGTTATAATTTTGTATTAATTTAAATGCAACTAAATAGGTGTAGGGGACAACTTGGCTAAGTGGGGAAATTAGATTATCTGGTTCAGCAACAGGTAAATAAAAATAAATATTTAAAGAAATATTTCAATATTCTGACTGAATGTACGTTCCATTCAGAAATAAAATCTCTGCAGGAAAAGTGATTTTTTTTTTGCTTAAGGATAATATTAGATTAAGAGTCTCCTGGATGGAGAATTTTAAGAATCAAAAAATTGATAAGTAGCAGATAGAGTAAGAGTAATGAAGTAAGAACTATGTATAAATAAAAATATTATTTTCAAACTTTGTCGAAAAATTGTTTAAAAATGATTGTAGGTTCCATGCAGGAGTAATTATAATGTGTAATATAGAAATGACTGGAGTATTAAACAAATATCTTGAATCTGATTTCACAGTGGAAGAGGGCAGATCTTGAAGTACTGGCAAAAGAAGTGCGCTGGAGAAATTATAGGGACTGAAATTTGGCCATTCCCATGGGATGGTGTGTCTGCACCATGGGGTCACAATGAGCTGGTTGCAGTGACAATGAATGCATTCGTACTGACGCCAGCTATCTGTACTTTGCTATCTTCCAAAAGAGAAGTTATCAAAGGGTCTAGCATATTTGAAAATGGATTGATTGCTAGCCCCAGATCATAGACTTTAAAAGAAGCAGGGAAGGAGGTTGCAGGGGATCAGACTATAATATTTTCAGTCCTCCTTGGTTACTAGACTGATGCAAAGGTTTAGAGAATGACTAACATTGTGCCATTGTTTACAAAAGGAGGAAGAGATAAACCAATTAATTAGATGCCAGTTGCTATATCTTCAGTATTTATTGGAATCCATTCTGGAGGACAATATAAATCTTGTTTTGTAAGGTGGCAATTAATCAGGGACAGGACCATGAATTTGTTCCAGGCAGGTTGTGCCTGACTAGCTAGGTTGGAATTTCTTTGAGTAAGTAATGAGGAGGATCCATGAGTACCATTCATCTGATGGAGTCTAAGTGCACTTTAACAAGCCTTTTGACATACTGGCACATGGGAGGCTGGTTAAACAAAAACGTGTGACATGGAATCTATTCCTTCTCTTCGAGGTGTGGCTTTACTAGATCAAGTCCTGGGATATGGAGGTGTCCTGAGGGGAAATATTGAGGAATATAAGCCCATATTCACTGAAGTTTAGAAGAATTGGTTGTGATCTGATTGAAACAGGTCAGGTTTTGAGTGCTATCAACAGTAAAGATACTGGGAGATTATTTCTTGCAGCTGGAGAGTCCAAGACTAAGGAACATAGTCTTGGGATAATGGGTCATTTGCCTGGAACAGAGGTCAGGAGAATTTCCTGTACTCAAAATGTTGTAAATCTTTGTAATTTTCTATGCCAGAGAGTTTGGATTTTCAACAGATCTTTGAACACTGAAGGAATCAAACGATATGGAAATAAGTGGATGTGCTGCATATTGTGCTGTGATCTTATTGAATTTTGGCACAGGCTTGAGGGACCATATTACCCCCTCCTCCTTGTATATCTTGCATCCAGTTTTATCTCACCACCATCTCTCTGACCTGCCATTTGTATTACATCTAGAACTACATCAGTGGAAATTTTCTCCAATTAGCAATGAGAAGATGAAAGTTATCATCTTCAGACCCCATCACAAGCCCCATACCTCGGCCCCACCAACTCCATCCCTCTCCTAATCAGATGTTTAAAACTGACCAGATTGTTCACAACATCGGGATCGTATTTGACACTAGCTGAGTTTTGGAGAACATATACATGTCATCAAAATGACCATAACCATGCCCAATAATGCCCTTTCTTTGGCTCAGCAGCTACTAAAACTTTCACCTATCTTGTTCCTATCTTTATAGATGAACCCACCATAATCTCTCTCCACCTCCCTCAATCTACATTTTATAAACTTGACCTCATCCAATACCCTGCTGTCCCTGTTCCAACTTTACCAGGTCCTGTTCACCCTAACTACTCTAGATGCTGACCAACATTGACTCCTTGTTAAATAACAGTTTGGTTTTAAAATTAACATCATTGACTTCAAATACCTCCAAGGTCTCAAACCTCCCAACTTCTGTGATTTACTCCAACACTACAGACCTCTGAATTACATGTGCTTAGCTAATTCTGCTTTCCTACACATCCCTGATGTTGATTGAACCACCATTGTCAGCCATGCTTTCAGGTGCCAAGACTCTAAGCTCTGTTATTCAACCTGAACTTCGCTATCTTTCTATCTTCTTTAAAGCGTTTTGTTCAGATAGCTTTATCTTAAGAAAAGATTTATGCAGCAATTCTGATATCTCCTTATGTGCTCAGCATCAATTTTTTGTTGCTGTTGCTTCTGTTTTGTTCTTTAGAATAGGATTTCTTTGATTTATTTCTTTTGATATGTTCCTGTAAAGCACTGAAATTGAAGGTGGTGTATGGATGGAAAATGTTGTGATTTATGAGAGAGAGAGAGAGAGAAAGAGAGAGAGGACACCTTCATGGAGTTCAGCAAGGCTCTGAAATGAATCTACGTGCAAGTTGGTATCCAAGTCTGCACGACACCACACCTTTCTGACTTGGATGCCACCTTATCTACCACTCCAAAAAGGATGATGAATGCTTTATCTGTGGTCAGGAATTTTGATAGTTCCTGCTAAAATAATTCTTCACTCAGAAGCAGGATGAAGGCACAATGGGAACAGCTTGCCTCTTTAATTTTGTAGGTACAGGATAATCCTGTTACTTGAATCCATATTTCCCTTTTTACTAATTTCAGAGAGAAATGAAGATGTGATTTTTATTTTTTTTTGTTTCCACAATCCCATATGGAGTTCAATCAGCATGCAACTATGTAATACAGATCAGAGGTCACAGGTCCAGTTCATGCACTGTGCTGACTGAGGTAGCATTGCTACAACTGCTCCAGGTGCGCCCTTGTGTTAGAGCTCTTGATCTTTATCCAGTGATTCCTGATGATGCACATGAGGAGATGGAGAGGAGGGTTGAACTTGGCTTTTCTGCCTTCATAATCAACGATGCCATTGAATATTTACAGCTAACATGGACCAAGATATGGTACCAGTGTCACTTGGACATACACAGTAAAGAAAAATGGACAGAAAAAAAAGAGGAAAAGCAGGAGAACAAGGACGAATCTTGATTATATCCAACAGAGTAAAATGGATGTTAGCAAATGGGCAGAAACCAGAGAATTAAAGAACTACCAAATCACCATTGCACAATTGTTCTTCAAGATCTTGCTGGTAGGCTGGTCCAGAACATTAAGGCACAAGAGATCCAAGCTGCGTTGGCAAACTGGATCCAAAATTGGCTTGGTGATAGGAGGCAGAGGGTAGTGGTAGATGTGTGTTTTTCTGACTGAATATCTGTAAGAAGTGGTGTACTGCTGAGACCTTTGTTGTTTGTAATATATATGACTTGGATGAGAATGTAGGTGTTCTGATCAGTAAGTTTACAGATGACACAAAAATTAGAACCATAGAACAATACAGGCCCTTCGGCCCACCATGTTGTGCTGACCTTTAAACCACGCCTAAGACTATTTAACCCCCTTCCTCCCACATATCCCTCTATTTTAAGTTCCTCTGTATGTTTATCTAACAATCTTTTGAACTTGACCAACGTATCTGCCTCCACCACCACCCCAGGCAGTGCATTCCATGCACCAACCACTCTCTGGGTGAAAAACCTCCCTCTGATATCTCCCTTGAACTTCCTACCCGTTACTTTAAATCCATGCACTGTTGTATTGAGCATTGATGCCCTGGGAAAGATGTGCTGGCTGTCTACTCTATCTATTCCTCTTAATATTTTGTCTACCTCTATGTCTCCCCTCATCATCCTCCTCTCCAAAGAGTAAAGCCCTAGCTCCCTTAGTCTCTCCTCATAATCCATACTCTCCAATCCAGGCAACATCCTGGTAAATCTCTTCGGCACCCTTTCCAATGCTTCCACATCCTTCCTATAATGAGGTGACCAGAACGGGACACAATACTCCAAGTGTGGTCTAACCAGAGTTCTGTAGAGCTGCATCATTACCTTGCAGCTTTTAAACTCGATCCCACAACTTATGAAATCTAACATCCCATAAGCTTTCTTAACTACCCTATCCACCTGTGAGGCAACTTTCAGGGATCTGTGGATATGAACCCCCAGATCCCTCTGCTCCTCTACACTGCCCAGAATCCTGCCATTTACCTTGTACTCCGCCTTGGAGTTTGTCCTTCCAAAGTGTACCACCTCACACTTCTTTGGATTGAACTCCATCTGCCACTTCTCAGCCCAGCTCTGCATCCTATCAATATCTCTCTGTAAGCTTTGACAGCCCTCCACACTATCCACAACATCACCGACCTTTGTGTCATCTGCAAACTTGCTAACCCACCCTTCTACCCCCTCATCTACATTATCTAATAAATATCACAAAAAGTAGAGGTCCCAGAACCGATCCTTGTGGGACACCACTAGTCACAGCCCTCCAATCTGAATGCACTCCCTCCACCACAACCCTCTGCTTTCTACAGGCAAGCCAATTCTGAATCCACACAGCCAAGCCTCCCTGGATCCCATTCCCTCTGACCTTCTGAAGAAGCCTACCATGTGGAACCTTGTCAAACGCCTTACTAAAATCCATGTAGACCACATCTACTGCACTAGCCTCATCAATCTTCCTGGTCATCTCCTCAAAGAACTCTATCAGGCTTGTGAGGCAAGATCTTCCCTTCACAAAGCCATCCTGGCTGTCCCTAATCATTCCATGATTCTCTAAATGCTCATAGATCCTATCTCTAAGAATCCTTTCCAACAGCTTGCTCACCACAGACGTAAGGCTCACTGGTCTGTAATTCCCTGGACTATCCCTACTTCCTGTTTTGAATAAGGGAACAACATTTGCCACCCTCCAATCCTCCGGTACCATTCCTGTGGACAACAAGGACTCAAAGATCCTAGCCAACGGCTCAGCAATCTCCTCCCTCGCCTCGCGGAGCAGCCTGGGGAATATTCCATCAGGCCCTGGGGACTTATCTGTCCTAATATTTTCTAACAGCTCCAACACATCCTCTCTCTTGATATCTACATAGTCCAGAACATTAACCTTACCAACACTGTCCTCAGCGTCATCAAGGCCCCTCTCTTTGGTGAATACTGAAGAGAAGTATTCATTGAGAACCTCACCCACTTCCACAGCTTCCAAGCACATCTTCCCACCTTTGTCTCTAATCGTTCCTACCTTTACTCCAGCCATCCTTCTGCTCTTCACATATATGAGAAAAAGCCTTGGGATTCTCCTCAACCCTACTCGCCAAAGCCTTTTCATGTCCCCTTCTTGCTCTCCTCAGCCCCTTCTTAAGTTCCTTCCTTGCTACTCTACATTCCTCATGAGCCCTACCTGATCCTTGCTGCTTACATTTTATGTATGCTGCCGCCTTCTTCCTAACTAATTGTTCCACCTCTCTTGTCACCCATGGTTCCTTCTCCCTGCCATTTTTTCTCTGCCTCACTGGGACAAATTTATCCCTAACATCCTGCAAGAGATCCCTGAACAACGACCACATCTGCATAGTACATTTCCCTTCAAAAATGTCATCCCAATTTACACTCGCAAGTTCTAGCCTTATAGCCTCATAATTTGTCCTTCTCCAATTAAATATCTTCCCGTCCTCTTTGCTCCTATCCTTGTCCGTGACAATGCTAAAGGTTAGGGAGCGGTGGTCACTGTCCCCCAAATGCTCACCCACCGAGAGATCTGTCACCTGATCCAGTTCATTACCTAATACTAGATCTAATATGACATTCCCTCTAGTCGGCCTGTCAACATTCTGTGACAGGGATCCGTCCTGGACACACTTAACAAACTTAACAAACTCTGCCCCGTCTAAACCTTTGGCACTAAGCAGGTGCCAATCAATATTTGGGAAGTTGAAGTCTCCCATGATAAAACCCCTTTTATTCTTGCACCTTTCCAAAATATGCCTCCCAATCTGCTCCTCAGTATCCCTGCTGCAACCAGGGGGCCTATAGAATACTCCCAGAAGAGTAACTGCTCCTTTCTTGTTCCTAACTTCCACCCATACTGATTCTAGAGAGGATCCTTCTACATTATCCACCAGTTCTGCAGCTGTAATAGTATCCCTAGCCAGTAATGCCACCCCTCCTCCTCTTCTCCCCCCTCCATCCCGTTTAAAATACTGAAATCCAGGAATATTCAATATCCATTCCTGCCCTGGTGACAGCCAAGTTTCTGCAAGAGCCACAATATCATAGTCCCATGTACTTATCCAAGCTCTCAGTTCATCACCCTTATTCCTGATACTTCTTGCATTTAAGTAAATGCACTTTAGCCCATCCACCTTTCTACTTTTATGCCCTGTACTCTGCTCCTCCTTCCTCAAAGCCTCTCTACATGTTAGATCTGACTTTTCCACATCCACTTCTTCCTCTGACCTACCCCTCTCGTTCCCATCCCTCTTGCAAACTAGTTTAAACCCTCCCAAACCACCCTAGAAAACCTGCCTGCAAGGATATTGTCCCCCCTTCAGGTTCAGGTGTAACCTGTCCTCTCTGTACAGGTCCCACCTTCCCCAGAAGAGATCCCAATGATCCAAAAATCTAAAACCTTCTCTGCTGCACCAACTCCTCAGCCACGCATTCATCTGCCATCTCCTCCTATTCCTACTGTAGTGGAGTTGTGGAGAGCAGAGAAGGTGTCTAAGGATACAGCAGGACGTAGATCAGCTGGAAAATTTATGGCAGATAAAATTTAATCCTGACAAATGTGAGGTAATGAACTTTGAGATGTCAAATTCAGGTAGGGCATAACACAGTAAATGGCAGGTTTCTTAGGATCAATGATGTACAGAGAGACCTTGGGGTGCAAGTCCATAGCTCCTGGAAGTGACAACACAGGTGGATGGGGTAGTGAAGTAGGCATTTGATTTGCTTGCTCTCTTAGCCTGAGACACTAAATATAAGAGTTTGGATGAAATGTGGCAGCATTAGTTAGACCACACTTGCAGTATTGTGTACAGTTCTGGTTGCCACACTGCAAGAAGAATGTGGTAGCAACAGGGAGACTGCAGAAGAGCTTCAGCAGGATGTTGCCTGGAACGGAGAGCTGCTGTTAAAAGGAGAGATTGGATAGGCCGGTCCTTTCTCATTGAAACAAAGGAGGCCGAGACATGGCCTTATGGAGGTTTATAAAATTATGAGGAGTATAAATGGGAAAAAATCTTTTTCCCAGGGCAAGGGAATCTATAACTAGAGGGCACAGGTTTAAGGTGAAAGGGGAAAAATATAAAGGAGATCTGAGGGGTAAGTTTTTTTCCACACAGAAGGTGGTGGTTATTTGGAACAAGCTGCCAAAGGAGGTGGTAGAGGCAGATGCATTTACAATGTTTAAAAGGCATTTGGACAGCTACTTGGGTAGGAAAGGTAGGAAAGGCATCAAGAGAGATGGGCCTAATGCAGGGAACTGGAATTAGTGTAGGTTGGCATTACGAATGGCAGAGTCAAGGTGGGTCGAAAAGGCCCCTTTCTGTGCTGTATGATTCCATAATTTGCAATATAGCACAGAGTACAATATTCCCATGGTCTTTGACATTGTCAATAATTACATCCGTAATCCTATTGTATATATTTATTGTGATTAACAGTTATACAGAATTTTATGTATCTCATGATTTTAGAAGAAAAAAAGTCATTAAATAGAAACACAAGAACATACCAAGGCTGAGGATCAGCAATGCCCAACTGCAGATACAGTTCATTAATGATTTTAGACAAACATTCAAAAGCCTTAGCAACAACTTCTAATAAAACTAGTTGGAAAATATAGTTGGAACATTTTATTGTTTTTTTTCATGAACATCAAGAACTTAAAGTCCAAGTAGATCATTGATTTTTATATAACACTTAATTAAAATATTTTGGAAATCTCAAAACTAGAAAATTGACTAATGTGGTTTATTCACTGGAGCAACAGTGCCAACTATAAGAGTTTTATTAATTTTACTAATTTTTGATTTTATTGTTTTGATTTGTTTGGGAAAGCATTGGGAAAGCATGAACATCAAATTGGTCATTCTGCTTTTCCATATTCAGAACCATGCATAGGAAACTAACAGAGTGAGATCAGTAGTTTATTCAGGGGGTGATAAAGTTTCATTTCTGGATAAGCTGAAGGACATTAACATAAATAAAGTCATTCTGAAATATAGTCACTGTTAAAATGAAGCCAACAGCAGCCAATTTGCATGGAGCTACCTCCAACAAATGGTAATGTGACAATGTCTAAATAATATATTTCTCAATTTTGTTTGGATGAAGAAATGGCCATGACTATAGGGATAACCTCCCTGCTCCCCTTCAAAATATTGGCATGTAATCTGCAAGCGGTTCTGTGCTTTTACGCCCACTTGAGAGAGCAGACAAGAATGAGCAGCTTCAAGTTCCTGGGCGTCAACATCTCAGAGAAGCTATCCTGGGGCCCAACACATTGATGTAATCACGAAGAAGGCACGCCAGCATCTATGTATACATCTATATTTCTATAGATGTACAGTGGAGAGCATTCTGACTGATTGCATCACAGCCTGGTATGGAGACTCCAATGCACAGGATTGCAAGAGGCTGCAGAGGGTTGTAGACTCAGCCAGCTCCATCACGGGCACAACCCTCCCCACCATCGAGGACATCTTCAAGAGCTGGTGCCTCAAGAAGGCAGTGCCCATTGTTGAGGACCCTCACCATCTGGGACATGCCCTCTTCTCGTTACGACCATCAGGGAGGAGGTGCAGGATCCTGAAGACCCACACTTACCAATTTAGGAACAGCTTCTTCCCCTCCACCATCAGATTTCTGAACAGTCCATGAACACTACCTTGTTATACCTTTTTTTGGCGCTATTTATTTATTTTTGTAATTTATTGGGTTCCTTTTATGTCTTTGCACTGTACTGCTGCCGCAAAACAACAAATTTCATGCCATATGTCAGTGGTGATAATTCTGCTTCTGAAGACCTTGATTTTACATCTCAGCCAAAGATGGTAAGTTGGGTAGGGCTAATGTATCAGCTTTGATCCTTGAGCTCAAGTCTTTGGAGAAGGTAAATTAGAAATGTGCCATTTCCACAACAGATGGACAATTTGCTATATAACTAAGCAAAACATTGGGCAGATTGTGCTTGATCTGACCCGTGGTCACATTAACATCTTATGACACAGGAGGAATCATACTGAGAAGCAGGAGTCTGCGGCCAATTTGTGTGCTACGGCGAGGCTTTCTACCACAAAGGCTTCAGCATTTGGGTGTGTGTTGTCACATGAGAGACTTGCAAAAAGGTAAATAATGGGCAGGATGCAGAAATACCCCCAAAGGCAGATGTGGTTTACACTAGTCATAACAAATGAAGAAATGATTCAGTGGATGGTTTAAAATATTTACCAGGGAGCAGACAATGGCATTTAAGCAGGACTCGGTGAGCCATTTTTGTGATTTGGGTTTTGGCTTGTGTCAGTCTCAGTCTGGTGTTCTGATGCTGGTCAAGGGATGGTACCAGAGACTCTACCTGTAACAGGAAAGGGATTTTCAATTGCAAGTTTCCAAATCTCTCTCGATGTCAGTGGATGGCTCCGATAGTCACCCAGCATGTGACCAGATTACCTGCTGCAGAAAGAGACTTTGGGTGTCAGTTTTCAAACTTGCCTTGGTGTCAGAATTGTCAGCTATATTCGACAGATAGTTATCTGATGAAGTACTGCATTAAGGCTTGGGCAGTGAGTGTCAGCTGTTGGGATTTAAAATAATTTACATGTCCTCAATGAAGTAAGTTCTTTTTGAAATCTGTGGGATCCAGCATACTGGAATAGATCCACTCACCTCCCTGGTATACTTTCTAATCCAAGATACGCCTTTGATTATGTGCCTCCCTCATATCAAGTCAGAGTTGTCCCACTGGACTGCACAGATACTGCAGTAGTGAAGTGGACTGACAGACACAGCGCCACCTATTGGGCAGATTGCTTCTGATTTCTGCTTTGCAGTGCACGAGTGCGGAAGTCAGAGACCAGCTAACCAGTACATTGGACATAGCCACTGCTTTCTTGTGGAAATGCCAACCAGTGGTAGGCACCACTTGGCCTATGGAAAGTCCTTCTCTAATCTACATTTTGTCCTGAGAAGCAGTCTTATTACGCCTATCCATGACAGAGAGTAATTTCAAATATTTCTTCCTTCCATCTCATCTTCTTTATGTTTACAAGCAGAAATGTATAACAGTCCCCGTGCTCCACAAATAATCTCTTGTTTGGAAAATACCTGGAGGCACTTCAGTGTGGTCAGTGCAACATCCTCTGCATTCATCTGCTCAGACTCTAGATCTTAAGAATCGACATTTAAACATCATTGCTTCTTACCATTTATTAAAATTACGTGACTCCCACATTAAAGACATGTTTTCCAACAAGCTAATTGATCTCTGATGTTATTGCATGAAGGGTTGAGATCAAAGGTCCATTCCAAATGAAATGGAGATTCTAAGGTCGTGGTAAACTAGACCATGATAAGCAGGCATATTTTAATCTCCACTTCAATGTAAAAAATGTTCTCCTTGTATCTGTAGAGACAGTTTTATTTTTGATACCACTTTTATTTCTCTAGTAACTTATGGCAAGTTGGAAAGCAGGTTTTATAGTAATAATATGAAGGAGGATTATATACTGTGAGGGTAGAATATGAAAAGAAATCAAGAAGATGACTGGACAGCAATTTAGTTTTCTTATTCATTTTTTTGTTATCTGTGCATCGCTTGCAAGGCCTGTGTTTATTTCCTATTTCTAATTGCCCTTGAGAAGGAGGTGGTGAGCTGCCACCTTGAACCACTGCAGTCCTACTAATGAAAGCAATGCTGTTGGATAAGGAGTTCCAGGATTTAGACCCAGCAACAATGGAAAACTTGGTGTGTTTCTCAGAAAGGAATCTGCAGGTGGTGGTGTTCCAATGCATCCGCTATCCTTCTTGGCGATGGAGGTTGCTGGTTTGGAAGGTCCTGACAGATATCCTGTGCAAGTAACTGTTTACTGTGTGTACGGTAAACACTGCAGCCACTTTGTGTTGGTGATGGAGGGAATGACTGTGTAGGATGAATGGTGAGGTACCAGTCAAGCAGTCTGCTTTGTTCTGAATGGTGTCAAACTATGCTCAACCTGGCAAGTGGAGTGTTTTCCATCACGCTCCTGACTTGTGTCTTATGAATGGTGGACAGGCCTTGGGGTGTCAGGGGGTGAGTCACACAATGCAGAAAACCCGGCCTCTGACCTGCTCTTGTGGGCTCGGTATTTACATGGCCAGTCCAGTCGATATTCTGGTTAATGGTGGTCCCCAGGATATTGATGGTGTGGGTAATGCCGCTGAACATCAAGGATAGTCTTGACTCTGTCTTGTTGGAGGTGGTCACTGCCTGGCAGGAACTGCTCCACCTTTTGTGTGAGATACAACTCCAGTCACAGCGATGTTTTCCCTTTGATGAACAGTGACTTCAATGATACCAGAATTCCTTGCTGCCTCAACGTCAAGGGCAGTTACTCTCACCTCACCTCTAGAATTCTGCTCTTTGGCCCAAGGCTGTGATGAGATCAGTTGGTAGTCAAAAATAATTCCTATAACTGAGTTGAGATCACAGACACTGATCCACTGATGAGAGCAGAAGAAATAGGAACAGATAGGGGCCATGTAGCCTCTTGCCATTCAGCAAGATTATGGCTGATCGAACCTGTAGCCTCAGCACCAACCTTGATCAAAAACTTAAACTCAGCCTCCACAACTCCCTGGGGTAGAGATTTCCAAATTGTCATGATCCTCAGAGGAGAAATTCCTTCTCATCTCCATCTTAAGCAGGCGAACCTTCTTCTGAAGCCACACCCTCAGTTCTAGACACCCCTCAGGAGGAAACCCTCTCAGCATCTCCCATGGAAAATGCAAAGTTAGCAGGTTATTCAAAGTCATATAGTCAAAGAGAGAGCACGGAAACAAGCCCATTGGCCCATTAAGTGTGTGCTGACCATCAATCACCCATTTGCACTAATCCTACTCCAACCCATTTTATTCCAAGTTAACCTAATAACCACCACGTTTTGGGAGGAAACCAGAGCACTCAAAGGAAACTCAAACAATCACAGATCGAATGTGCAAACAGCACCAGAAGTTGGGATTGAATCCAGGTTGCTGGAGTTGTGAGGCAGTAATTCTAATAGATGTCACTGTGCTGCCCCTGAATTGATGAATTAAAGCTGCTGAGAGCACTGTTGGCAACAGTGTCTATCCCTTGTTGACGGTGAATAGGCCAGTCGGGTGGTAATTAGCTGGGTTAGATTTGTCCTGCTTTTTAAGAACAGGACAATTTTCCACAATGTCAGGTAGATGACAGTGTTGTCTCTACTGGAACACCTTTGCTAGAGGCTCAGTCCTCCAACTGGCACAATGTTGATCTCCTAGCATATGCTATCTCCAGAACCTCCAGTCATTTTCTTAATATTGGGTAGAGTGAATCAAATGGCTGAAGACTGGCTTCTGTGATGGTGGGGATCTCAGCAGAAGCCAAGATGGATCATCTCTTCAGCACATTTGACCGGATGTGTTTGCGAGTGCTTCAACCTTTTCTTTAGCATTTGCAGGCTGGGCCCAATCATTTTTTTTTAAGACAGGGATATTCTTGAAGCCTCCTCTTCTTATTAGCTGTTAAATTGTTCATCACCATTTGCAACTAGATGTAGTAGTATTGTAGAGCTTCAGTCTGATCCATTGATTATGAGTCTATCATCGCTTGTTGATTGGTGCACATGAATCCTTTACTGCAGCTTCATTAGGCTGGCATGTTATTATTTTAGGTATGCCTGGTGTTGTTCCCAGCAAGCCCTTGATTCTCTGACTTGATAGTAATAACAGAGCGAGGCATGTGCCTGGCCATGAGGGCACAGATTGTGGTGGTGTACGTTCCTGCCACTGCTAATGGTCCACAATGCCTCACGAATGCTCAGTTTTGAGTTGTCTAATTAGTTCAGAGTCTATCCCATTTAGCTCATTTATAGTGCTACACAACACGTTTCCTTGCCCACGTTTAACCCGATGTCATGAGATTTGGATTCAGTGTTGGAGATTTCAAGGGCTATTTCCTCCTCCTCCTACCACTTTTGGATCTGTTCCATTCATGGGACTGGACATATTTAGGGATTAAGATGAAGTCTGTCATGTTGTCTGTAAGATACATCAGGGTGAGTACAGGGTGGTGGTATGGTGGTGAATGTACTGCAGACATGAGGGATATTTAAATTCATTTAACTAAAATACCTTCCTGGGGATGAAGGATTTGTCTTATGAGAAGGTTGGGCCTATACTCCTTGACATTTAGAAGAATAAGAGGTGATCTTATTGAAGCATAATAGATTCTAAGGGGGATTGACATGAGAGATGCTGAGCGAGTTTCCTCTTTAGGGGTGTCTAGAACTGGGGGTGTTGCTTCAGAAAAAGGTTCGCCCACTTAAGATGGAGATGAGAAGGAATTTCTCCTCTCGGAGGAGGATCATGACAATTTGGAAATCTCTACCCCAGGGAGTTGTGGAGGCTGAGTTCAAGTCTTTGATCAAAGTTGGTGCTGAGGCTACAGGTTAGACCAGCCATGATTTTGCTGAATGGCAAGAGGCTACATGGTCCCTATCTGTTCCTATTTCTTCGGCTCTTATCAGTGGATCAGTGTCTGTGATCTCAACTCACTTATAGGAATTAATTTTGACTTCCAAGCTGTGGAAAACGTGACGTACATCTGAGACATGATTTCAGTTGCATTTGAAAGAACTGAACAAATGGAAATGGTAGGCATTGATTTGAAGGGTGAATGTAGAACACGGTACACCAAGCAGCTTCAATAACTCATCACTGGACTTACTATAGTGAGGGTTTGGATGGAATATAGAAAAGGGTTTAATATCCTAACTAGATCAGGAAAAGTGAGTAGATTTAATAAATCTGACGTAAACATGCCCTACCTTCATATATCCTTGTGTCAGTCCTCACATCTACACAACTCCCAGCATTCATTTTTTTTATATGCAGTTCATCACCTTCCTGTCTATCCGTCCATCACTGCATCCAGCCAATTGTGACGCAATATGATGCATGTGACTCAGTCACCCTAACTGAATGAAAGGGTTGTTGTTCTGCACCTTGTAGAGTTTATGAGCACAAAATGAAAAGGAATTCATGCAGCCCAAAGAGGAAGACGTGACTCTCAACTGGAGATGGAGATATAAAGAGCTCACAAATAGCTGGTGATAGATTCCCAAATATTTTGAAAACACACTCAAATGCTGGCTTAAATTGACTAACGATGGAACTATTGGAATACTTAAAATCTTGCCTGACAAGATTTTGAATTTGCCACTATTAAATTATATTCCTAATTTATCTTCAAGAGCCTAAGTGAATTATACGGTACTGGCCCAGTGAAAGTGACAAGCCTTTGCATCTCAGCCATTGCCTGAACCCTAATCCCTAGTCGGTACACAACTTGCTACCTCATTTCCCATTTTCTGAGTTTGACCTAACACAAATACAAATGCAGCAGTCTTCTGGGGCCTGAAGAAGTTCTTAAATCAGGGTGGTATTGGCCAAAATCATCTCAGCAGACAGGAAGCCTGGTTCGTGTGTCTCTACCACAACTGCAGACACGTAGAATGTGCCACAGAGAAGCAGTGGGAAATGTGAATTGAGGAAATTGTAATTTGCCAAAGTTGCACAAGGACGTTTGACAGATTTGTTATATCATCAAGTTTCTTTTTTTTAAATATTACCCTGAGCATATCAATTATCATTAGTTATCGCAACATCCGTATCATTCCCATTTCTCATTTCTGTGCTTCTGAGGAGTCGGATATCATCTTTTCATCATGAAATGCTGTCATAGTAAACTCACACAGCCTCTGTCACCAATATTTGCCTAAGATAAAAGGGAAAATGCATCAAATTAAAAGCAAAATCTAACATGGAAAGTTGTTTCATGGAAATACGACTGAAATAATAAATACACAACAAGAGGAACAAATTTCAGCTGTCGTCATTGGAACCAAACACCATGCATGGACTTGTATGGAATCCATTCAATACGCATGCAAGATGTCTCCTCATTTTTTTCATAGCTTGAAAACAAAATCATAATTTATAAAGATATGGTATATGACCATTCTTTATCTTAGTGTGAACAATTGTGTTTTGAAATAGTTTTCCATGAACGTAATATTGTGAGTCATTAGATAAACAATTGGCTAAAATATCTGGTTAGGAAGTTAAACTGTGTTCTGCTGACAACAAATGCAAGATAACCTTAAAAAGCAAGATCTTTCGTAAGATTATCTTGTATCCCACTACTTTTATCCAAAATGTAGTTACATGTATTATCTTGACCAGTGAAGTTTTGCAAAGCAGTTGCAATAAATGAAAGGAAAAGTAGTTGTCTGAATAGGCAACATTTCTGAGCCTTCTACTAATGCAACAGCAATGCTAATCCTGACAGTATTTGAAGTATTTTCTAATCAGCACGCATTTGCTTTGGCAGAATCAGATAAAACAGTTTGAAGGATAGTGTTGAACAAAACATTACTGCACATCACCACAAAAGTACATGATTCCTGCCTTACAGAGGAAAGGGGCCAAAATAATTTTTTTACACTATGATTTTTCTTCAGGCTCAATGATTACCACAGAGCTCAAACTGCAGATGAGTATGGTGCAGTGACAGGGAAAGTGATGACATTATGAGGTGGGGCATTTGGTGCAGAAGGGAATTTTCAAATTAGACAGAAGATTATGAGGGAGTGATTAGATGTTAGGGTAAAGATTGTAGAGGGAAGGGTGTAGGGCAAGACAGGATCATGAGTTTGGACAAGATTGTGAGTCAAGGGCCACCATAGGTAGGAGGAGGTGTGGATTTGGGTGGGATCATGGATAAGGATAAGATCGTGGGTCAAGTGGTTGAAGCAGTGTTGGGTCAAAGGTTTAAACAATCATAGGTCAGGGGTTAGAAGTGACCAAGGATCAGAGATTGAAATTGTTGTGGATCAAGGGATTGAACTGGATTGAACAATTGCGGTGATTGAGAGTCAGAATGTTAATTATGTGTTGTGGGGTTGAGGAGATGGACGGTGAGACGGATGAAATGATTAGGGGTCAGACAGAAGAAATGATTAGGGGTCAAAGTTCCGAAGTGATGAGGGCCGGTTTTCCAAAGAAAAGAAGTATTGGAAAGATGAAGGAATTGAGAGTCGTAGGAATAAATTAGAGGTCAGTGGGATAAAATGTTTGAAGTGCCACATGTGTTTCATGTTGAGAAAAGAAATAAGAGAAGAATTCTATTCAATTCATTGTATGATTGAATGAAAACAGTGGAAGTAGTGGGTTTTTCTGGGTTTCAGAGAAACACTAAGAACCAAATGCAGCTTTGAGTTGATTGAAGAGAACCATCATTTAAAACTAAGATTGATATAATATTTTTGAAATGGCTTTATTTGATACATTGACTTTTTAATCCATTTTTTTAGGGACCTGAGCTTTGCCACAACATGGATTTACAGGATTTAGATGCAGGAATGATGAGGAAATGGTGATATATTTTCAAGTCGGGGTGGGGTGCAACTTGAAGGGGCGACTGTAGGTCGGGGATGTTCTTGTATGCCCTCACACCCTTGGTGGAAGATGTCATGGGTTTGCGAGGTGCTGTTGGAGTAGCCTAGACAAGTAACTGCACTGCATTTTATGGATGGTGCATACTGCTGCCACTGCAGCAGTTGTAGAGGAGGAAATGAATGCTTAGGTTGGTTGATGGGGTACCAATCAATCCAGCCTCTTTGTTCTGAATGGTGTGTAGCTTCTTGAGAGTTCACAAGACAAAGGAGCAGAAGTAGGCCATTCAGCCCATCGAGTCTGCTCCGCTACCTCACCATGAGCTAAACTATTCCCATCTAGCCCCAATTCCCAGCCTTTTCCCCATATCCCTTGATACCTTGACTAATTAAACACCCCCAATGATAGGGGCTCCACAGCTGTATGTGGCAATGAATTCCATAGATCCATGACCCTCTGGCTAAAGAAATTTCTTCTCATTTCTGTTCTAAATGGGTATCCTCTAATTCTAAGACTGTGCCCTCTAGTCCTGGACTCACCCACAAAGGGAAACAACTTAGCCACATCTACTCTGTCCAGTCCTTTCAACATTTGAAATGTTTCTATGAGGTTCCCTTTTATTCTTCTGTACTCCAATGAGTACAGCCCAAGAGCCGACGATCACTCATCGTATGTAAGCATTTTCATTCTGGAAATCATCCTCGTAGATCTTCTCTTAACCCTCTCCAACATCAGTGCATCCTTCCTAAGATAAGGGGCCCAAAACTGCACACAGTATTTCAAATGACGTCTCACCAGTGCCCCATAGAGCCTCATCAACACTTCCTTACTTTTATACACTATACCTCTCGAAATGAATGCCAACATAGCATTCGCTTTTTTTTTTACCGCTGATCCAACTTGGTGGTTAACCTTTGGGTATCCTGCACAAGGACCCCCAAGTCCCTTTGCACTTCTGTATTTGGAATTTTCTCCCCATCTAGATAATAATCTGCCCATTTATTTTTTTCTTCCAAAGTGTACAACCGCACATTTCTCAACGTTGAATCTCATCTGCCATTTCCTTGCCCATGCTCCTAAACTAAGTCTCTCTGCAACCTTCCTATTTCTTCAATAGTCCCTACTCCTCCACCTATCTTGGTGTCATCTGCAAACTTAGCTACAAAACCATTTACTCCATAATCTAAATCTTCGATGTACAGTGTAAATAGAAGCGGCCCCAACACCGACCCTTGCGGAACACCACTGGTGACCGGCAGCCAACCAGAACAGGATCCCTTTATTCCCACCCTTTGCTTTCTGCCTATCAGCCAATGCTCCACCCATTCTAATATCCTTCCTGTAATTCCATGGGCTCTCATCTTATGAAGCAGCCTCCTGTGCGGCACCTTGTCAAAGGCCATTTGAAAATCCAAATACACAACATCCACAGCCTCTCCCTTATCCATCCTACTTGAGATTTCCTCAAAAAAAAAACTCCAATAGGTTGGTCAGGCAGGATCTTCCCTTCACAAAACCATGCTGGCTTGGACCTATCTTGCCATGCACCTCTAGGTATTCCATAACCTCGTCCTTGAGGATCAACTCCATTAACTTTCCAACCACCGTTGTCAGACTAATAGGTCTGTAATTTCCCTGAAGCTGCCTCCCACCTTTCTTATACAGCGGAACTACATTTGCGACATTCCAGTCCTCCGGAACCATGCCAGAGTCTATTGATGCCTGGAAAATTATCACCAATGCCTCCACAATTTCTAAAACCACTTCCTTCAGAACCCAAGGGTGCACTTCATCTGGTCCGGAAGTTGTTGGACCTGCCTTCATTCAGGCAAATAGAGAGTACTCCTTGCACTCCTGTTATGTGCCTTGTAAATGATGGAGAAACTTTGGAGTATCAGATGTGAATTATTTGCAGCAGGATACCTAGCCATATGGTCTTCCAGCCATATGGCTGGTCCAGTTCTGGTCAATGGTGACACTCAGGATGCCAGTGGTGGGGGACTCAGTAATGGTAATGCCATTGATTATCAAGAGTAAGTAGGTCTACTCTCTCTTGTTGGAGATTGTCACTGCCTGGCAGCTTTTGTGATGTGAATGGTCTTGCTACTTATCAGCCCACACCTGAATGTTGTCCAGGTCTTATTGCACACAGGTGAGAAAGCCTCATTCACTGACTAATAGCAGATGGAATTGAACATTGTGCAATCATTAATGGGTTCAACAGGTGCATTGGTGATTCCTGGAAGTAACTTTCAAAATATTACTACCATCCACTTGCCTGAATGTATCATAAGATTCAGGCCATGCTGTCCATTAATTGGTCAGGGGTTGAATTTAACATCAAGATATCACTAAAAAGACAATTTACAGATAATATTTCAAAGGAAGATTTTCCCCCAGGGCACTCAGCTGAAAAGTAATTATGTGTGCAGTCTGTTAACTCATCTGAAATGTTGCAGAGGATTTCATTTTATTTTCCAGTTCTGCCCTGAATTCAGGACAGGCATTTAATTGAGGCTCCTGATGCTGCACTTCAAGGGAATGCAAGGATCTGTCTCAGAATTCCCTGGAACAAGAAGGTAAGGAGGAATCTGAAGTAAGTTACTGAGCTGTCTAAGGATAGAAATGGGGAAATGAAATGAAAAGTAATTAAAGTTCTCAGGCCCTGAGATGAGCACGAAGCTTTCTTTCCATTTCATCTTGGGTAAAGTGGATGATTATGAGTGAGCACAAAAGAGTGCACGGGCGCACGAATCTTGTGGGCATGACTGAATGCGAGGGCATAAATGAGTGCTGGAAGATGAGTATGTTACTGAGTTACCGCAGGTGTGTTAGAGTAAGTGGGTGCAAAGATAAAACAGGCGGGGGTAAGCAAATGAATGAGAAGAGGAACAAATGTGGAAAAGTGAGAAAGAGGGAGAGTGATTGGATAAATGGACGGTGAATGTACATGCTTAGCTGAAAATGTTCACTTGCAGGAACCAAGCTCAGTGTCAGGTTCAGTTACTGATGACAGGTAATGATGCAAGTAACTGTGTGATTTTTTTTGTTCTGAGAAGGGGACAAGGTATAAATAGGAAAGTGAATGTGAGTTAGCAAATAAGGGAGCATGTCAGTGAACTGATGCTGGTGCAAGCCAATATCCCCAGAAATTGTTTTATGTCTGATATTGTTGAGTAAAAAAAATGACAGCCGCAGAAATGAATAGAATATAGTTAGTCTATTGATTATAGTTTTAATCCTGTTAACCAGCAGAGGTTTGTTTGTAACTGCTGTGGGAGCAGAAATGCGCACCATTCACTGAGTCTACCTCCGTCTGCATGTGCACACACGTGTCTGCGTGGGTTTCCTCCAGCTGCTCCAGTTTCGTCCAACGTTCCAAAGACGTACGGGTTAGGAAGTTGTGGGCATGCTACATTGGCGCTGGAAGCGTGGCGACACTTGCGGGCTGCCCCCAGAACACTCTACGCAAAAAGAGATGCATTTCACTGTGTGTTTCGATGTACATGTGACTAATAAAGATATCTTACACAGATGCACACACACACACACACAGAGAGATAGAGACAGACAAGCTGACACACACAAAAACATAGACAGTGCATACAAGAAATAGAGTCCCACAGACCTAAAGGCACACATACAAGACGTGGACATTAATAGACATGCAGCCCTGGACAACTGCTGACACACACATGCACACGGACAGACAGAAAGATATACATCAACACATACAAAGACTCGCGCACACAGAGGCTCAGCGACCTCGCCCCTAAGGACGGAATGATTGACAGCGCGACGCTCGGAAGAGAGCTCAACTCACAAAGCCACATGTGTATGTGCGAGAGGGAGTAAGTTAGGACACCGACACTGGTGTTGCTGCTCAGTCAGTTCAGTGCTGTAGACAGGCACAGGCAACACATTGCAGAGGAAGGGAAATAGCAGCAGCAAGACTTTGAGCAACACTTGCAAATTAACAACTGCAGACAGACACAGATCCGAGTTGTCGCAGCTCACAAGACAGCGAGTGCGGACTCCACTTCAGTGCTGCAAGCCGTCAGAGAGAGCGAGCGGAGCCGGCTTCAGCGCTCCGGCTTAGTGCGTGCGGAAAGCGGCTGGAGGTGGCGCTTGCAGCCGGGGTGTGGGTGACTGGCCAAGGCGCCTCTCCTTCCCGATGTACCTGTCAGCTCCAACCGGCTTCCTCCTACGCGGCAGCCCTATCAGAAAACTCGGGGGGTTGGCAAGCAAAACTTCTATTTATTGAACTTGGTATTTTTTTTCTTCCCCCAAATTAAAACCATCATTAGGGACAATATTCAAAAGAACACTTTCTTCCCTCTGAGATAGAACATACAAAAAATGCAGGTTCTGGAGGTTGCAATGGACCCATTGCCGGTCATTGACAGAAACAGAGGGTCGTTCTTCAGAAGAGCGTTTGCGGTTTTCCAGCTTCTGTTGCTGATGGCACTTCTGAAGGCACGTTGGACCTGTGCAATTCTACCGTCGCGTGTCTGCTGCCCTGTTTAGTAAATTTAAATCTGCATATTGCAATAGCAAGTGGAACGTTTCAGATAAATGTATGATTTCTGTCCAGCTTTATCGTCTCATTATTATCTTTCAGAGTGGCTTTGCTGTTGAGGCGACTCGTGTCGCTGGAAGCGGGAGGACAGTCCATCAGGTGTCACCGTTTGAGTCGCTAGTGTTGGGTTACAACAGCGGTAAGTATCAAGGGCTTTGGGGTGTGATAAAGGATGCCGCTGCTGGCTTCAACACCAATAGTCAGGACACGCTGCATTCATGTTTACGTGGCGAAAAAGGCACTGTTTGTAATTTCTGAGTCTTGTGTGAGATGTGCAACGGGCTTCAACACAACGCTAGAGGGTGCTCCAACCCAGGGAAGATAGGTTTACTGCGGTGTCTCAACCCTGGAGAGCAGAACTGCGAAACGTCAGGCTGGAGCTCCGCACATTTCACCTACAGAATTAAATGTTTATTTTTAGTCGTTTGTACCTATTGATGCAATATCTGCATTCATTTTAAATTTGATTTTATTGATTTGACTTTTTATGGAAAAAATATTTACAACGGAATCAATTATTTAATATCAATCTCGTTTGCATGATGCTTAAAAGATAAAATTCAGTATATGTTGGAAGTCCGCTTGCAAAAAGGGAAAGCTGGAGAACTCAGCGTGTGTGTGTGTGTGTGTGTGGGGGGGGGGGGGGGGGGAGTAATCCCAGGTTTAGGAAATAAAACGTTCTAAATTAGTGATGAGATTATAGTGTATTTCAATGCAACTAAAGTGCATTTGAATTCTAAAGCTCTGCCGCCTTCCGCTTTTGTAAATTGGTTTATTATTGTCACACCTACCAAGGTACAGTGAAAGACTTTGTCTTGCATGCCATTAATACAGATCATTTCATTACAACAGTGCATTGAGGTCGTACAAGGAAAAACAGTAACAGAATGCAGAATAAATTGTAACAGTTGCAGAGAAAGTGCAGTGCAAGGCAGACAATAAGGTCCAAGGCCAAAACGAGTTAGGGGGAGATTTGTCCAAAAAAGCGCATAATCTCTAAATTTAAACAAAAGTTTATTCCTGTCATTTAAGGAAGTGAACAAATGGCATCCGTCTGTATAATTAATCTAAACATTATTGACCATAGAATTGTCCATTTAACAACTTGCTGGCTTCCTCCTCCTTCAATCTGTCGATCATAAGGTGTTCAAACAGATGGCCTGGTATGCAGAAGTATGCTTATAGTATGCAGAAGTGCTATGATTGTCATGGAAACAAATATGTAATGCAAAGTTGTGTTGCCTTGTCTGAGTGTATTTCCAATGTATAAACAAGTACATTTTCTCATTGACGTGGTTAGATGCCTCATGACAACACTATTTTTAAAATTGTATCCCCCCACACCTCATTGTCATCATTTTTATGAGTTTACCTCAAATAGAAATTCATGTTTTAAAATTTTCATTGGTAATAGACTGTTAATGCTCCCACGTTAAAATTTTATTTTGAAGTAGAATATGTGATGTAGAACTTAAAAGTGAAACACTGTAGTATGGTTGCTTGGATTAACTAGTAGCCATTGTAATGTTAAGGTGAAGGAAGATTGGAATGCGAAACCCATACGTTTGAAATGCAGTATTAATTCTCTGGAAATTAAGAACTAGATTTGCTAAGTTTCACAAGTTCAGGTGTTCAAGTGTCATGTACATCAGTAAATGCATGCTTAATTCATGAAGTAATCCTTCTTAGTGTGTACGTTCAGCATCATTACATAGAATAATGAATGGGATTATTTTCCTCCATAATCAGACATTAAGTAGATTATGTATCCTAGGAAACTTGAGTTTTGACTTACTTGTTAAACTAAATTACACAATAAAAGCGCAGTCACAATCAAATTGCTGAACATATTATGACAGTTCCCCTTGTTTCTGAATCAATTGTCCACCTCATGGTGCTTCTTGCACTAGTTATGTCACTGTTGAATATTCACCAGAGAGCATCCACACCTCTATGCCAGCAATAAAGCAATTGTTTTTTCTTTCCAGGATATTGTATGCTTGCATAATGTCCATTAATAATCAATAAGCCATTTTAAATGTGCTGTTTATATATCTTCCTGGCAACTCTCGTGAGCTTTAACATTGTTAACTCCAACTGCAATAATGACTAGTAATGTAAATATGCCAACAGCTGAATAACTCATACAGGCACAAATAATCAATTGCTTATTCAAGGCCACGTTTATCTTAATACATGCAACAATGTCTGCATTCAGCATCTTGCTTCAAAGATAGATATATTAATCTGTTGGAGAAAAAAAACTTGGATAACCACATTATTTTTAGTCATTTTTAAACAATATAAAACTGGTTAGATGCACTGTTAAATTCCAGTGAATCCTATAAGAAATTATACTTGTATATCAACCTTGATGTGGTTAAAACATCCAAAGGTGTTTCCTGTGATCAGATAAGTTATCACCCAATAATTTCCAAGCTGTGTGTGGCTTGCCTCCAAGTGTAAACTAAAACACGCATCAGAGACATAATGACTTGATCTAGCGACCCAAAGCCATTGCTGATTCTCCAGCCAATCCATGGTTCTCTGTAGAAGTCTCACTGTCCATCACTGGCATTGACCTGCAGCCATCTTCTGCTCTAGCTATGTTGGTTGTCTCTGTACGGTATCGGTGAATTGCTCATGGACACCAATGCAACAGCATGAATTTTCATTGATCTCCCAGCTCTCAGGTCACGAAGTCTGTCCCTTACACTATGTAAGTGTAGTGGTCCCCATTTCAAATGAAAGGGAGATGATGGCTGCTTAGAGAAAGCTGAAAAGAACTATTTCTTACTATTTATTTAAGTTAGTTTCAATATTTTAAATTGATTTTGTATGTGTGTGCATTTTAGTATTTTAATTGTAAAACAGAAAATTAATATTTGTAACAATATTTTTATTTCTAGTATATCCCAGGTCTTTCTTAATGCTTGTGAATGTCAAAGATGTTCACAACTGTTCAATGACAGTGGCAGCTTTGACAGCAGGTGAGCCCGGAGACTAGGCTTCACTGGCAGGCAGGCATCCCATCAGAAGACTACTTGGGGAAGGTAGTCAGCAATTTTGGACCAATGGGAAAATTTGCCCCAATATTTAAAACCAGTATTGCAGTCAAGTTTAACAGGACGTTATGTGTATTTAAACTATAGTTTTTGTCACTTTATTATGGAACCATGCAACATAGGTTAGCTTGGAATTTTTGATTTTTTTCTTTGTCCGTCGTGAATAAATTGATCTCGGCTAAAGTAGGATTAGGGGCGCTACACGTGGCTTGGGCGAGGAAGGGGAAGAATCCTCTTAGCAAGTGCATTGAGTGTGACCATCAGATGAAGAGACAAGAGTGTAGGCTAGGCAGCATTTACAGAAGGAGAAACAGTAAACCTTTCCACAGATGCTGCCTGACCTGCTGAGTGCTTCTAGCATTTTTCCATTTATGTTTTTGACTTCAAATATCTGCAGATTTTTAAAAAAATTTCCTGGACAGTGTGTGCTTTGCAATTCTGGCCCTCTCAGAATGGCCAGGCTTTAAAAATCTGTAAACATCAGTAGCTCCAAATGAATGCTGGAACACACTACCAGAGGAAATGATGGAGGTATGGAGGTAGGTACTTTCACAACATTTCAGAAGTACTTAAATGAGTGCTTGAAATGTCATGGCATAGAAGGTTATGGTCCAAGTGCTAGAAAATCGAATTAGCATACATCGTGCCCCACGTTACAGGGGGTGGATGTGTTCCTTGCAAATGGTCCACATCTTGATCTTCTGTAAAGCAAAGCCGTGTCATCCACATGTGCATTAAGAAACGCAAGTTGGAAAAAAATTGTGTTTATTAATTTACCTTATTTTTCACACACACATTCCATGAGAGGTAACTTTATTCCATATCTCAGATTTCTGGGTTGCGATTTGTGAATCCTGTAAGGGCAAATTCACGTAACTTGAATGGCCATAACTCGAGGGTCACCTGTATACAAGTATTTGTTGGCTGGCATGAACAGGATGGGCTGAAGAGCCTGTTTCCATGTTGTATGTGTCTATGACCATAAAACTTGATGGATGACTCATTGCTGGTCCCTCCATCTGGACTGCTCTTGCCTTACACCTGTAGTTGCCTGATCCAAGGGCTGATGGCCAATCATGTCGGCCCAGAGCATCAGAGACTCCACCCCCAGTTTTGCCAGCTGTAAAGATTCAGGATATCACTTAAGACTTTCTAAATGTCTCTAAAATGGATATTTTAAAACTATTAAAGTTGAAGTAAATAATTTTTAAAAATTATCAACATAAAACCACCAAAAGTCACATAATTAATAAAAGAAGTAAACTAAAGCAAAATAATTTCAGTAAAAAAGAAGTAGCCTTTCCATTTGCAAATCTACTTCCCTGCAGTCCCCATTGAAATTAATGTTGTGGCAGATCCTATGCCTGCGCTAGCCCGTTTCAGTTTTTTTTCATCCCATTATAATACTGGGGAATCTCGGCAAGCCTGGGCTTCACAGCTGGTCTCCACGTGGGATCCAGCACTGAAACAGACTGACAGATTCTGCATACCGAGTCCATCAGTAAGTCTGGGAATTGCACATTTGACTGTGCAAAAATAAAAGTTGTGAACTTACTGTTGTTTAACTAGCTGAATGCTGCTTGTAGCCAGCAAGATCTGACCTGACATGTCGCCATAATATCTGTTGCATATTAAGGCTTTTCCACGTAAGATGGTGCACAGACTGAAGTGAATTATAAGGGAGTAACCCACTGAATGAAAGCCACAAAAGTGAAACTTGGGCAGGAATTTATTATTTTTTAAATTGTATTACAAAGTTTGCATAAATAATGTTTCTTGACAAAATCTTATTTCCATGAATGAATTCAAAGAAAGGCAAAGACCTTTCATTGTTCATTGCAGACAAAGCACATTGTCCAACTTTGCCTTAACTCTTTTTAAAGAGCAGAACCACAGCGTGGCAGGATACAACCCCTGACTTATGATTTTCCCACGCGGAACATGCATTTCAGTTCTCAGTGAGTCGTGCTAAGCAGCTTTGACAGATGCAGCCTTTCATTTGAAGGAAAGGTAGTATCCAAGAATGTTTTGCTGACCTATCTCTCAGTGGAATTTACAAAAGCCCAGGAAGCTCTGTCATGATAATTTAGGGAAATTGTCTGAGCAAGACCCAAGAAATGGACAAGCGAAACAGAGGCGAGGTGAAGAAAGAGAGAATTAACCTGTCTTTGCGTTTGCTTTTTCACATGTCAAAGTTCTTGAGTATTAAATTCAGTGAAGGTCTTCAATGTACAATCCTACTTGCATATTTCAATAGGGTACTTGAAATCCCAGCTGAATCAGGAACAAACACCCCTGGGGAATATTGACTTAAAAATAACTTGCCTATCATTTTAAGATGTGTTTTAAGCCCAAAATGATTTTAAAGAACATTTTCAGTTGAATACTCTGAAACAAATGTACACAATAAATCGACATGTCACAATAAACTTAAAATAATTTCAAAATGCTATTTATTGCATTTGTGATATTTTTATTTGGAGATGACCACACTTTTGAGGAGGTGACACTGCTCTAAAACTAACAGATGTGGTTGTTCTTCCACAGAATACGAAATTGTGACTCCGTATGAAGCTGACAGCAGCGGTGATTACATCTCTCAGACAGTAATCCATCGGCAGAGAAAGAAGCGATCAATACATAATGTTGGTGGTGAATCTCTCTACTTCAAACTTAATGGCTTTGGTAAGGAATTTCACTTGGAGCTAAGGACTTCTGAAGGCCTAATTCCTCCTGGATTTACAGTTCAGACTTTTGGGAAACGAGGCTTAAAATCTGTAGAGCATTATCATCCAGAGGAGCTGTGCTTCTACCAAGGTGCTCTAATATCACATAACAACTCTTCAGTGGCACTTTCTACATGCAAAGGCTTGGTGAGTCAAACCAATTATTTTTTAACTAAATGTGGGTGGATAGGTTAAAGAGGGATAGCAAGTTGAGCTTATTTCCAAAAGAGTACTGATTTGCAGAATGTTATTGCTTTGTTGGCCAAGACTGAATATTATTTTTGTAGCTGCACATCCATTTCAGTTCAACTGCTTGTGTGGTGTCCAAAATTTAACCAACTGGGTTTATAAATGGAGCTTCTTTTATTTAAAAAAAAAATTGAAGATTAATTTCATGATCAGGCTTGTAGTTTCCTGATCTGTCTTCTCTATGAACAGTGTTTTGAGCTGGGACAACCAATATTCGGATTGTCCCAACAGTGAATGTAATATCAACTTGACTATGACAACACTCCCTATCTGTCAACGTCACCTTACATGCAGGTCTGCACAAGTGTTACAACGCACAAAATGTGAAGCAAACTGAATCACGGTGTGTACAGGGATGTTTATTCGGTTAAGTGTACGTAACATCATCTTGGCACTGTACATATTTTCATTTCAAGGGGAATGGATCAAACGGCTATACGGCTTAAAAAAAACAAAGGTTCGTTTTAGTCTCCATTTTGACCTAAATTCCACAGCAAAAATGTTACCTACAGCCTTTGAACTTGATTATTTCAATGCTGGAGCATACAGTTGTTTGAACCTTAGTGAAGATGGAGCAATTAAATCAACATTTCCCAGCCCTTGTCACATGACTTCCATGTCACCTGAGGATAGAAAAAGCAATGTCAAAGGAGGACATGGCCTTGTGTTTTCACTCCAGGTCACATGTTATGTTGATTTGGATATGTTGCCTTTCTTTCATTGTTTTTAACACCACATATTTCCCTATGTAATGCATTTCCAAGGGCAAATAAGGATAGGAAAAAGATGTTGGCCATTACATTCCACTATGACTTTCATTGTAAATTGCATATTGTAAGTGCATTTCAACCAAGGACAGAAGAGTTTTAGGGAAGTATTTCAGCTAGGACACTAAGTGTGAGCAGTAAATGTATCATTGTCACTTGTTTCCCTTACAAAAATAGATAAGCGATTTTTAACACTGGCTTAATGGTACCTGTGCAATTTACAATGAAAGTCATAGTGGAATGCAATGGCCAACATCTTTTTTCTATCCTTATTTGCCCTTTCAAATGTGATGGTGATCTAGCTGCTTGAACTGCTCCAGTCCATGTGATGATGATCTCTCAATATTGTTAGGTAGGGAGCTCAAGGATTTTTGACAGAGACAATGAAGGCTCGGCAATATGTTTTCAAGTCTGGTGTGAGATTTGGAAGGGAGTTTGCAGGAGATGGCAACTAGTACAGCTGTAACACCTGTCCTCCTTGGTGTAGATAGAGGTCACAAGTTTGGATGAGCTGTTGAAGAAGCCTTTGTGAGTTGCTGCGATGTATCTTGTTGTTGGGACATACTGCAGCTATATTGCTGTTGTGCTAATGGTGGAGGGAGGGAGTGTCTGGAGTGTTGTGTGTGCTGATCCAGCCACTGCTCTGTCCAGTATCATTTCAAGGCTGGAGCTGCACTCATACAACCAAGTGCAGATCATTCACCACATATCCGACATGTGATTTGGTAATAGTATAAGATAAGATATCTTTATTAGTCACATGTACATTGAAACACAGTGAAATGCATCTTTTGCATGGAGTGTTCTGGTGGGCGGCCCACAAGTGTCCCCACGCTTCTGGCGTCAACATAGCATGCCCACAACTTCCTAACCTGTACGTCTTTGGAATGTGGGAGGAAACCAGAGCACCCGGAGGAAACCCACACAGACATGGGAAGAACATACAAACTCCTTACACACAGTGGCCGGAATTGAACCCGGGTCACTGGTGCTGTAATAGTGTTACGCCTGGAAATTTGGGTGAATTATTCAATACAGAATACAAACCTCTGGCTTGCTTTTTTAGCTGTGGTGCTTAGTGGCTGGTCCAGTAAAGGTTCTGGTTAATGATGACCCTCAGATGACGATGAAAGGGGAGCTTGACAATGGTAATGCTGTGAATGGTATAGGCGGGATAGGAAGTGTTGTCGTTAGAATTTTGCACATTTCAGATGATCATGCCTTGAAATTTGTAAGGTGAAAATTTCTTGCCATGTGGCAGTCCATCCCTGGATATTGATCAGATCTTGTCAAAACCTTGGATGATTGCTTTATCATCCAAGGTTTTGAATGGAAATTGAAACACTCCATCAAAGTCAAAAGTGAGGATAGTCATTGATGATGCAGAGAAGCTTATTGATAATGGTTGGATCTAGGACCATGCCCTGAGGAACTCCTGTGGTGGTGTCCTGGAGCTAAGAGGGAATAACTTACAACAACACAGCAATCTTTCCTTATCCTAGGTATAACGCTAGCCAGTGAAAAGCTTTCCCTTGATCCATACTGACTTCAGCTTTATTAAGACTGATTTGTGCCACATTTTGTGTAATGCTGCCGAGATGTCAAGAGCAATCATGTTCTTTCCTTGAACTCAGCTATCTTGTCCATATATTAAGCAAGGCTATAATGAGATTCAGGGTCAGGTGCTACCAGCAGAGCCCAAGTTGAACATTAGTGACCAGATTATTGTTGAGTAGTTGTCATTTGAGAGCAGTGTAGATGATGGCTTCCATTCCTTGGTTGATAACTGAATATAAGGTGATAAGGCTACAATTGGGTGGATTAGATTGCCATTTATGTGTACAACACACACCTAAGCATTTTCTATACAGTGTAATAGTGGTTTATAGTGACACATCCCAATGCACTTTACATGAGTGTTTTTAAAACCTATTGTATTACTGCCATGGTGTTACCCAAAAGGTACTAGCACGGATAGCAGATCGGCTGACTGGCAGAAGGCAAAGAGTGGGAATAAAGGGGGCCTTTTCTGGTTGGCTGCCGGTGACTAGTGGTGTTCTGCAGAGGTCTGTGTTGGGTCTGCTACTTTTCACGTTATATGTTAATGATCTGGATAATGGAATTGATAGCTTTGTGGCAAAGTTTGTGGATGATACAAAGATAGGTGGAGGGGCAGATAGTGTCGAGGAAGCAGCAAGTCTGCAGAAGGACTTGGACAAGTTGGAAAATGGGCAAATAAGTGGCAGATGGAATACAGCGTAGGGAAGTGTACGGTCATGCACTTTGGTAGAAGGAATAAAGGTATAGACTATTTTCTAAATGGGGAGCAAAATCAGAAATCAGAGGTGCAAAGGGACTTGGGAATCCTACTACAAGATTTCCTAAAGGTTAACTTGCAGGTTGAGTCAGAAGTAAGGAAGGCAAATGCAATGTTAGTATTCATTTCGAGAGGACTAGAATATAAAAGCAAGGATGTAATGCTGAGGCTTTATAAGGTATTGGTCGGACCACATTTGGAGTATTGTGAGCAGTTTTGGGCCCATATCTAAGGAAGGATGTGCTGGCATTGGAGAGGGTCCAGAGGAAGTTTATGAGAATGATTCCTGGGGTGAAAGGGTTAATGTATGAGGAGCGTTTGATGGCTCTGGGCCTGTACTTACTGGAGTTTAGAAGGATGAGAGGGGATCTCATTGAAACCTACTGAATATTGAAAGGCCTGGATAGAGTGGACATGGGGAAAGGATGTTTCCAGCAGTGGGAGAGTCTAGGACCAGAGGGCACAGCCTCAGACTAGAAAGACGTCCCTTTAGAACAGAGATGAGGTGGAATTTCTTTAGCCAGAGGGTGGTGAATCTGTGGAATTCATTGCCACAGACGGCTGTGGAGGTCAAGTCATTGGTATATTTAAAGTGGAGGTTGATGCATTTTTGATTAGTAAGGGTGTCAGAGGTTATGGGAAAAGGCAGGAGAATGGGGTTGAGAGGGGAAAATAAATCAGCCATGATCGAATGGCGGAGCAGACTCGATGGGGATGAGCCAATGGCCTAATTCTGCTCCTTATGGTCTTATGTTATCAATTAAAATTGACAGTGAGTGATACACTTAGGCATTTGAACAGGTGACCAAAACATTGAGGGAAAAACATTTAAGGAGAAGAAAGATGCCTGTGACCGCAAGAAACTGCAGAGAGTTGTGGACATCGTGGAAACCAGCCTCTCCTCCATGGACTCTGTCTATACTACTTGCTGCCTCAGTAAAGCAGCCAGCCCCACCCATCCTGGACATTCTCTCTTCTCCCCTCTCCCATTGGGCAGAAGATACAAAAGCCTGAAAGCACGTACCACCAGGCTCAAGGACAGCTTCTATCCCACTGTTATAAGACTATTGAATGGTTCCCTAGTACAATAAGATGGACTCTTGAACTCAATCTACCCCATTATGACCTTGCGCCTTATTGTCTACCTGCACTGCACTTTCTCTGCAGCTGTTACACTTTATTCTCCATTATATTATTGTTTTACCCTGTACTACCTCTGCGCTTGTATACAATGAATTGATCTGTATGAATGGTATGCAAGACAAGTTATTCACTGTACCTTGGTACATGTGACAGTAATAAACCAATATCAATTATGATCTGTGGGCTGAAGTAGCTACAGGCCTGTTCATCAGTGATGGGACAATGACAATGGAGCAGTGTTGGATGTTTGTTGGGCCAGAGGGAACAGAACATGGAAGGCTATGGAGACTAGCGTAAAATGAAGGGATGAGAAATTTAAAATTGGGGGAAAAAATAATCCTCCCCAGATACAAGTGCCTGGCTTATGGACAGCCCCGGACATGTCAACCAGCAAGTTGGGATGGGGATGGATTTGCCAGCTGCTGCGGGGCTGCAGGCACCTCCTGCTGGATGGGAACGGGGCATTTCCACCTACCTTCTCTCCCCACCCACCCCATCCCCGAGCTGTAACAGTCAGGCCGAGCCGAGCAGGGCTGGGGGCACTGAGCAGACCTGCACGCACTGAATCAGTGAGGCGAGCTGGTGGCCGCACTTACTGTGCCCACTTCGCTCTCCTGTCACAGCATTTTCTGTGACCCTCTCCCACATGCTGTTTTTGTTCATATCCGATTCATGAACTGTTTGAGCTATGATCAGTCTCCTGTCGTAACTTGGGAACTGCTTGTATTGTAATACCGGGTGCTGAGGTAGATCAGCTAACTTCTGGGGAGTTGGTGAATGGGACCAACTCCCCAGAAGTTAGCTGATCGACCTCAGTTGGTGTTGGTGAATGGGACTTGACTGGTGAAATGGCAGGGGTGCTCTGTGGAAGGAGGCAGATGAATCTTTCCACAGGCTATAGGTCCACTCATCACATGGAGGTGAGAACAGACTATATTTCCTAGCTCCCTAATGGACCTCAGTCCGGACTCTCTGCGATGACTGCAGCCGTCGTGACTTGGCTTCTCCAGGCTGAGCAGTTGTGAGCAATGTTCTGCCACTTTCTCAGTGGAGATACTGAATTTCCTGAGATCTTCCTTGACCTTGTTGCTGGATTGGAACTGTTCTCTTCCATGTCGTGGGTGGTTAAGAACATAAACAATGGGAGTAGGCCATCTGGCCCGTCGAGCCTGCTCCGCCATTCAATAAAATCATGGCTGATCTGGCCGTGGACTCAGATTCACCTACATGCCTTTTCCCCATAACCCTTAATTCCCCTACCATGCAAAAATCTATCTAACTGTATATTAAATATATTTAATGAGCTAGCCTCTACTGCTTCCCTGGGCAGAGAATTCCACAGGTTCACCACTCTCTGGGAAAAGAAGTTCCTTCTCATCTCCATCCTAAATCTATTCCCCTGAATCCTGAGGCCATGTCCCCTACTTCGAGTCTCACCTACCAGTGGAAACAACTTTCCTGCCACTATCGTATCTATCCTGATTCTTGAGTTGTCCATGGTACATGGTGCTTGGCAGATGATCCATGTGTCCCAGCTAGTGAAACCTCGAGCAGAAGTCCAGTCCATTCTATTGACAGATCTTGTTGGTGATCCATTGGTCACTAATGACCAAGGATTTTTCCAAGACATTGAGAATGGATGTTGGCCAATCTCCACTCTTGCTTTGAGTATTTGATCCAAGCTTCACAGCTGTAAAGAAGAAGACTAAGGGGACAAGTCTGATAGATGGACAATCTTGGTCCAGACACACACTGTAAGGGTACCAAAGGTGTCTAAGCTTTGCCAGTTTTCATCAAAGTTAAATAAGCTAGTAAACATTGAACTGAGGGAGCAGAAAGGATCGTTGTCCAGACCTTCATTATGGGGGTTGATTTTGGGTGTGCGGTTGGTATCCTGTGATATGGCAACTGTTTTCTTGATGCTGATTTCCATCCCGAACTAGATACTTTCCATCAAAGAACTTGGTCATTGTCATGTAAGATTCCTCAGGTGAATTAGAGATGAATGAAGCATCTTCTTAGAAGACTAGTCCCCAGATTGTAAACTGGATGACTTGTCTTTTATTCTGAAATTGTCTTCTGTTGAACGAGCTGCCGTGAGTCCTAAATTCAATGAGTGCAGCTGATATGGATGTTTGTAGCAGTTTCACGGATACTGGTAACTTGGTGAAATCAGTGGATCTGAAAATAAAATAAAATTCCCATTTGATCTGCTCAGTTTTTAATTTTTGGAGTGTGCCATAAAAATATTTTGATCGTTAACTAACGGTTTGAGATCTTTTGAAAGTGAGCCTTTTAAAAGTTCTGCTGACTAAGCACTATGAAATTACCTGCAGAGCGACTGCATTGGGGCTGCTTCCTGCACCCGTGCTGAGCTCGTTAATTTCATCAACTTTGCCTGCAACTCCCACCCTGCCCTCAGATTCACTTGGTCCGTCTCCAACACCTCTCTCCCCTTTCTGGATCTCTCTGACTCCATCTCCGGAGACAGATTAACTACAGACATCTACAAACCCAATCCCACAGTTACCTTCACTACACCTCGTCCCACCCTGTCTCTTGCAAGGATGCCATCCCCTTCTGCCAGTTCCTCTGCCTCCGCCACATCTGTTTCCATGATGAGGCTTTCCATTCCAGGAAATCTGAGATGTCCTCCTTTTTAACTAAAAGGGATTTCCCTTCCACCACAACTAATGCAGCCCTCACCCACATCGCCTCCATTTCCCACACGTCTCCCCTCACCCAATTCCCCCCACCCCCGACATAACAGGGACAGGGTTCCCTTTGTCCTCACTTACCACCCCATGAGCCTCCGCATCTAACACATCATTCTCCACAACTTCCAACGGGATCCTACCACCAGGCACATCTTCCCCTCCTCACCCCCCTCCGCTTTCCGCAGGGATCGCTCTCTCCATGACTCCCTTATCCACTCCTCCCTCCCCACCAATGACCCTCCCGGCACTTACCCCTGCAACTAAGTGCTACACCTGTCCCTACAACTCCTCCCTCGCCACCATTCAGGGCCCTAGACAGTCCTTCCAGGTGAGGCAGCGCTTCACCTGAATCTGAGGGTGTCATTTATTGCATCCGGCGCTCCCAGTGCGGCCTCCTCTACATTGGTGGGACCCGACGCAGATCGGGTGACCGCTTTGTCATGCACTTTTGCTCTGTCCGCCACAACAGCCAGGACCTCCCAGTGGCCACCCACTTTAATTCCACATCCCACTCCCAAACTGACATGTCTATCCATGGCCTCCTCTACTACCACGTTGAGGCCAGACACAGGTTGGAGGAACAACACCTCATATTCTGCCTTGGGAGTCTCCAACCTGACGGCCTCAACATTGATTTCTCTAACTTCTAGTAACCGCTCCCCTCTTCTCCCTCCCCTTTTTCTCCCTCCCTCCTCCCCCTTTGTCTACCCTTATTCCTGTGGCCCCTTCACTCCTTCTCTTTCTCTTTCCCCCACCCTCATGACCTGTCCATCTATTCCCCACCTCCTTCCCTATATTCCATGATCCACTGCCCTCTCCTACTAGATTCCTCCTCCTTCAGCCCTTTGCCTCTTCTACCTATCAGCTCTCAGCTTGTTACATCTCCCCTCTCCTCCACCCACTTACCTTCCCCCTCTCACCTGGACTCACCAATCACCTGCCAGCCTGTGCTCCTCCCCCAACCTCCTTACTCTGGCTTCTGCCCTCTTCCTTTCCAGTCTTGATGAAGGATCTCGACTCGACTCGACTATTTCCCTCCAGAGATGCTGCCTGACCTGCTGAGTTCCTCCAGCACTGTGTGTGTGTGTGTGTGTGTGTGTGTGTGTGTGTGTGTGTGTGTGTGTGTGTGTTGCTCCACATTCCAGCATCTGCAGAATCTTTTGTGTCTCCGTGAAACTACTTTGATGGGTTTTTCTCTTGTTTTCTGGAGTGGCAAGGTAATATTTTTGAACGTATGCTCATGATTGTGTCTGCCTCTTGCTGGTCTATTCCGTCAAAAAAACTTTTGAAACAGATATATCGCAGAAATGAGTTGGAGTACAGGAAGGAGATAGTGAGCTTAGTGACATGGTGTCATGACAACAACCTTTCCCTCAATGTCAGCAAAACAAAAGAGTTGGTCATTGACTTCAGAAAAGGTGGTAGTGCACGTGCACCTGTTTACATCAATGGTGCTGAGGTCGAGAGGGTTGACAGCTTCAAGTTCCTTGGAGTGAACATCACCAATAGCCTGTCCTGGTCCAACCACGTAGACACCAAGGCCAAGAAAGCACACCAGTGCCTTTACTTCCTCAGGAGGCTAAAGAAATTCTGCATGTTCCCTTTGACACTCACCAACTTACTGATGCACCATAGAAAGCATCCTATCTGGATGCATCACAGCGTGGTACGGCAACTGCCCTGCCCAGGTCCGCAAGAAACTGCAGAAAGTTGTGGACACAGCCCAGCACATCATGGAAACCAGCCTCCCCTCCATGGACTCTGTCTATACCTCTTGCTGCCTTGGTGAAGCAGCCAGCATAATCAAAGACCCCACCCACCCGGGTCATTCTCTCTTCTCCCCTCTCCCGTCAGGCAGAAGATACAGGGGCCTGAGGGCACATACAACCAGGCTCAAGCACAGCTTCTATCCCATGGTTATAAGACTATTGAATGGTTCCCTTATATGATGAGATGGACTCTCACAATCTACCTTGTTATGACCTTGCACCTTATTGTCTACCTGCAATGCACTTCCCTGTAGCTGTGACACTTTACTCTGTATTCTGTGATTGTTTTTACCCTGTACTACCTCAATGCACTGTGTAATGAATTGATCTGTATGAACGGTATGCAAGACAAGTTTTTCACTGTACCTCAGTACAAGTGACAAAAATAAATCAATACCAATTATACATATAACTTTATAAATATTTCTGAACAAGTGATTGTCATGGTGCGCTGAACATTGCTGCTGTCTTTCCCAGTCGCCTTGATCCCTGCTGGAGGATGTAGTGGATCCACTTCACGATTAAGCCCCCGACACTGGTAATCAACATATGTGGTTAACTGAACACAGAATGGTTACATTGATGCCTCGAAACGTGATTTTTTTCTTGTGTGGATAGCTTGCCTAAATAGATCAGTAGCCGCTGATTAATTTTCAGAAATTAGTCCCATTAATCTGTGGCTCATGAGAACTAAGAAACATTGAGATCATTTCACAGCTGTACATATCTAATGGTTTCAGCACCTTCTGATTTTATGTCTACGTAGTGATGGATTTAGCTGCAAGTGATCTACATCTGGCTCCTTAATAACCAAGTGATGAAGTTCCTGTTGACTGGAAAATGTAGAATTTGACTTTGATCAGTATACAAGATGTAGCTTTGCTAAAGGGGGTTTAATTTTGTAACCTATAAGCACTGTTTTATCCAATATTACAGCAGCTTTTATCTTTCAAATTTGTCTCTGCTTTAGTTATTGGACATGTCAGAAAATTTTGAGAGTAGAAAATTTTCAGAGGTAGTGGGAAGTGTTAGCTGATTTGTTTAAGTTTAATTATGTCACTAAGTACTTTGTTTTGATAAATTCTACATTATTGCATGATAGATCACCCATAAAATTGGATAGATTATAGGAAGGGTGAAGGTAGGGATTGTGGATATATTATTTACAACATGATTTAAGAAAATAACATAAAATAGTACCTTTTCAGTGGTCATGCCCTATATATTTGTAAATTTATTAAACTAAATGCCATTTGGAAAGCTTTTTTTCCCCATGTTTAATAGTTCTGCTTTCTTGTCAGTTCTTTCTCTGCCATGGCTTGAAGTACTGGGTATGGATTCATAATTGCTAGTTGGCATTCAGTATTATAAGTAGGGACATTTTATGGTGGTAACAGGTCTTGAGCTGGAACAACTGTCTTGCACTAATACCTTTGTTTCTAATGGTAGAATTGACTTGAATGGGTGTGCAGGAGAAATTACATCAACATTTTCTCATGACGCCTCATTAGAAACCATTTCCAGCTGCAAGGAAGAATGCAAGACGTTGCAGCTAAGAACTGTAAAGATGGAATGCACAGATTGATAGGCAATGCAGTTCAATAAATTTTTATTTAAAAAGAATCCTAACCTTGGCAGCTTCCCAGCTCACTCACCCCTGCCTCTGGGCTGGCTACCTGTTTGCATTGCTGCTATTCATTCCATATTCTACATAGCTATAATGTTGGCTTTTATCGTTTAAAACCAAGTCCTGTCCTTTAGCTTGCTATTGACTACGTAAGAAGGAAATGACTCCCTGGTGCAGATCACTCACCCTTGTTTCTGGCTTTGCCTGCCTTGTTAATCTTATTTTCTTTTTAATTACTCTGCTCTTGGGTCTGTCCAGCCAGAGGTGCTTAACCCCTGTTAGGATGATAGGTTCAAAGGGCAATAAGATTATTAAGCGAGATAGGAATGCATCTTGGTATTGGTTTATTATTGTCACTTGTACCGAGGTACAGTGAAAAGCTTGTCTTACAAACCGTTCGTACAGGTCAATTCATTACACAGTGCAGTTACGTTGAGTTAGTACAGAGTGCATTGATGTAGTACAGGTAAAAACAATAACAGTACAGAGTAAAGTGTCACAGCTACAGAGAGAGTGCAGTGCAATAAGGTGCAAGGTCACAACAAGGTAGATCGTGAGGTAAGAGTCCATCTCATTGTATAAGGGAACCGTTCAATAGTCTTATCACAGTGGGGTAGAAGCTGTCCTTAAGTCTGGTGGTATGTGCCCTCAGGCTCCTGTATCTTCTACCTGATGGAAGAGGAGAGAAGAGAGAATGTCCCGGGTGGGTGGGATCTTTGATTATGCTGGCTGCTACACCAAGACAATGAGAGGTAAAGACAGAGTCCAAGGAAGGGAGGCTGGTGTCTGTGATGCGCTGGGCTGTGTCCACAACTCTCTGCAGCTTCTTGCATCTCAAAAATTAATGGTGTTGTGTGATAAGTTAATAAGAATTCCATTGCTGCTGGAGAGAAAATCAACTTTGGGAAAGTGAAATGACTGATGTTCACAGCAGATACTGAGGAAGCAATTTGTTTGGATCAGATAACGTTTACCTGTGTAAGGAAAAAGGTTGTATTTTCAGCCTGGCCACTAGTAGATGAGCTATTTTCTTGCTGCATGTTGGAAGCCCCTGGGAACTGAATGTAGTAGCACAGGTGTCAGGAGAAGTGGAAGAAGTCCAGGTTTCAATTGGTATCTTATGTGGAAGAAAAAACATCTTGTGATTATTAAGGAGAAAAATTGTGTGCCTTTGAGAAGGATGTGTATGCAGTTGTGAATGTGCTGGAATAAATGGAATTGTTTAATGAATTATTTCAAATTTCACTTATCTGGTATGGATTAAATCATTTTATAATTGTTGAAAAATTGATCTGGTGCAGAATACAAAATTCAGAGCTAATGCATGACTTCCTTGTATATAACAGTAAATCACTTGAATCATAATAAGGGAAACGAGTGAATGACCCAGGCTGGAACCCTATGCTTTCGTAAGAAGCACTATGTATTTATTGCATTTTTGTATATTCTTGAAAACTGTCAGTGATCAGTACCAGTCAAGTGTTCAGAGTAAGAGGTTTAGTCACCATGCTGGCTTCCAGATGGAATGTTTCTGTTTGAAGTGCTGTGATTGAACTTCACCAACTTCCTCCGGCTTCTTATGATCAGCCTTGAAAATGTCTGGCGTATTGTCAAGTGCAATTGAACGTAATCCAGCTGCTGGCAGCTTCCTACAATATGTGGTCAGTGCTAGGTGCTATCTGCTTTGTTTGACCAGGTTTTTGTATCATTTTACTATATGTTGGTTTTATTTTTGGTAATTAAGAATATTGTAAGGATACAACATTTGTATATGAAGATTGTGGATTAGTGATTATATTTGCGATGAGTAGAATCTTGCCTGGATTATGGCGAAACCTGTTTCAATACACACTTTTTATAACAGGCTGAACTTAAAATGAAAATTCCTGATTTTGTGAGATTTTTGTCTTCATTACAGTAACACTGGAATTATGTGCTTTAAATATTTTGGTTTACAATTATTATTACGTATTTGCCACTCACTTACTACATGTCCCAAGATAGAAGTTGGTCCTGAATATTGTTTTCACCAGACACACACAAGTGAGAGAATTTTATTCATTTGGTGAGTGTGTGGGATTGGATGTGGGCAGGGGGTTACACTGAACAAATTGTTGAGTGTGTCAGGAAGCAGGCTCCAAGCCAGCGATATTTGCAGTTCACTTTAGCACGTTAGTCTCAATCTGAGTAACTCCCTTCAAAAACATAGATTGTCAACTGAATCAATGGGTTTTATGGGTTTTGCAGAACTTGCTACTGAAAACAAGGCTAGAACAAAGTGGCAATTGAAGGGCTTGAAGGCATTGGGGGGGGGAAAATATGCCAGTAAGCATTCTGTGCTCTCAATTACTTACTTGCTTGTGGGAATGGGTTTGTTTTGGGTTCGTGCTGAGATGTAATTCTGCACGCTTTCGAGATGCTTTCTACACTTTGATCTGGTTCCAAAGTCTTCAGTCTGATCAGCACAGGAGCTGCCAATGCTGTGTCAACGTGGACCTCCACCGAGCAACAAGTTGACCTTTACTGGTAGGAGAACAGCCAGGAGCCTGGTGTAGGAGAGAGAGGGTCAACAGAGAGTTGCAACATGCAAGGTTTCTTATCCAGAATGCAGGGTTTACCCTGCACATTTTCTACTTCTGCTCAAGATGCGTCTGATTTACCGTCAGTCCTGAGATGCAGCAATTGTATCCAGCTGAGCAGAACTTGGAGCATTCAATGCCATTGAACAGCACCTTGCACTAGTGTCTCTACCACTTCTATCTGCTTTTGAATGCTGAATTCCCATCAGAAACCTACCTGGCATAGCAGTTTTACACGCATGACTATCTGAATGACTGCATGGACGGGATGTCTTGTGATGGTGGACTCAGAAAGAACAAGATCCTCAGAGCAACCATTGTTGTCATGGGTGATCACAAGTACCACCTGAAAGCCCTATGGGAGGTAAATCTGATGAGTGAGTGTTGTGAGGATAATATTTCAGAAGCTATTGACATAATGGACTTCAAAACAGAGTTTTGTATGTGAAGTGGCTGGTCGTTATTTAATTCTGTCAGTTGGTTACCGGCATGTCCCCGTCTCCATCCACGCATGCCAAGACTCTGTCAGTTGCCGACCCTACCACATTGACTTGAGTTGCAAGATGGCTGGTGAGTCACTCCAGTTCTCGGCCTCTCCCTAATGAGAAATAGCCTTTGGATGTAATGTAAATGCTTGCAGGTTGCTGGGGTATGAGCGAGTGTGTGTTTTGAAGTACAATCCATTGTTGAGTGTATCAATTGTTGCTTATGTCCAATTGAATTTCAAATATTGCTGCTTCTAACTTGCTCCCTAAAATGGCAAATGATTGGGCTCATATGGAATACATTGAAGGTATACCTGGTGGAATTTGTAAGTAAATCTATAGGATACCACTAAACTACCAACTGGACACTGTGTGCAGAACATATCCCTATTTTTCCCTCTTCCCATACACTCACCACCGTGTGGAATTTCCATTGATGTAACTTGACCAAGTTCTGGCCACATTTACACTGCCCTTGCACCCTAAGCCCCAAGTACTTTTAATGCTGTCCATGGGAATGTGGAATTTTGACTGTTTTTCTTTTACTTTCTCTTCTTAATATGTCACCTTTTTCACGTGGTAGAGTTCTGAGATGTCCTCTGACACCCCACGCGAACCAACATGCTAAATGCTCTGAGTGCCTAACCTCGAAGACATTGCGACCAAGCCTGTTTCTGTCCTCTCTTGGATACCAAGCATCACTAGGATCTCTTATCACTTGCATTTTTCCTCTTGGCCTACAAGTCAGTGTTTGTTGAGTTAAATTTAGGTGCTTGCACAAGTGCCGCATAGATCGCAGATGACCTGGGTGGGAGGTGTTTATCCTGGTCTGTTCCATACAACTGCTGATTAGCTTAACCACCTGACTCATTGGGTTGACTGTTGATGAAATCATACTTTCTCTATGTGACTTTTGTCAGCCTTGCAATCTTGCTGGATTTATGGCAAATACATCACAGAATCAGAAAATGTATGACAAAAAGCAGGCCGTTCAGCCCATCTTGTCTGTGGTGATTTTGAATACTCAGTCTAATTTTACCTCTGTGCAAGGTCCTTACCCCTTGGGTCATGGCTCATCAAATACACATCCAAGTACCTTTTAAATATGATAAAGGTATCTATATTTGCCTACTCTGTGGACAGTGAGTTCTAGACTGCTGCCACCCTGTGGGTGAAAGAATGTTCCTGGTCTCCCATCTAATCCTTTTACCACTTCCTTTAAATCTATGCCCTAGGCTTTTGACCCTTTTGTTAAGGGAAATGGGCCTTTCCTATATATTCTGTCTAAGTCCTTCGTTTTGTATTAAGTCTCCTGTCAATCATGTCAACTCCAAAAGGAAACAAAGTCAGTCTGTCCTGTCTTTCCTCATAGCCAGATTTTTCAGGCATGGTAATAAATCTTCTTTGCACTCTCTTCTGCGATGAGGTGACCAGAACTGTAGGAAGTACTCGAGCTGTGATCTAATTGGTGTTGTGCACAGTTCAGGCATAGCCCCTTGTTGCTATAATCTATATCTTGGCTAATAATGGAAGGCATCTGGTATAACTTTCCAGGGCTTTTTGTTCCTCCAATTTCCATTATTGATATGGGTTCCACTTTTACAGATGTCCCTAAGTCGATTTTGTCCATAAGTCAGAAAATAAACAAAAGTCACTTGAAGTAGTAACCGTACCTCCACGGTATTGTCATGAATGGCATCAGAAGTACATAAGACTGATAAGAAAGTATAATTATGTAAAGTAGAGAGAGAGAGGAAAAGTAGTTATGCCATTGTAGGAATGAACGTATGTATGTACGTCGGGCTTTTGAATTTAATAATATTATGGGAGCTTGTTCGTATGCATGGGTATCTATAAATTGGGTGTTCATAACCCGGGGATGGCCTGTATCCCATTGTTGCACTTTCCCAAATACATTACCTCAAACTTCTCTGGACTGAATTCCATTTGACAAATTTCTGTCCAATCAAACAGTCCACTGATATCCTTCAGCAGTCTAAAATTTTCCTTCTCACTGTCTGCCACATGGATAATTTTTGTATCATTTGCAGAACTTTATCATTACCCTTCCATTAAAATCTTAATCATGAATATATGCTACAAAATCCAAAGGACCGGATACTGAACTCTGTGGAATCTCATTGGTAACAGCTTTTCAGTAACACACGTCAACATTTACATTTCAGTTGTCCACTTTTTCAAGTGTGATATGCAGGATTTATGAAAATGTGCTCTGGAGTGAATTTTTGATAGCTTTCCTATATATATACTTCTTTGTGTGAGCCTGTAGAGTGTGCGGAGTCAAATCAGAGATCAGGTTTTCAATGTTCCTCGAGAGAAGGGCTGCTGTACTTGTAATGGATACATGACACTACTGGCATCACTCCCTGGCGGTGAATAGCATTATTTATGTAGGCGAGTGCAATCTGATTGAATTCACTTTGGAAGTACTCCAGCCACCTGTAAGTGCAGCAACATTTTCACAGCTGGATCTGTTCCAGAGTAAACTTTGTCCGTCATCCAGTGCGCATGCTGGTGGTGCATCTGTGTGTGGTGGGGATTGGTGGGGGAGGTGTTTCTAAGAAAGGAATTGTTCATGTAGCTTTGGCGATTTACTCCACTTTTTTAAATAAATAAATAAATAGATAGATAGATATATGTATTTACTTCAGAATTTTCTAACGTGCAAATAAACACTGAAGTAATGTTTTCATTTAGAAAAATGAGTGATATTTTTGAAATTCAAAATGATTCAAGGATAACCATTGGAGAATCCAGATTCGGAGAACATGAAGATACAAGTAGTAAGCTCTTTGGTTTCCAAAAAAGAACAGTATCATTTTCCTTCTCTCTTGCACACAGTATCAAAAGATAACAGGAGCTGAGTTTTGTTCTGATGGTTTACGATTGGATTGGTTACTCTCCGGTACCCCTATTTGTGGGTGGCTGGTGGGAGAATCAGTGGGAAGTTGACGAGCATGAGAAAGAGAATAAGTCCCAGGGAAATAAATGAGGAGTATGCGATTGACGGGATTGCGTTGAGAAGCAGCATAAACTCAATGGCCGAATGTTTTTTATGCTTTTTTAAAAAAAATGAAAAGCACCCATTTAACATTAACATTATGCCCATTAAACATTAAATTTGTGAGTTTGTTTTTCTGGTAAGCTATTTTCCAGTGTGCAGGATGATTAAACATATGTTTTTAAAGAACACATTTAAAACAAACGTGCGCTTCCAAACTTCAGTAAGCTCATACTTTTCCATGCTCTTTGTGTCTGTCATTCTATGCCAAGTGTGTGCAGAATCGGGTTTAGTACATCATTTCCATGGGGCTGCTGAAAACAGGCATCTCCAGGAAGTTTAAGAGCCAGTGACGTCTGGATGGCTTCACCTGCTTGGATGTCACCAAGAATCCTGAAAGCCGTATTACAGCCACTGGCCAGGAATATGCGCCAGTCTCTCCTTGTATTTTGGGTAAACTGAGAGGCATATGATGTACCATTAGCTACAAGAGCACCTACAGTTGTCAAGCCTGGCACAGCCAGTGGTAGTAAAAATTAGAAATGGTCTGCATCGGTTCCAATTCCTGCTCTGCTGATCTATAGATTGATCACAACAGTTCAAACATTGTGTGCATAAACACCTCCACATACACAGTCATCAAAATAGGATCAATGGCCCCTGTCATTTCATTATCACCTGAGATTCAACTGACACCATTTTAAAATGTGTAAAAGATGCATGCTTGGTTTTATAGTCTTTCATGTGGAAATTGGATCCTAGGACGTACAAATTAAACTGCTCAATTAGCTTCATAGAGACATTTACCTGCACAGTAGATTTCCTTCACTTTCATTTTTGCCTGTCACATCTTCCTAGAATCTTCACCTTTTGCACATCGCAAAGTTCTCCAGAATTTTTATCTTTAAATTCTGACAATTTTAGCATTTTGATTTTTAAATTCTGACACTTTTAGAATTTTGTGCTCCTGCTATAGTTGCACTCCCTATTCCTGTCAAAGTCTGTACCTGAGGCTGTGTAAATACAGTGGGTTAACCTCAGAAAATGGATGCACATTACATATTCATAGTAAAGCCTGTCTGAAACTCATCAGGAGTCCTTCATGATCTGTAGTATGCCAACACTGGAAAATCTGAGGTGAAAAGTGAAGAACAATATAAATTGCACTTCAAAATGGGTTTTGCTTCTCACCAGATCCTCAAGCCTCACTTCAGCCAACAGCTTGTTGTTAAGTGGTGTTGCTGCTTTAAAGTAGATAAACTGCACTGGGATTAGTGTGGGATTAGCATAAATGGGTGCTTGATGGTCGGTGTAGATGAGGAGCTTGTTTATGTGCTGTGTGAATCTGTGACTCTATGACAGCAGTCAATCTGCACAAATTGCAATTGAGATAAATAGTATTTTGTCTTAAGTCACTAAGGAGAACCCCCGGGCCCCCCGCGCCTCTCTTCCAAAAGTGCTGATTTGGAAATATATTGCCATTCCTTCAGTGGCATTGCGTCAGAATCCTGTAATTGCTTATCCATTGGCACTACATGAGTACCTTTACCAGAAAGACTGCAGCAGTTCAAGAAGATGAAGTGTCACCACCTGCTTGAGAGACGGCCAATAACTGGTGGCCTTACCGTGGATGCTCATCTCCCAAAACATGGACGATAAGAAAAACTAAACATAAATCTGAATGGGCAGCCAGGGTCTTGGCTAATGCTTCACTGGAGCAACACCAAATCTAACAGTCCTTCTGAGGTCCTCCAGAAATAAATCCAGATCTTCAGTGGGATTCTTTTTGTGCATTGGCCGAGACCAGCATTGCCTATTATTAGAACCAGTCTATAATCTAATCAGCACCCTAGTTGTATTATGGGACCCAATTTCCATATTGTGAGGTCTGTCTCACAAAGCAAATATACCTCTCTTATTCCCTTTCAACTCAGTGCCAGTCAGATCTAAAGTGATAATGGAGCAACAATGGTCACTGATCTTGTTATGACATGAGTGTATTGTTATTAATGACAGTCACGGGGCCTAAAAAATGTCCTCATTATATGATACAAAGCAAAGCAGATGACAGAAATCTGAATTTAGGAACACTGAAACATAGAAACATTTAGCAAGTCTGGCAGCAGATGCAGGAGAAAGAAATAGTTAATGTTTCATATCACTGTCCTTTTACAGTGAGCTTCATTGACCTGAAATGTTAGCTCTTATTCCTCTTTCCATCACTAATGCACAGTAGTGAGTGGGCAGGCACAGTAGTGTAGCAGTTAGCTGATACTATTACAACACCAGTGACCCCGGTTCAATTCCGGCCACTGTCTGTAAGGAGTTTGGACCTTCTCCCCGTATCTGCGTGGGTTTCCTCCGGGTGCTCCAGTTTCCTCCCACATTCCAAAGACGTACAAGTTAGGAGTTGTGGGCACGCTATATTGGTGCCGGAAGCGTGGCGACACTTGGGGGCTACCCCCAGAACATTCTACGCAAAGATGCATTTTGTAGTGACTCACTGTCTGAGCAAGCAAACTGGCTGGGCGGTTGGGACGCGCGTCATCGGAGCAGCGAGGCCCAAGACGGCGTTGGGCCTTTGTCTTCCCTGAACGACGGGGAGAACCCGCGTGCGAGAAAAGTTTGATGACGTGGCGCATACGTCATTTCCGTTTTCAGTGGGCAGGAACCGTTCCTCTTAAAAGGCCCGCGCAAGGCGGGAAAATAAATCAGTTTTTGTTCTGCAGCCCACCGACTAGTGTCTTGCTTTCATATCACTGTAGCAGCCGCTACATTGGTGACCCCGACGGTCCAAATGGATTTTGGACCCGCACAATGGATGAGAACTCAGCAGCCTACACAGTGGCACTCAAGCTGCCCACCTTTTGGATGCTTCGGCCCAGCGTCTGGTTTGACCAGGCTGAAGCGCAATTCCAACTTTGGCAGATCACCTCCGACTCTACAAAGTACTACTACGTGGTCAGCTCTCTGGACCAGGAGACAGCCGTCCAGGTCGGAGACTTCATCCAGTCTCCTCCGGAGGAGGATAAGTACCCGGCTTTCAAAGACCTTCTTATTCGGACCTTCAGCCTCTCCCGTCGCGAGCACGCCGCCCGCCTGCTTCATCTCGACGGCCTGGGGGACAGATCCCCATCGGCCCTAATGAACGAGATGCTGTCCTTGGCTGAGGGACACAAGCCTTCTCTAATGTTTGAACAGGCCTTCCTCGAACAACTACCCGATGACATTCACCTGCTGTTGGCTGACACCAATTTCAGCAACCCACGTGAGGTAGCTGCCTGGACAGATGTCCTGTGGAAGGCCAAACACGAGAGCGGGTTGTCTGTCGGCAAAATCACCAGGCCGTGAGCCCATCACCTACCTAAGCCAGTCCCAGCAACCGAGCAACCACACGCCAGAGACACTGGCAACCAGCTGTGTTTCTACCATCAGAGGTGGGGAGCGGAGGCCCGTCGATGCCGCCCACCCTGCAAGTTTCAGGGAAATGCCAGGGCCAGCTGTCACTGATGGCTACGACAGCTGGCCGCCAACATAGCCTCCTATTCGTTCGGGACAAGCAGTCTGGGCGTCGTTTCCTTGTCAATACTGGAGAAGAGGTCGGTATTTTGCCCCCATCCGGCCGCGACACTCGTAACAGGCAACAAGGTCCTGTACTCAATGCCGCAAACGGCACAACGATACGAACTTCCGGTAGCCGTACAGTTCAATTACAATTCGGCGACAGCCGTTTCACCTGGAACTTTACCCTTGCCACCGTCGCCCGGCCACTCCTGGGAGCCGATTTCCTTCAAGCCCACAGCCTGTTAGTCGACCTGCGAGGGAAGCGGCTAGTGCACTCCAGTACTTTCCAAACCTACCCCCTGGGAGAAGCCAGATTACCAGCCCCGCGTCTGGACTCCATTTCCCTGTCTGGCAACGAGTTCACCAAGCTCCTAGCTGAGTTCCCATTGGTTTCGGCACCTCAGTTTACAAGTTCAATGCCCAAACACGGGGTGCAGCACCACATCATTACCACAGGGCCACCCCTTCATGCCCGAGCATGACAACTACCTCCAGACAAGCTCCGCCTGGCAAAGGAAGAGTTCCGCCGCATGGAGGAGCTGGGGATCGTTCGCAGGTCAAACAGCCCCTGGGCCTCCCCCCTGCACATGGTCCCCAAAGCCACTGGCAGGTGGAGGTCAAAGGCTTGCAGTAATTCCTGGGGATGGTCAACTTTTACCATAGGTTCATCCCTGCTGCAGCCCGTATCATGCGCCCTTTGTTCTCGCTGATGTCTGGCAAGGGCAAGGACGTCGCCTGGAACGACGAGGCTGCGGCTGCCTTCGTTAAGGCCAAGGACGCCCTGGCAGACGCCACGATGCTGGTACACCCTAGGACAGACGTCCCAACCGCCCTCACGGTGGACGCATCCAACACTGCTGTTGGTGGAGTACTGGAACAACTAATTGAAGGCCGTTGGCAACCCTTGGCATTTTTCAGCAGGCACCTTAGACTACCTGAACTGAAATACATCGCTTTTGATCGGGAACTTCTAGCGCTGTACGTGGCGGTCCGGCATTTCCGGTACTTTTTAGAAGGCAGGCCTTTCACCGCTTTCACTGACCATAAGCCTTTGTCTTTCACCTTCTCCAAGATCTCCGATCCCTGGTCAGCTCGTCAGCAGCAACATTTGTCCCACATTTCCAAATTCACAACGGATATCCAACATGTCTCCGGAAAGGACAATGTCGTTGCTGACACGCTTTCCAGACCGACCATCCACAGCCTGTCCCTGAGTGTTGACTACACGGCCCTGGCTGACGCACAGCAAGCCGACGACGAGCTGCCCAGCTACAGAACCGCAGTCTCGGGCCTGCAGCTCCAAGATTTCTTAGTCGGTCCAGGTCAGCAGACCCTTCTTTGCGACATCGCAACAGATCAACCCCGCCCTATAGTTCGTGCAGCCTGGCGGAAACGCGTTTTTGACTCGGTACATGGGTTGGCACACCCATCCATCAGATCAACTGTCCAACTGGTTGCCAGCAAGTTCGTCTGGCATGGCCTGTTTACACATGTCGCATGGCCAGGACTTGTCCACACTGCCAGACATCAAAAATCCAACGACACACCAAGGTCCCGCCACAGCAGTTCGAACCTACCCGTAGAAGGTTCGACCACATCCATGTCGACCTCGTTGGTCCTCTGCCAGTTTCAAGAGGAGCCCGGTACCTCCTTACCATCGTGGACTGGTTCACAAGGTGGCCAGAGGCAACCCCTCTATCTGATATCACGACTGATTCCTGCGCCCGGGCGCTGCTCACAACTTGGATCTCACGTTTTGGTGTTCCGGCCCACATCACTTCAGACAGGGGCACCCAGTTTACCTCCAGCCTCTGGTCTGCATTAGCGAATGTGCTAGGGACATAGCTGCACACCACCACGGCCTACCACCCTCAATCAAACAGGTTGGTGGAACGTTTCCACCGCCATCTGAAATCAGCCCTGATGGCCCACTTGAAAGGTCCTAACTGGGTTGACGAACTGCCTTGGGTCCTGCTCAGCATACGCACTGCCCCCAAGGAAGATCTCCACGCTTCGTCAGCTGAACTCGTGTACGGTGTGCCTCTGGTTGTCCCAGGGGATTTCATACCCGCCCTTCGGGGCCAAGAGGAACAACCCGTGGCAGTTCTGGAAAGACTGCGCGAGAGGCTCAGCAGCTTGGCACCGATTCCCACTTCGTGGCATGGTCAAACCCCATCCTGTGAGCCCAAGGAACGATGAGACTGTAAGTTCGTTTTCGTTCGCAGGGGCACACCCTGGGCACCATTGCAACGACCATACGAGGGGCCGTTCCGGGTCATCAGGAGTAATGGGTCCACCTTTATTTTGGACATTGGGGGCAAGGAAGAGGTCTTCACGATGGACCGCCTCAAACCAGCCCATTTAGATCTTTAACAACCGGTCGAGGTCCCAACACTGCGATGCAGAGGCCGACCTCCTAAGCAATGGCTAGCACAGCCTGCGAACCTTGGGGACCGTATAGCCGGTTCCGGGGTGGGGGGGTAGGGTGGGCAAACGAACCGGCTCAGCGGTCGGGTCGCACGTCGTCGGAGCGGCAAGGCCCAAGATGGCGTTAGGCCTTCGTCTTCCCCGAGCAACGGGGAGAACCCACGCACGGGAAAAGTTTGATGACGTAGCGCATACGTCATTTCCGTTTCTGGCGGGCGGGAACCGTTCCTCTTAAAAGGCCCGCGCGAGGCGGGGAAGTAAATCAGTTTTTGTTCTGCAGCCCACCGACTAGTGTCTTGCTTTCACATCGCGGTAGCAGCCGCCACGATTTCATTGTGTGTTTCGATGTACATGTCACTAATAAGGATATCTTATCTTAGGCTGTGGACGTGATAATTTTCATTGGTACTTGGGCTTCATCCTTCCATAATTAAAGTTCCGAGTATCCTACCTTACAAGGTGAAGTCAAAAACGTTAGCTGCAAAAGGAACAAATCCAGGTGAAACAAAGGAAATGTAACGCTCAAGTAACATAATTGGTGGAGAAGTTTATACATGAATGTGCCTCAGTGAGTTATTAGAAAATCAGAAATAATGCACTTAAATTGGAAACAGTTAAAATAAGCTTGGATTCCCTTTCCATTGAAGAACAAAGTGCATGTGTACAGCATCTCTTGACAATGTGCATACAGTGTGTTGGCAAAACTAAAAGGCTCCCTTGAGATGCAGATCAAAGTACATATGGGTTGTGTTAAGTATGGGTGGAAATTAAAGTCCCGACCAAGTTTCAGTTTTGATGTGTGCACTTTTTATGGTCAACTTCCGTTAGCTAAAGCAACGTCTGCACTTGTTGCTGAAAGCAGGAACTGTGTATGACTGTGGGCTTTGAGGATCCTAAGCTCCAGCAACAATAGACTCACTAAGTATACACCACATCAGGTCATTGATAAGGCCAGTTATTAGCTCCACTAGCCTTGGACAACTCGATGCCCAACGCCAATGGCCTTAGCTCCACTACCCTGCATCTTCCCCCTACTCTTGACTTTCCTGTGGCTCAAAAATCTATTTCAGGCTAGAATGTATCCAGTGATTAAGCTGGCACAGCCATCTGGGGTAGAGAGTTCTAAAGATATGACCTTCTGAAAGAAGTTCTTCCTCTGCTCCACTCAGATTGATGATGTATTATTCTGAAGTCACTGTCCCATATGATAACCAACACATAATTTGCTCTTGTATTTTGCTTGTATCCAGACACAGTAATTTGGGGAGATGAACAAACATAAACTTGTCGTTTTAAAATGCCTGTTACTCTCCTAAAAATATCTGGGGAAAAAAATAATGTTTGCAAAACATGTAATTGCAAAAGAACTTGAAGTGAAACATATAATTGCAAAAAGAACTTGCACTGAAACATAGCTTGAACTAGGTACATCCATTGTTTGTTTATTTGAACTTAAAAGGCAAATGTAAAAGTTTTTGTGTTATTTTCTGGCACATGTTCAAGACCAATCTAAATTTCAATGACTGAAAATCAGAAAACAAACTTCAGAAGATGGAGATCTGAAATAGAAGCAGAAAATGCTGGATATTCTCAACAGGTGAGGCAGCATCTGTGGAAAGAGAAGCAATTGATGTTTCAGATCCAGGACCCATGTCAGTTAGTTTCCAGTGATTAAGTTGCTGATATTTTCAATGCCTGCAGCTTATAATGAACACGAATGTCACTTGTAATTCCCTTCAGAAGGCAGGATGCTTTCAAAGTCAAAGTTGAGTTTACTGTCCCATGCACGAGTACATGTACACACAGGTGCAATGAAAAACTTACTTGCAGCAGCATCACAGGCACGTTGCATCATATAAGCAGCATTCACAAGAAAAATATAAATTAAGCATAAATTATGTAGAATTTTTACAAGAAAGAACACAATTAGAACAAAAACACACAAAGTCCATTTTAGTGCAGTGATCAAAGTGGTCATGGTGTTGCTAAACTTTCGTGGTTAGAGCTGTGCCGGTTGGTTCAAGAACCAAATGGTTGAAGGGAAGCAGCTGTTATTGAACCTGGTGGTGTGATGTTCAGGCTTCTGTACCGCCTGCTTGATGGTAGCTGCGAGAAAATCTTTGATGATGGATGTTGCCTTCTTGAGGTAGCGCCTCCTGTAGATACTACCAGTGGTGGGGAGGGATGTGCCCGTGATGTATTGGGCAGACTCCATGACTCTCTGCAGTTTCTTGTGTTCCTGTGCATTTGAATTGCCAAACCAGACCATGATGTAACTAGTCAGGATACTTTCAACAGTACACCAAGAGAAGTTTATTAGAGTGTTCAGTGACAAGCCAAACCGCCTTAACCTCTTAAGAAAGTAAAGATGCTGGCGCACCTTCCTTGTGATTGCATCTATGTGCTGGGCCCAGGACAGGTCATCTGATATGTTAACGCCCAGGAATTTAAAGCTGCTGACTCTCTCCACAGCTGATTTCCCCCAGTGTAGACCAGTGCATGTTTGCCTTCTTCCCCTTCCTGAAGTCAACAATCAGCTCTTTAGTTTAACTGATGTTGAGCAAGAGGTGGTTGTGGCTCCACTCAACCAGGTGTCCTATCTCACTCTGGTAAACTGACTCATCATCACCTGTGATTCGTCCAACAACAGTCGTGTTGTCAGTGAATTTGTATATGTCATTGGAGCTGTGCTTAGCCATGCAGTCGTGTGTGTATAGAGAGTAGAGCAGGGGGTTAAGCACACAGCCTTGATGTTTGATTGTCAGCAAGGAGGAGATGTTGTTACCAATCCTCACTGATTGAGGTCTCCCAATGAGGAAGTTGAAGAGGAAGGTACAGAGGCCCAGGTCTTGAAGCTTGATGATGAATTTGGATGGGATGATTGTGTTGAATACTGAGCTGTAGCCAATGACAGCAGCCTGATATATGAGCTCCTGTCATCCAGATGGTCCGGAGAAGAGTGAAGAGCTGGAGAAATCTGCTGTTGGCCTGTAGTGGCAGTAGACAAATTGAAGCAGATCTAGGTCATCTCTGAGGCAGCAATTGATTCGCATCATAACCAATCTCTCGAAGAACTTAATTACGGTTGATCTAAGTGCTACTGGACAGCAGTCATTGAGGCAGGTCACCATGCTCTTGTTGGGCACCAGTACAATAGAAAAGTACTCTTTCTTTTTCATTTGGGAACTGATTACTTTCTTTCGTACTTAAATTGACGACCATAAACTTTCCAAAGGTTGTGGGGTCAGGGGTCACTGAAACATTGCACGATGGGATGCACCGGCATCAGTGAGCGTGAATCTTGGTCTCGGGCCTGAAATGCTGAAGGTTGTGAAAAGTGGCACCACTTCCTGCTTACCTTTCACACTGCGAAATATTCGGCCAAAACACGCTACCAGCAATAAGCAGCCTACTTTCACTGTCGACTATACAATAAGTTCAAGCCTAACTGCCCCTCCCCAAACCCCCACTTCATTGTCAATATACTCCCAAATTGGCCCACTTGACAAAGTTTGCACTGTGTAGGTCTGATATTCAAAGACAATCAGGAAATCATGAGCAAGCAACACTGTCTGGGGTTCCTACTTTCTGTGGGAATCTCAAATGAGTGGCAATTATGCAGAGATATATGGAAACCCCAGTGTTTCCCTGCAAGTTCTGACTCATCGCGATGTACTCTGTCATCTGCCTTTTATAATGGGTTGGAAACTGCTTTATTCTTTAACTTATGGGGCTTTCAAAACATGGTCTAGTATTCTGCATTGCTGGGAAAAGACTAAAGAGCCCACAACTTCAAGAGAACACAGGGAATGCCATTAATACCCAAATTTTAGTTTTTTGATTGTATTGATACGAATAGATGATGAGATGAGATGAGATCATTATTAGTCACATGTACATTGAAACACAGTGAAATGCATCTTTTGCGTAAAGTGTTCTGGGGGCAGCCCACAAGTGTCACCACGCTTCTGGCGCCAACATAGCATGCCCACACATTCCTAACCCAAACATCTTTGGAATGTGGGAGGAAACCAGAGCACCAGGAGAAAACCCACGCAGACACGAGGAGAATGTATAAACTCCTTACAGACAGTGCCAGAATTGAACCCAGTCACCAGCGCTCTAGTAGCATTACGCTAACTGCTACATACTGTGCCTGCCCTTTACAAATTTTATTTTGTCCTGATTTTAATATTCTTAACAACTGGGGATTTCCAATCCAGGTTCATTGTGCAGTGTTAAGTCGAACCTATCAGTCAAGACTTAATTAGTATTGATATTGTTATTGGTTTATTGTTGTCACTTGTACCGAGGTACAGTGAAAAACTTGTCTTGCATACCGATCGTACAGGTCAATTCATTACATAGTGCAGTTACATTGAGTTAGTACAGAGTGCATTGATGTAGTACAGGTTAAAACAATAACAGTACAGAGTAAAGTGTCACAGCTACAGAGAAAGTGCAGTGCAATAAGGTGCAAGGTCACAACAAAGTAGATTGTGAGGTCAGAGTCCGTCTCATCATCCAACTAATCGGAGACACGAGATTCTATAGATGCTGGAATCTGGAGCAACACACACAAAATGCTGGAGGAACTCAGCAGGTCAGGCAGCATCTATAGATCTATAGGGAAATAAACAGTCGACGTTTCGGGTCGAGATCCTTCATCAAGACTGGAAAGGAAGAGGGGCAGAAGCCAGAGTGAAAAGGTCAGGGCAGGAGCACAAGCTGGCGGGTGATAGGTGGGTCGAGGTGAGAGAGGGAAGGTAGGTGGGTGGGGGAGGGGGGATGAAAGGGAGTGATGTGAGAAGCTGAGAGGTGATGGGTAGAAGAGGCAAAGGGCTGAAGAAGGAAGAATCCAGTTGGAGAGGACAGTAGACCATGGAATGAAGGGAAGGAGGCGGGGAATATATGGACAGATCATGAGGGTGGGGGAGGGGGAAGGGAAGGAGCGAGGGGGCCACAGGAATGAGGGAAAATAAAGGGGGGGAAGGCAGAAAGCGATTAAAAATGGGAGGGGGGGTGGGGGGAAGAGGGGAGGGGATACCGGAAGTTGGAGAAATTTCTACTTCACCAGATTTCAGTGTCACTGAACCCAGTTCAAATGATTATGCCTGGGCATTATGGTGACAACTATCAAAATGAGTCTGAAATAAAAACAAGGAAGCCAGAGACGCACAGCAATTTAGGCAGCATCCATCAAGAGAAGACAACATGTTCACATTTTGTGCATAAAGTCTCCACTGAATGCAGTTCCAAGGAAAGATTTTACACAGAAACATCGATGCGTTGCATAACCCCGACATTTTCTGTTTATGTTGCTGGTTTGTAGAGCAAAGTTATTATTTTAGTCAAATGAAAATGTGATATTTAGTAAATAACACATTATCGAGCACATTAAAAATACTGTTTCTTAAACACAGATAACGGAATTAAATCTGATCAGACAACTTTTTGTAAAATGTGTTCCTAACTTATTGTTGCTGGGTGCTTACTGGTGGTGGATGTTTATTGTAAAGTAGCTTGTTTGGTGGCTCAGCCAGTTCACCCAGTGAGACACTGAGCCACGTGGATGTGTAGGTTCCCAATTCTAGCAGTTATCTGATTCCAAGTCACCACAATTGTGCTCAGTGCCCCAGGTTAGGGAGGTGAAAAGTTCCTAGTCCTGATTGCTATCTAGCAATTATTGCTGAAAGTGCACAGATGTTGACCTCAGATGTGGACAGATGGACATAATTGTAATCTCCCTGTGGCTAAAGTGTCTGCAGACAGCTGTTGTCAAGGCTTACATGTAAATGATGGGCCTTTGAATGAGGCAATGCCATTTAACAAACCACCAAAGAAACCAGTCGACTGCTCTGGGAGGGGAAAAATATTAGTGTATATATCGTTCCTTCATGGGTGGCTGTGGTTATGCCCAGCTAACAATGCCAAAGCTAGTGGTATTAAATGACTATGTTCTGGAGTTGGATCAAGACCTCACTGTAGAACTGAATGTGACATTTGTGTGCAGTGAAGTAGAAATCATAAAAGTGGCCATAAAACTCCACCTGCAATATGGTAGACTGATTTATATAATGTACTGTGATTTAAATGAAATAGCCACTGTAAAACAAGGCACTGATGCATATACTCGTTTTTGTGATTTTTGTTTTATATATAAACAATCCCTTAATGCTTTGGTAACCCAGAATATAAAAACCTAGTTGCAACTGGCTAAACATTTATTATTGCTGTGGTTGTGCCAGCATTGCCCAACAAACTTAGCTTGAATTGTTTTATTATGTGCAATGTGTGACTGATGCAAGATTCATAATTGGAGTAAAAGTATTTTTCAGTAACGTGGATAACGTTATTGGTACCTAATTCTTAATTTGAGCAGTTGGCCCTTTTGAACTATATTTTTTGTGTACTAACAATGACAAAGTAGTTGTGAAATGGTGGGTTTTCCCAGTTTTATTCCTTAGATGAATGTCAGTCTCCACTTTTGTAATAAAAGGCTAGTAGTTGCCATGTAGCCCGTGACCTTTACTTTTGATCTTCATTTGTTTGGCCCCTTTCGTGAAGTATCAAAGATTATAAACTGCAGCTCACAGTTTACAGTGCACTGTGACATTAAGGTGCTTTGTACATGTAGAGAGAGAGCTTTATCCCAGCTCCCTCTTTTCAAGGGTGAACAGACAGAGTCAGCATAAGAATACACTCAAATTCCATTTTTTTCTCTTCTCAATCCCATGATCTCAGGACGCCCCAAAACATATTACAGCTGGCAAAATTTTTTGATCAATATTTGTTGCCATAAAATCAGAAATACCATAGCCAATTTGCACACAGTGAATTCCCACAAACAACAATGTGATAGTAACCAGATAATCAGAATCAGGTTTATTATCACTGACGTATGTTGTGAAATTTGTTGTTTTGCAGCAGCAGTACAGTGCAAGACATAAAAATTACTTTAAGTTACAAAAATAAATTAATAGAGCAATAGAGGAACCGTGAGGTAGTGTTCATGGGTTCATGGACCGTTCAGAAATCTGATGGCGGAGGGGAAAAGAAATGTTCCTGAAACATTGAGCGTGGGTTTTCAGGCTCCTGTACCTCCTCCCCAATGGTAGTAACGTGAAGAGGGCATATCCTGGATGGTGAGGGTCTTTAATGATGGATGCAGCTTTCTTGATGCACCACCTCTTGAAGATGTCCTTAATGGTGGGGAGGGTTGTGCCTGTGATGGAGCCGGCTGAGTCTACAACCCTCTGCAGCCTCTTTCGATCCTGTGCATTGGAGCCTTCATACCAGGTGGTGATGCAACCAGTCAGAATGGTCTCCACCGTATATCTGTGGAAATTTGCAAGAGTCTTTGGTCACATACCAAATCCCCTCAAACTCCTAATGAAGTAGAGCTGCTGGCATGCCTTCTATGTGATTGCATCAATGTGTTGGGCCCAAGATAGATCCTCTGAGATGTTTACACCCAGGAACTTGAAGCTGCTCACCCTTTCCACTGCTGACCCCTCAATGAAGACTGGTGTGTGTTCTCCTGACTTCCCCTTCCTTAAGTCCACAATCATTCCCTTGGTCTTGCTGAAACTAAGTGCGAGGTTGTTGTTGCGACACCACTCAACCAGCCGATCTATCTCACTCCTGTACACCTCCTTGTCACCATCTGAGATTCTGCAAACAACAGTGGTGTCGTCGGCAAACTTATAGATGGCGTTTGAGCTGTGTCTAGCCACACAGTCATGAGTGTAGAGAGATCAGAGCAGTGGGCTAAGCACGCATCCTTGAGGTGCACCTGTGTTGATTGTCAGCAAGGAGGAGATGTTACTACCGATCCGCACTGACTGTGGTCTCCCGATAAATTGAGAGATAAATATGAGACAACTCATCTCCCCTAAAAAAACAAGATGGATGGAGTTTCTACAAAAAAACGTTTTCTGTGTCATTGCAGAACTCCCTCCCTGACAGACTGGTCTGTCTTTGTGGTCAAGTCTCTGGAGTGGCATATTGTGGTGTATGTGTATTGGTTTGTGACTTGTATCCATGTATAACGGTTATTTTATGGTTAGCGGGGTCACTATTGCTTTAAGAAGCAGTGTCATGTGATTAATTTAGTGTTATTGTAAGTACTGTGCCTCGGTTCATCTTAGAGAGCCAGATGCCCCAGTAAAGATCCTCCAAGTCCAAGCAAGTTTTTTTTGTATTGCAGATTACAGTTACAATACAACCCTATAGTGGTTATGGGAACACATACCTACCGTGAGATTCTATATTCCTAGGGTGAGACTGATGAGTGTGCAGCTTCAAGAAAGCACAGAAAACAGAAGGGTAAATCCCTCAAAGCTGAGGTGTGAAGTGATACGAAGTAAGGGGGCTTGAGGTGAGATAACAGAAAGGGCAAAAATAGGCCGTCACGGGAAACCTGGTAAATGTAACAGAATGCAAGAGGAGTTGAGCATTTACCTAGAATGATTGGATAGGTTCAACAAAACCAGTAGCATTGTGGAAGTTATGGGCAAAAGTTCAAAAGAATGAATTGCAATAACGTGTGAAAGAAGTGTTTCCTATTAGTGGAACTGGGCTTAGACACCTCCCAACTAGCTGATACCATGCAGTGCAGTTATAATGTCCCATATGTCGAAGTAGTCAAAAAATTAGTCGCACTGAACCCAGCACTATCTGAAACACTTCGAAGCTATAAATTCAATGCAATTAATCAGATGCCAGGTTCTGATTTCAGAGAACTAATGCGCCATTGGAATTTTGGAATGTTTTTGGACCCAGTAGTTGAGAAGTGCCTTGGTGTACAGGTCAGTTGATGAGCGAGTACTGGCCAATTTATTTCATACTTCACACGTTACACTTGAAAAGGCTGAGGCTATGATGGAAATAAAGTGAAACCTCAGTCAGTTTCAGATGCAGATATTGTTCAGTGTTACAGGATTGTAATGGCCTGTTCACGTGAGAGCCTAAAGCAGTTTGGTGGAAAACAAGCAAGTCACGTGATTGCAAAAGGCAGGAAATCCACAGGTCACGTGATTGCAAATGGCAGGAAATCCACAGGTCACATGATTGCAAAAGGCAGGATGTCCGACTGTCAATTCCAGGGAAACATGAAGTTACAAGTGTACAACTTAGGGATAGGAATAGGGCACTTGGTTTCTCGAGCCTTCACCAAACAAGAAGACCATTGTTGATTTGATTATATCCTAAGCATTGTACTCCAGCCTACCTGCTGTATCTTTCACCCACTTGCCTTACCAGAATCTATCTATCTCTCTGCCTTAAAAACATTCAAAGACTTTGCTTTCAGTGTTCTTTGAGGAAGTTTTGCTTCTTGTTTGTCTTGAACATACGAGTGCTACCCACTGAGCCTCTGCTGGTCATGTTACAGGGTGGCATTGACAATGGGCACATCATCTTGCTGGAATCTTGGCTAAATTTGCTCATTTTCACGTTGAACAGGATTCTACTCCTTCAACATGCAGCTGATGTACAACCGTAGACGGTAGATGAATGGCACTTATCCTAGCAATGATCATGATTCCTTCACTGCAGCAGTCCTCCCGTCAAGACTTGGCTACTTGATGAAATATCCCCTTGCTCCATTGGTCTAGTATGGAACCCACATAACAAAGATCCATATCGTCACGACAACAGTTGGCCATGTAGCCCCTTAACCTTGTTCTGCCATTGAATGTAATTGTGGCTAATTAACTCTGTACACCTATCTATTTCTCTTATCTCTTAATACTCTTAGTTAACAATAACCTGCCATTCAGTTCTTAAAAGAATTCAGTCTGGTTCTTTAGGAATGCCCTACTTTCACAAATACAAACTGGTTCCCTCTGATCCACTGCAAATCATCAAAGCATTTGGTCTAATTTAATGTCTTGGTAACTCCCAACAACCAGTATTAGGCTGACTGGTTCATTATTCCTGGTTTCCATCTCTTCTTGAATGAGTGGAGTAATTCACACTATTTTTCAGTCTGAAGGAACAGTTCTTGAATAAAGAAAAGTTTGAAAGATTGTTTCAGATCTGTGTTGTTCTCATCTACTTCCTTTAAACCATGTAGTCCTGGGGCTTTGTTATGCTATGATGCTGTCATTTTTTTTTCATTTACAATAACTTTGAGGCCTGTTCCTAATTGAATATTGATTTCCTTGGGATGTATCTTCCTTTACTGTACGCACTGACATAGAGAGATTAACAAGGAACATCAGTTCTATTTCCCAGTTCCCTTTGCTGCATTTCCTGCAGGTTTTATCCCTTAAGCATCTTTTCCATTCTATTTAGAAAGTTGTATTGAATCTACCTTTACTGCCCTTCCAGGCAGACCATGTGCCAGAGCTAAGTCCTTTTTTGTTCCCTTTCTATTCTGTGAAAGAATTTAAAGTTATGGCTTGTCTTGAGTCAAAAATTTGAAGCAAATTGATTGGATTCCTGTATTAAAGTTCCATAATTCTTTGCTCTCTCAATGTTACTGAGTGAGCCACACAGACCAGGGGATCCAAGGATCAAGTCCAATTTGAGTTAACTAGTTTCAGCCAGGATGGCAGTGTTAGTGTTACTGTTGGCTTGGGCAATGATAAAGTAGGAAGACAAAAAATCCAGCCAGCATTTCCACTTCAGATCTCTGTTCAGTTATCCCTACTGGAATGTGCATATGTGGATGCCGGATAAGAGCTGCATTAGACTTGGATGTTACAGTCCCTGTAGTGAAGAATCTGGCCACATCCATCATCTGAGCTTTTGCATGTATAAGGTCATTTATGCAAAGTACAGGAAGGTGTCTCATGGAACTGCAAACTGCACCTTTGCAGGAATACTGTAAGTGGTTCAGGATAGGCTGAGATGGGGCATTTTTTAAAATAAGGATCAGAATTCTCTGGGCAGAGATGATGTCTGCAAAACAGTCTATTTAGTCAAAATTTACATTCTTTGGAATCCAACGTCCCTAATTTCCAAGAATGTCTAACTGTCTTTTCATTGAGGGTATTCATCAAAGGAGATGAACAGAAAGTGAGTGCTTTCTGGTGGTCGCCTGCGACTTCAACCAGTATGATGTGGTGTTTGAGTGGAGAGCAGCTGTAAAGAAATCGCCCTCTCACCTTGACTGTCACAAAGTCACGATGTAAGCGCTTGTAGTTTAAAAAGCAGAAATGTAAACAGCAGTAATCAGGGTAGTGTTCAATGCCAAAACTGATCACATGAATGTCAAGTGTTAACAGGGATTAGTTCAGGATTTTGACTTTGATGAGCCCAAAAAGTAAGATGAGCTGATGCAGCTGCAGCCTCTGCTCTTGCGAGTGTTACCGCTGCATGTTTGTTTCTGAATCAATTGCCACTTGAAAGAACGTGCTTCAGGGAAGATCTGAAAATATTATTAAGGGTGGCATGATAAGAATTATAACCTTGCTTTGAAAAACAAAGTTAACACAGAGGGTGGACATGCTTTGAGTTCATGATTTTAAATAATACCCCATGAGGTGAAAGATTTCTATTTGCAGCATTTTCAGATTTAATCTTGCTGCTTATTTTGTATACAAGTTACTCTCTTTGTCTTAGGCGGTCCCCTGGGATCAAAGGTGACTTGCTTCCACTGTTGTTCTGGGGTGACTGATGTGGCCAATATGAGAGCAATAGGTCTGGGACGGGCTGGGCAGGCAGACAGTTTGTGAGGTGGTGCACTCCTCCTGCCATTTACACAAAGCTCCCTTGTGCTCCAACTCATGGACTTGTGGTTCTCAATACCGTGCCAAATGTTCCTTCTCTATTTTGACTGGATATGAGTCAAGGTTTCCCAAGAGTTTGTGGGAGATCTTGGGGAAAGAAATGCAATGAGGCTTTCAGCACATTCTTGAACCTTTTCCTCTGTCTCCCCATGACTGAACTCTGAGTCTCTGTTGCAGGAGATTGGTGTCAGGCGTCTGATAGCCGAGGCTACTCAAGTGTAACGGGCTTCGGTGCTGGGGATTACAGCCTTGGAAAGGACACTGAGGTTGGATTGGGTTGGGTTGGTTATTCTGCCAATGAATGTGGAGGATTTTGTGGAGACAATGTTGATGGTATCTCTCCGGTACCTTAAGATGCCTGCTGTAGGTAGTCCAGGGCTCAGAGACCTAGGTCACTATTTCCCAGTAGACTGTGAATTTTCTGCCAGGTCCAGAGCTTCAAGCACCCTTATCCTCAATCATCCACGTCTGGTGGTGCATTGAAGGCAGTGGTGAATTTGATCACCATCTGCCTTCGCCACGTGTTGGCCCCTGCGATATGAGAAGTGGTTCAGCTTTTTCAGAGTCTGAGCGTGAACCTTTATTGTCAGAGAGTGGTTATTGTACAGTTGGGGGGCAGGTTGGTAGAGGACCTTTTACTTGTAGACGTTGAGTGAAAGGTCCATCCATTCATGTGTCTGGGAGCTTGGTCTCTGGCTTTTATTTGATAAAGCAGTAAGAACAGTTGCATTATGAATTTTTGGGAGCCCTGTTAGTGCATCTTTAAGCAATCGAGAAAATATATATTGTTATGTCAGGCTAACTAATCTGTTCCTTATTTTCTTTCCCTCTCCGTCATTAACTAGTGGTGCCTTCTAATCCACGGAGACTATTCCAGTATGTAGGGAATTTTCGAAGATTGTTACACCTGCATTCACAGTAGTTGTAGCCATGTCTTTCTGAACTCTGAGGTGAAGTTCGTTGGCTTTTAGTCTCTTATACTTTCTGTTTACTAGGTCCCCTCTTGCATCAGTCCTTGCTGTTTTGTTCCTCACTATTAGAGTCATACAGCATGGAAGCAGGCCCTTCAGCCCACCATGTCTATGCTGGCCTATTAAGTAGCTACCTGTACTATTCCCATTTTAGAACCTAGAACAGTACAGCACAGTACTGTTTGGCCCACGATGTTGCGCTGAACTATATGTACATGTCCTCCATGGTCAATCTAACCCTTCCCTCCTACACAGCCCATAACCCTCCATTTTTCTTACTTCCATGTGCCTATCTAAGAGCCTTTTAAATGTCCCTATTGCACCAGCACTTGGCCTATAGCCTTCTGTGCCATGGCATTTCAAATGTTCATCTAAATACTACTAAAATGTGGTGAGAGTAACGGCCTCCCCCACTCCTTCAGCCAATGTGTTCTAGATTTGAACCACCCCGGGTGGAAAAAAAATTGCTCCTCACATCTCCTCTAATTCACATCCATCCATTAGCTTAAACCTCTGGTTGTAGACCCCACTGCTAAGAGGGAAAGTTTCTCACTACCCTATCCATGCCTCTCATTATTTTGTATCCCTCTATCAGGTCCCTACTCAGCTTTCTCTGCTCCAAGGAAAACAAGCACAGCCTATCTAGTCTTTCCTCCTAGCTGAAACACTTCATCCTAGGCACCATCCTGGTGAACTTCCTCAGCATTTCTGGTATGGTCATTATGTCTTTCTACTGTGAAACCAAATGCAAAATACTTGTTTAATTTCCCAGCCATTTTCCCAATCAATATTATAATTTCACTTACCTCTGTTTCTCCATTTACTTTCACCACTGTTTCTTGTTGCTACAAGAAGATTGCTTTTACAGTAAGTTTTTATTTACCAAAACAATGTACAACTCTCAAGGATTAAGATTTTTTCTTTGCTTGACATTTATTTATCTCTCAGAAAGTATCTTAGTCTAATTTACCATCTTATCAGTTCACCTCGTATATCTTTGCAATTGGCTTTAAGTTCAAGAATCCTGTTTCTGATACAAATTTGGCACTTTCAAACTTTGTGTAAAATTCTGTATAATGTGATAACTTTTCTCTGGAGGAACAGTGTCTCCTGAAGCAAGAAAAAGGTGTAAAGTAGCCCGTTCCCTGGTTTGTTGCCCTGTGCATTGCTCCAGCAAACTGCTCCAAATATATTCCATGCATTTTTCCAATTTGAATTGCCCAGCTAATGTGGAAAGTAAAGATATATCACAATTATTTTATTACTTTTATTATATTCCCATTATTTCTTGATTAATACTTTATCAGAGAAGCTGCTGTTGAGGGGTTTAAAAACTATTCCTTCCAATGTTCTCTTTCCCTTATTCTGATATTTTGATTTTATAAGCCAGGGTCATTCTATATTACTTGCCATGTAACACACTTTATTAGGATTAGCCTACCTTCCTGTACCGTTTTATATGCCTTTCACTTAGCCAAACCCACTTGTTCCTTTTGCGCCATCGATTTAAGTACTATGACATTAATTTCAACTTCTTACACCACTTTTTCTTGATTTATCCTCATTCACTGAAGTATCATTACCAATAAGTGCACTGTGCCTCCTAGTTACTATCGGCTTATCATTCTGCAATTTATTAAACTGCCTGATGGCTTTGACATTCTTGTTGAATTCTACTCCTACCACCTTTTCTCAGTTTAGAGCTCTATCTATAATCCTAGTCCATTGAATCACCAGAATTCAGGTGCCAGCCTCCTTTAACTGGAATCTGTGCTGGTGGAACAGTTTCCTCTTTCCCAAGCACTCGTAGCTGTGTGCTGTGCAATGTAACTCCTGTTTTCCCATGCCTTCAACTCTCTGTATGACTCTACGCCATGATTAGATCGATTTCCACCACTTTTTCAGGGAGTGTACGCCAGACCGTAACTACTCACTCCATGACAAGGCTTCTTCATCCTCCCTTTGGTTCTTTGGCCAATCGAGGCCCACAAGCCTGAGGGTTATTGGCCATCGGCAAAGGCCTGGTCTTGCACATTGCCTTGATAGTAGGACCCATTGCTTCACAGGCACCATCCTAATAAGGCTTAAACCCCAATAACTGCAGAGAACAGTGGTGCAATGGTTCGTGCTGCTGTCACCTGAGTCCAATCCTGACCTTCGGTACTGACTGTATGGGATTGCACGTTCTGCCTGTGACTGCTTGTGTTCCCCCTAGTTTAAGTAGGTGGGTGGCAGGAAATTCAAGGGGGGAGTTATCAAACGTGAGGAAGATTAGTTTATGTGGAAGTAAGTAGAGGAACGGGAATGCTCCAAGAGCTGGCATGGACTTCACATGGTGCTGAATGGTCTCTATAGGAGATAGGACATTAAAGCACAGGAACAGGCCCTTAAGCCGACCATGTCTGCACCACCCCACGATGCAAATGTAAACTAATTCCATCTGCCTGCACATGGTCCATGTTCCTCCATTCCCTGCCTGTTCATGAGTCTGTCTAAATGCCTCTTAAACTTTGCTATCATTTTTCCTTCTACCACCAGGACAGGTATGTGGATAGGAAAGGTTTAGGAAGATATGGGCTAAACGTGGGTAAATGGGACTACCTTGGGCATTTGGTAGGCATGGACCAGTAGGGCTGGAGAGCCTGTTTCTGTGTTGTATGACTCTATAATCTTCCTTGGCAGTGCGTTCCAGGTACCTCTGCGTTTTAAAAAAAAATACAACTTTCCTTGCATATCATCTTTAAACTTCCCCCCTCTCACCTTAAATATATTTCCACCCTCCTTCTGCATTTATATCACGTGACAGTATGAGAATGTGTCCTTATTTATGGGTCACTCAGTTGTATGTACTATCTTTTACAAGTAATTTTTAATTCATGCCTGCAAATGATGTTACATATAACTGAATGACTCATAAGTGACATAGAAGGAGACCATAAGGCACATCAAATCCATACCTTAAAACTTTAAATATTTCCCTTTTAACATTTAAGATATTGGGACAATTCAATGATACATTTCTCCTGCCCCTTCCCCACTCACCATAAATCATGCCAGTAATTTTTAATATCAAGCATTGGTGATCCTTTAAGTGCCCTTAAGATGTCCTCCGTTTCCTTTAACTATGACTTTCCCTCTACCATAAATGACAAGGCCCTCGTCCATGTCTCCTCTATTTCCTTTCACTCTCTTCCCATCCTGGTCTCCTTGTCCTTGCCTTCCACTCCACCAGCCTTCGCATTCAACGATTCCAGTAACTTCCAACAGGATTACACTGCCAGATACATCTCCCCCTCCCTTCCCCTCTCAGCATTTCAAATGCACCAATTCCATTGGATTTGCAGGTTCACTTTTCCAGTCCCTTTCTCACAGCTCTTTCCCATGCACGGATGACCTTTTTACCTCTTCCTTTCAAAATCCAGTGATCCAAACAGTCCTCCCAAGTCAAATAACAATTCACCTGCACTTCTTCCAATTTAGTGTATGGCATTTTGTGTTCACAGTGAGGTCTCCTCTACTTTGGAGAAATCAAATGTAGATTGGGTGGCTGCTTTACGGAACACCTCTGTTCAGTCCACAAGGACAACTCTGAACTTGTAGCTGCCTTCATTTTAATTCTCTGTCCCACTCCCACTCTGATATATCAGCCTTTGACTTCCAACGTTACTCCAACGACATCCAATGTAATTTCAAGGAACGGTGTCTCAACTACCATCTGGATGTGTTGCAGCCCTTGGGGACATGATACTGAATTTAACAATTTCAGATAACTGGCATTTCTTCCTCTCTCTTTCTCTGTGGATGTGCCTGCAAGCTTTCTGTTTCAATTTGTCTCATTTTTATCCTCTCTCTGTACTGGTCTGTAATGTAATTGTTCTTTTGACTACTTTAGTCTGCACCCTGTCACAGGCAATTCCCTCTTCTCTTCATTCCTCCCTCTCCCTACAACTTAAAATGCATCAGTTTTCTCAGGGGTTTCTTATTAATCCAGTTCCAAAGAAGGGTCCTTGACCTGTAACATCAGCTTTGCACTGATGGTTCCTAACCTGCTGACTGCTTCCAGTATTTTGATTTTGTTTTGGATTTTCAGCATCTGTAATTTTTTTGCTGCGATTGGTGATCCAGTGCCTTTTCTCATGTTCTTTCACAGAGCAGTAAGTGAAATTTGATTTTAACCTTTCATGCAAATTCAACTTTAATAATATCCTATGAGATGGTCACCCAAGGGGGTGACTTCAGAGCCATTTATTGTGATGAATGCTGGTATGGTTCGAGGTCGGCAGTCAAATGTGAATTAATGATCATTCCTTTTATATGTTAGTGATTTTCTTGTGAAAGACTTGATCCTACTTCTTATTAAGAAAGCTTTACCAAAGCACAGTGTAGACCTGGGGGCTGCTATCACCTGGTTCCATTCCAATTATGCTTAATGTTACTTCTGGTTGCCTCTCTTTGTCATAACGATTGCAAAGTAATTTCTTCTGCCTACCAATTAGTGCTTTGTTATTTGTCTTCCCCTGTGGGCATAGGACTTCCTGTTACTTGAAGAGTTTTGTTAAACAGGGCATGTTGAACCAAAGGCTTGCTTTTTATCTCGCTATGATAGATAACCTACCTTAATTCAGTGACACTTGTTTGGGTCAGGTAAAGTGGGTCCCTGAAGGTCTGAAGGAGAACTTAGGTCAAGAAGAGCATTTCTCATGTGTGACTGCACAGCCCTCCTTTTTTCAAACCTTTACTTCACCCCTCCCAAGTAGTGGTTTAACTCAAACCAGAACACACGCTACTGTGAATGAAGTAGACAGACAGATCCATAAAACAATCCTACCTGTGAGAATGACCGTTCTTTCCTAGAGTCAAGAAAGATCGCACCCCTGATTTGTCTGTCTTTCACTGTGGACCGGGTGACCCACTTTCATTAAGTTTTCATTGATTTTTAAACAAATTTGGGCTGATGAGAATTCATTGAAATCGGTGAACAAATACCTGATTTTGCAAATCGTGTAATGTTCATAAACAGTAGATTTTGGGTGTAATATGCAAAGCAAGTTGAAATGGAAGCAAGGTATTATGAACATTTACAAATTATAATGCTAAACATAGCTGGCATGTCTCATTTTTCAGCCTTCTCTCCTATAGAACTTAATCAGCCCTCAGGACATGGACAATGGTTCTACTTCAGTGCTGCCTGTCAATATGGAAGTTAGATCAAATACAATGCATCATACAGTGAAAGGACCTACAAGCCATAATTACACACCTGTCACAATTAATATTTCCTGGTGAGGTAGGATTCAGCCATAATTTTGGAACTTATCACTAGCAGTAATCATCTGGTCTGATCTTGAATTGAAAGGATGTTTGGGTGCAGGCATGTATTTGTTTGTGGGTTTCATACAACTTTTAATAAAAAAAAGATTTTTCTTTCAATATCAACAAATCCTTGATTAAGTTGTTCAGTCTTTTGAGAAGAAAGGGTTCATGCTGCAATGTGACAGAATTGTATAAATACAATGCTTCAGGAATTCTCGGAAAAGGGTAACACCTGTAGATGGTGCTGCAGGGCGATTCCTGCCCAATGCTACTGGGAAGGCCATTCTACACCTGTGCTGTCAGAACTCAGAACCCACCCTTGTGTCTATTGCATTTGGTGAATCAAACAACCTGGTTCTCTGAATTCATTTCCTTTTGGATCTAATATTTATTTCTAACCCTGTGACTTCAATTTTTTGCTGTGATGGTTTTTCATGTTGTTGTGGCTTATGTAGATATTAATAATTTGATTGAAATGCTTCTATCACATTTATAATGACCCTTCATGCTAAAGCTTTTGGTGCAGTAATTATAGGTGCTTTCAGATGCATCATAGAACAGTACAGCACAGAACAGACCCTTCAGCCCACAATGTTGTGCTGAACTAATTAAACTAGTAATTAAACACCCAACTAAACTAGGCCCTTCTACCTACACAAGGTCCATATCCCTCCATTCACTGCATATTTATGTGCCTGTCTAAGAACCTCTTAAACACCTCTCTCGTATTTGTCTCCACTACCACCCCTGGCAGCACATTCCAGCCACCCATCACTCTCTGTGTAAAAAAAATGTTGCCCTAAACATCTCTTTTGAACTTCCCCCCTCTCACCTTAAACAAATGCCCTCTCGTATTAGACATTTTGACCCTTGTAAAAAGGTACCAGCTATCTACTCTATGCCTCTCATAATTTTATAAATTTCCAGAGGCCTTCCCTTCAGCCTCTGCCACTACAGAGACTACACTCCAAGTTTGTCCAATCTCTCCTCATAGCACATGCCCTCTAATCGTGGAAAACCTCTTCTGCACCCTCTTCAATGCCTCCACATTCTTCCTATAATGGGGCGACCAGAACCGAATGCAATACTCCAGATGTGGGCTAACCAGAGTTTTAAAAAGCTGCAATGTAGTTTCCTGACTCTTGAACTCTATGCCTCGACTAATAAAGGCAAGCATGCTACATGATGCCTTTAGAGTGGTACAGCATGGAAACAGGCCTTTCGGCCCAACTTGTCCATGCCTACTGTGTTGCCCATTGAGCTAGTCCCATCTGCCCGTTTTTGTCCCATAGACCTCTAAATCTCTCCTATCCATGTACTTACTTAGATGGCTTTTAAATGTTGCTAATGTGCCCACCTCAACCACTATTTCTGGCAGCTCATTCCAAGTACGTACCACCCTTTGCGTGAAGAAGCTGCCTCTGTCCCTTTTAAATCTCTCACCTCTGATCTTAAACCTATGCCCTCTTGTCTTTAGCACCCCCTCCCTGTGGAAAAGACTATGTGCTTTCACCCTGTCTATGCCCCTCATGATCTTCTATACCACTATCAGGGCACCCCTCAATCTCCTACGTTCCAGGGAATAAAATCCAAGACCGCACAACCTCTCCTTGTAACTCAGGCCCCCAAGTCCAGGCAACATCCTGGTAAATCTTTTCTGCACTCTTTCTAGTTTAATAACACCTTTCCTATAACAGGGTGGCCAAAACTGTACACAATACTCCAAGTGTGGCCTTACCAACATCTTACATAACTGCAACATAACTTCCCAACTCCTATACTCAGTGCCCTGACTGATGAAGGCCAGTGTGCCAAGCGCCTTCTTCATCATTACTTTACTACCCTATCAACTTTTGCAGCCACTTTCAGGGAGCTATGGACTTGGATCCCAAGATCCCTCTGTATAATATCAAAAGCATCCTTGTCTTAATTCTTGCCAGAATGCATTGAATAGGCCTGGAATTTAGCTGGGACCTTGAAAGGCTGAGAAGTTCTATTGTTCTTGTAAGACACAGAGCATTCGCCTGCCTGCTTCAAGGCCAATGAGCCCACTGGATGTGAGCCAGAGCTTGGACTAAGGCTGTGGTCGGGGCCAGGAATTGTAACTTGCAGGCTGAGAGCTTTGCTCAGCCTGTTATAGTTCTGGCTTTAGACTTAATGATGGATATTTAGCAGGATGAGGCATATTAGCATTCATTCGATAGAGAATGGGAATGGGTTTCTGCAAGGAGTAGTAATATATACATTGATACAGCAGCCTGAATCTCTGAAGACAAGTATTTATTACCAGCTGAACCTCTGGCATGGAATTTGGAAGATGAAAGGGTGAGAGCAGGGATCAGAATTTTATATAGGCTGTCTAAGAATGGGACGAGTGCAGGCTTTCCAATGATAAAAGAGTACAAAAATTTCAAGCCACAATGAATAGTTTTGACATGGAATTTGTAGACTAAAGAAAGAACTTGCATTTATTTGGTACCATTCATGTTCTCAAGATGTTCCAAAGTGCATCCTGACATAAATGTCCAATGTTTCATGTAGGAAAATTTACCCTGTGACCCCACATTCAATGAGATCAATAGTGAGCATGTACTGATGTGAGATCCCTGGATAACTGCCAGGATTGTGGCTCTCAGCTGCATATGAAGCATCTTCTATCTCCAATTCATCTCACCTCTTTACAAAAAAAAAGCTGTGTCATAGCTAATTGCATTTGAACACGTTTTTTAAACAAAATATGTAGAACGAAAAGTTGAGAATGATTTTGCACTTTTGCATTTCTATTGTCGGGGATTGTGTGAATGGTTTAAATTCCAACACTCCCTCTAGTGGCAGTTAACTGATATGCTGGCATTAAAATCAGTTCAGTGGGGCCAAAGATAGTTCCTGAAATTATCAAACCTCATGCTGGTGAATTCCACTAGCAGTTACACCGTCTACTTGGAAAACTTCTTTGCAAAACGTTGTCGCTGCTTTGTTAGGGAGATTGACAGATATTAAATTGTTAACGTGCCTCTTTTTGATATAACAAGTACCATGTTAATCTGTTGCGTATTCTGTAGGGTGATGAATAGAACTAATGTTAAGAGTGCATTTCTTTTTCTTCTTTTCCTATTTCATTTTTCATTCTACATCTGTCACTTCATGTCTATGGTTATTCCTGAAGTTCTATTCTTTTTCCCCAAATTTATAGCTCCTGATGGCTTTTCTTCAGCATCTCTTTTTATTCTTTCATCTCATGTTCTCTTTTTCTCTTTGCTACTCTTAAACCATCTTCTAAAGGAGGACATTTAAATGTCTTTGTATTCATTAGCTAATTCCTTCATACCCAAATCTTAAAGTCTCCTGAAAAATCCTATTCCCAAAACAATTGCACACAATTACGGTTGCACATACTCCATGTGGTATAAAATTGCTCAAGTGAGATAAAATTACTTAGATGTAATGTTCAATATATATCATTCAATTTATCTACTACTGATTGCAGTTTGATGCATGTTCTAGCAAGAACCCTGTTCGCATGATTTAAACCACTATCCAAGACTGAAACACTTCTTTGTTTTGAAATTTAATAAATTAGGGATGAGTGCCAGCACTCTTGCTAAATATAAGTATTGCATTGTCTACCTGACTGAAATGCAATCTTTTGTACCACTTGAGTGAAAGTCCTCATTCATTGGCCTGCTATATTGCCTTTGAATTTGTGAATTAATGTCAGCTAAACCAAAAAAAAACCCACATCTGTCAGTAAACTGGATCTCAGATACTCAAAGTAACAATCCACACTCAACAATTCAGGTGAAAACCTGGCTTTGCTCTGAATTTTTCCATTGTGAAGGTTGCATTTCAATCTGGAAAAGAAACAAAAGCATGTGTCCGTATAGAGAAATGAGAAATGTAACAATTAAACTGATTAAATGTTTCATTAGATACTAAGCAGGAAAGGATGACGATGGATAGTTAGTGCAATTATCATATCTGTCACGAGGAATCATGGAAAAGTTTGGTTTTAGAAGCAACAGTCAACTTGCTTAGGCATGTGCAGTCTGTTTATTTTAAGCAATCATTTTCAGAATCTTAAGCCTGTTTATTGGTTGGCACAAATTTTAAGGCTGATTCAACTGTTGTGTTGGCACAGTAGCACAGCTGGTAGAGTCTTCCCCTCACAGTGCCAGAGAACACGGTTCGATCCTGACCTCGGGTGCTACCTACGTGGAGTTTGCACATTCTCCCTGTGACCGTGAGGATTTACGCTGCCTGCTCTGGCTTCATCCCAGATCCCAATCAGGTGCAGGTTGGTATTTGGCCACTGTAAGTTGCCACTGAGTGGTTGAATCTGGAGAGGGTTGATGACAATGTGGGAGGAAGTTAAAAAAAATAAGGTTCACATAAGATTAGTATAAATGGATGGTTGATGGTTTGGTGTGTACACATTCTGGAGGGCCTGCTTCCACGCTGTACTATAACTTGATCAATAAAATTAATAAAAATTGATCCAGAAATGTTCTTTGTTGATAAATTAGGCAATTTATTCAATATAATATTTCACCTAGATGCATCCAGATGCAAAGAGTGGTTCTGCCCTCTTTGCCTTACTATAGTAAATGTCCAGTATTTCAAATAGATTTATAATTATTTTCTACCAATTACACTTCTTATAATTGCTCAAGAAAAAGTTTACAATTTGCCTTAGACTGGCAGGGGCTAAGTAGCCACTTCTGCATCAGGATCTGAATTTAACCAATTACATCTTTCCAAAGTTAGTTTGTTATTTTTAATGACAAGTGGTGACACGTTCAAATTCATCGACAACTGACGATTTATTCCTTAATTTACCTGAACCTTCCATTCCCAAGCTAATACTGTAGATCCATAGCAACCACCACACCCCATTCCTCCCTAACCCCTACCTCCAACCGTTCACTATTCTATAGATTTTACTATCATGGGTAATATGAACAGTGAAGTGTTCTGTGTTTTCAATTATGCACTGCTCAGCCATACAACCACTGCTGTTAATAGAGAGTGCTGAATTGATTAGCCCCAAACAATGGGCACAGTATTGTACCAGCTTCACGCTGCCAGCTTGTTATAATATCTTTGTGCATTCTTTGCCAAACACATTTTTGATTGCTGCATACATCAGCAGACATCTGAATGTCATAACTTGTTGGCATTATTCAGAATTAGTTTAAGCAGATTAAAAGTAGCTCCGCATGTTAAAAGAGAACTGTGCTGTGGCTGAAGCAGGTGCTGAACAGTCATGCAGGAAATGTCTTTGACCTGGGAAACTTGGATAGCAGTGTGGGATTAAGTACCTGACAAGGTTTTCAAATGTTTTACTGGATCCTTTCATGAAGGGGGTGACAAGGGGGAAAACGAATACCCTCCAGACAAGCAGACAAAACAATACCCTCCAGGCAAGGCTCTGTTTCTCTTCCCGCAGAGGCAGCCTGACTTGCTGCGTATTTCCAGCAGTCACCAGCATCTGCAGTTTTTTTTGATAAGTACAAAAGGCAGTGGAAATAGATTGCTATGGAGTTCAGTCCCCAAAGTTAACTGCCTAAGATTTGGATCCAGTGCTGCAGGCAGCCCTGCTGTCAATCATAATTGGTGAAGCACAGTGAATGAATCCTCAAATGCAATATTGTACCAACTGCTAGCGTCAGAGAGTGCTCAATTTATCACAGCCCTGTCACTCACCAGCCACCAGTGTTAATTAATCAGCACTCGAGCCTAAGATTCATGTTTCACTTCACCCTAAACACATAGCATAGCTGCATGCTTACTCCCTACACCTCTCACACACTGGGGCAGGGAACATCTCTGCTGGGGTAGAAGGGAACTTGAAACAGAAGAATCCAGTTGTCCTGGTCCACAGGAATCAATAACATGAATAGGATTAGAAGGTTCAGCTGAGGCTGTATGAGGAATGAGAGTCTAATTTAACAAGCAGTTACTGAAAGGCAATCATTTCTGGATTACCATTGGAGCTATCTGCAAATTGGCACATGGTCAAAACAGATTAAATTCAAAGTTATGTTTATTGTCATATGCACAATTACATGTCTGCACAGGTGCAATGAAAAACTTACTTGCAGCAGCATCACAGGCATATAGTATCATGTAAGCAGCATTCACAAGAAAAATATAAATTAAGCATAAATAATACACAATTTTTACAACAAAGAACACAATTAGAACAAAAAAACACAAAGTCCATTTCAGTGCAGTGATCAAAGTTGTCATGGTGTTGCTAAACTGTAGTGATTGGGGTTTTGCTGAACCGAATGGTTGAAGGGAAGTAGCTGTTCTTGAACCTGGTGATGTGAGACTTCAGGCTTCTGTACCTCCTGCCCAATAGAAGCTGCAAGAAGACGACATGGCCCAGATGGTGGGGATCTTTGATGTTAAATGTTGCCGCCTTGAGGTAGTGCCTCCTGTAGATACTGCTGATGGTGGGGAGGGATGTGGCCGTGAGGTATTAGGTGGAAGCCATTACTCTCTGCAGCTTCTTGTGTTCCTGTGCATTTGAATTGCCGTACCAGACCATGATGCAACCAGTCAGGATACCTTCAACAGTATATCTGCAGAAGTTTGTTAGAGTGCTCGATTGTTAAGCCAAACCTCCTAAGAAAGTAAAGACACTGGCATGCTTTCCTCGTGATTGTATCTATGTCCTGGGCCCAGGACAGGTCTTCCGATATGTTAATGCCCAGGAAGTTAAAGCTGCTGACTCTCCACACTGCTGATCCCCCAAAGTAAACTGGTGCATGTTCACCCTCCTTCCCCTTCCTGAAGTCAACAAGCAGCTCTTTAGTTTTACTGACGTTGAGTGAGAGGTTGTTGTTGTGTCACCACTCAACCAGGTGTCCTATCTCACTCCAGTAAGCTGACTCATCGTCACCTGTGATTCGTCCAACAAGAGTAGTGTCATCGGCGAATTTGTATATGTCATTGGACCTGTGCTTAGCCACATAGTCGTGTGTGTATAGAGAGTAGAGTAGGGGGCTAAGCACACAGCCTTGAGCTGCACTTGTGTTGATGATCAGCAAGGAGGAGATGTTGGCTCAGAGTACTGTGGAAGTAATTGACCATTTAAGGGGGCACTGCCATTTAGTTACGATGGGCTTCACTTGACTCAGGCTGGGACTATTGTCCTGGCAATTCAAATAACCAGGGATGTATATAAGGCTTCAAACTGTATAGTTAGGAGAGGGAACATTTTAGAAAATTGGATAGAATGCACAAAGTGATACTGCAGTGTTGCAGTATGGATAAAGCTAACCAGAGTGAGTTAGGAAAGATCAACATGTACATGGGTAATAGTGCAGCAACAAATGAAATCAAAGTCTGGAAAAATGGTAATAATACAATGTTAGCTATTTGAATGTCTGAAGCATTTGTTAAAAGATGAATGTATTGAGAGCAGAAGTGCAGAAGGGAAGTGATCTGAAAGAAGATAGCAAGGTGACCAAAGCTGGGAAATAAATATTCCAGAGAGCTTGAAGTTTTGGAAAGCTAAGCAAATTGGAAAAGGAGTAAGGGTAGATCTAATAATAAAGGATAACATTAGGATAATATTGAGAAAGAATTGTGGCTCAGAAGGTCAGTATTTAGAATCAGTTTAGTTGGAAAGAAGTAGCACGAAAAGAAACCGTTGATGGGAGTCATTTTTAGGTCCCCTGTAAGTAGCTATACTGTTGATCAGAATGTCAACCAATACATAAATGGGATTTGTAACGAAGGTAATGCCATAATTGTGTGAAATGACTTTAATCTTATAGGTTGGCAAATTGGATCAGCAAACGTAGTATTGAAGAGGAGGTCATGGATTTGATGCAGTTCCCCAGGACAAGTCGTGCATATTGCCTCTAGTTGAGCTTCCAGGAGAAGTGTTCCTTGGTCATCCCCATTCCTCTCACTTTTAGCATTTTGTCCCGTGCATGCCCTCTGCTGATTCTACCAGTAACACCGCATTCCAAGGTGAATGCTTGCTGGTGGACATGGGCCAAACACAGGCAAATGGGATGGACATCTTGGTCGGCATGGACGAGTTGGGCCGAAGGGCCTTTTTCTGTGCTGTGACTCCAATGTGCTTTGGGAATAACTGGTAGTGTCTGAAATCCATGAAAAGTCTTTCAGCACTGGCCATATGAATACATGCTGACGTTTGCGATTAGTGAAAACAGCAGACACTTGTTGTACCCGCCAAAATACATTAACCAATAAGAAATTCAGATCCCTTTAACAGATCTGGTGAAAGTCTGCTTTCAAGTGCATATAAAAGAACACGGGAGACTTGAGGTAAAAACTGCTGATGTCTGGCCAATATTTATCCTTCAATCAACATCTTTTAAAAATAACTAATTATTTCCCCTTCACCACTTTGCTGTTGTTGGAGCTCGTTGCTCCTGACTGCTGCATTCTCTACATTACAGTTGATGATACTTCAAGTACTTTATTGATGGTAAGGTATTTATAATGTCAGAAAAGCTCCATTTAAATGTGAGGATTTTTTTTATATCTGTAGCTTCTTAATTTGTTAGATGTGCAAGATTAAACCAGGAGTACAACTGTCAAGGAAATGAGGGTTGAATTACAAGGACGGTGCTAAATTGGGGCTATATTCCCTGGAGTTGTCAGATTAAGAAAGTTATTCAATGTTTTCAAGATATTCCCAGGAACTCATAAAGTAGACATGGAGAAACTTCCTGCCAGTTGTGAAGTCTGAACCAGATGGTGAGGTCTAAATAGTTGTGCCTTTGTTCAAGAAGGGAAAGGGTGATAATCCAGGTAATTATAGGGCAGTGAGCCTCACGTCAGTCCTAGGGAAACAATTGGAGAGGGTACTTAGGGATATGATTTATGCACATTTGGAAAGGCATGGCCTTCTGAGGGACAGTCAGCATGGCTTTGTGCGGGGCAGGTCATGCCTTGCAAACTTGATTTGAGTTTTTTGAGGAGGTGACAAAGGTGCTTGATGAGGGTAAGGCAGTGGACGTTATCTACATGGACTTTAGTAAGGCACTTGATAAGGTCCCTCATGGTAGGTTGATTCAGAAGATAAAGATATATGGGATCCAGGGTGAATTGCAAGTTTGGATTTGGAACTTGCCTACAGAAGACAGAGAGTAGGGGTGGAAGGCTGTTATTCTGGCTGAATGTCCGTGACCAGTGGTGTTCCACAAGGATCGGTGCTGGGACCTCTGTTGTTTGTGATTATATATCAATGATTTGGATGAAAATGTAGATGGGTGGATTAGCAAGTTTGAGGATGACACCAAGACTGGTGGAGTTGTGGACAGTGTAAAGGACTATCAAAGAATACAGCGGGATATAGATCAGTTACAGATATGGGCAGAGAAGTGGCAGATGGAGCTTAATCTGGGTAATTGTAGGGTGTTGCACTATGGGAGGTCAAATGAAAGGAGAAAGTATACAATGGTAGGCCCCTTAATAGCATTGAAGTACAGAGGGATCTTGGGGTCCAAGTCCATAGTTCATTGAAAGTGGCTATGCAAGTGGATAAGGTGGTAAAGAAGGCATATGGCATGCTAGCCTTCATTGGTAGGGGTGTTAGGTATAAGTTGGGAAGTCATGCTGCTGCTATATAAAACTTTATTCAGACCGCACTTGGAGTATTGTGTGCAGTTCTGGTCGCCCCATTATAGGAAGGATGTGGAGACTGTGGAAAGGGTGCAGAAGAGGTTTACCAGGATGCTGCCTGGATTAGAGGGTATGAGCTATAAGGAAAGGTTAGACAAACTTGGGTTGTTCTTCCTGGAGCATTGTAGGCTGAGGGGAGACCTGGTAGAGGTTTTTAAAATTATGAAAGGCATAGTTAAGGTAGACGGTCAGAATCTTTTCCACAGGGCAGAAATGTCAAATATCAGAGAACCTGCTTTTGTTAGAGGAGGGAAATTTAAAGTTGATGTGAGGAGCAAGTTTTTTATGCAGAGAGTGGTAAGTTTGGTGGAGCTTAAGAAGCTTTCAGATAGACACATGAATATGAAGGGAATGGAGGAATATGAATAATACACAGGAAGATGATATTTAGTATAAATTGGCATCAAGGTTGACACAACGTTAGCCAAAATCCTGTCCAGTGCTGTACCGTTCTATGTTCTAAATATTACAACCAGGTTTCTCAGGGCTGACGCTGGGAAACGTTCCTACATACGGAAGGTAATGGAAGTGTGGCATTTGTTTCCACAAACAACAGTTCAAGTTTGCCCGATTTCTAACTTTAAATCCAAGATTAATAGTTTTTCGAAATAAAAACAGAAAATGCTAGAAAAATCCAGCAGGACCGACAGCATCTGTGGCAAGTGAAATCTGGGACATTTCAGGGTCTGAGACTCTCCCAGACCTGAAAAATTAATTATTTTTCTTTTCAGAAATGCTGAGTGTTTCCTGCATTTTGTTTTCATTTTGATTTCCAGCAATTGTTTTTTTTTAATTTTCATTAATGATTTTTGGTATCTGGAAGTACTGAGGGATAGACACAAAAGACAGGTAAATCTAATTATATCACAGCCACACTGAATGTCAATGCAGAACTTGAAGTGCATTGCAGCTAGCTTCTGTTCCCACGTCTATGAGGTGACTAACTTAAAACCACGCAGGCCAACTGGACAAGAGGATATAAATTTAAAAATTCAGCTGAGTTTTCAAGGGGGCTCTCACAGTATCTGTTGTAACTTTGCTGTTTCTCCTGGATCACCTCTTGATATTACAGCAGTCGTTGACAGACAATCTGTACAAACTCAATTTCATTTTCTTTAACAAAAACGAGTTAAATATTAATCAAGGCAGTGATGGCAAATTCCCTGGGGAAGTTCAGTGTGCATTGGGATCGGAGTCTGAATGAAGAAGGGTACTGGTGAATGCAGCAGACAGACTTCAATAGGCTAAAGAAGCTTAGCTCGCTCTTCACTTGTAAATAGTTAGTACTCTCATCTCTCACCGCAGGTCAGACTTCTGCCCCACTGACTCCCAACGACATTCTTAAGACCAATAGAATCCCAGATAACATCCCTGAATCTTAATGCTACTGTTGGATTTTCAAAAGCCAATTTCTAATCGATCTAATCTACCCAAAAAAAGGCTTGTAAAACAGCATAATTATGTATAGTTCTAAATTTCATAAAGATGTATGTTTAATGGCATAATAATACTATATGTATGTGTATCTGTCTGTATACTGTATAACTTGTGTATATATAGTGAAGAAAAGTGACTAGAATTGGAGCAAGAAAGATACGTAGTCCTTGCCAACTTAGTGACAAATTTAATCATCCAAACTCCACGTTAATGGTATAGTTTGCTACCACCAGAACTCAATAAAAATGGATAGCTGCCAAGTGAAAACTTGGGTTACTGCTCGGGCATCATCACTTCCAGCTACTGTTGGTTGCATGTTATTGAATCCAGATTGTTTCTGCCATTTACTTTGTATTCTCCTACCATTCACAAAAATGCAACCGTCCTGTATTTGAATTGTACATTTCTGGTTTTAAGTGGAGCCAGGCTGCCTGTCCCCAGCCTATCTTTGTTGGGTTCAGTTGACTGAAATAAAATTATGTCCTCAAGTTAGGTTCAGATTGCTATCATCAGGGCAGGGTTTAATTTCTTAACTTGAGCAGATATCTATTTTGAAGAAAAATTGGTGGAACACCTGAAGTACCAACATAAATGGCCAATATCACCATTCATTTCATTTCACTGACATCTCCGATGCTGCAGCAGGAAGCCAGGTGAGTCGATGTATTTTGCATCCCTCTTGATATTACAGTTTATTGAAAATGCAATGTTGATTTTCATTAAACATTTATCTGTTTTTCTTTCAGATTCACACATAAAAAAGCAAAATGTAACCCATTATTTTGCTATTTTTTTTCAGATGACGACTGCTCCGTTCAAATTTTGTTCTATCAAGCTCTCATATGTGAACTAATTTATTAGTGGAATCAAACCATTGTTGTTACCCTTCTCTGTGCCTGTGCCCAGATCTATTTATCTTACAATTAAACGTGGCTTCATTATTTCATGTAATCTGTATTATATTATATTATTATGAACAGTATATTTACATTTTATCTTGAATACTAGTTACCTTCCAGGCTTAAGTCATCTTATTAATGGACATCTGAATGAAGAATATTCACGGTGGTAGTATATGAATGGCTGGTGAATATTAAAATAAATGCAAGCAAAAACCTGGATTTAATACTGTACTTCCAACAGGAGCTGGAAATGAAAAGGCTCTAGCAGTAATTCAACTATCCATGTAGCAATTATTAATTTTTATTGAAAACTTATGATAGCAAACTATACCTGAACACAGTCACGTCATGCCAGTTAACAAAATGAGAGCCAAGATGATAGAATTTTTATCACTAAGCTGAGGAAAACTAAATACCTTTCTTGTTTCATTTCCATGGTCTTTTTCTTTACCACATAATTGAGGATCATATACAAAAAGATAGGGTATTTATATAACATTTGAATTATGTTTTCTTGTTTTCTGTGTTTTGTAGCATAAAGAAACATTACTTGCAGGAACTTCCATATTTACATTAATAAACATGACCTGCATCTATTTCTGATAAAAGCATTTTTTTTTCCTTTAATTGTGTCTCATTTTTGTACCAAAGAACCATAGAGTTTACTCCCATTCTGAAATCCAAGTCCCTTTGCTAATATTTTCCCATTGGGTACTAAGTAGCATTGGATGATTAATTCTCTGATACCTTTTCTTTCATTACTCAATCAACTGCCTATCCTACCACAATAGTATTACTGTGCCCCAACCTATTTATGAAATCTACCACTATATGTTTGAAATGCTGCTTTACAAATCTTTTATTTGTCTGAATTGCATGATAAGCAAATTAGGCTTGTTAGAACTTGCCTTCTCAAAATCCACACGGTACCTTGAGATTTAAAAAAAAAGCAAAAAAACAATGCAGATGCTGAAAATCTGAAATAGAAACACAGAATACTGGGAATATTCAGCAAGTCAGACAGCGTCTGTGGAGAGAGCAATAGAGTTAATATTTCTGGTCAATGACCTTTCATCAAAGGTGACACACGAGACTGCAGGTGCTGAAACTGGAGCAACAAATAATCTGCTAGAGGAACTTAGAGGGTCAAGCAGCATCTAGTGGGGGAGGAGGGTGGGGAAGGAGTTATCAACATTGCAGGTTGAAACCCTGCATCAGTCCTGGAGAAGATTTTATTGTTTCTTTAACAAGATATTTTTCAATTTGTATTCACATTTTTTAAATTATGAGCATAGTTTTATGACCAGTGTAGTAACGTGATGCATCTGTGTTTCATGGTCTATATGTGATAAAAGGATCAATATTAAGCTGCTGACCTTGGAGACCAGCAAAGGATGGCTGGCAGTGAGCTTTAGAATTTGGTGTGAGCTGGAGGGAGAAATGTTGGATTCGTGGCAGGGTAAACTTTTCTTAAAAGTTGATGTTTGCCTTTCTGATGAACTATCTGCCTACAAGATCCATGTATAATTTAAATTTTCCAAGGGGTGCCAAGTGAACACATAGATCTCTTTGCGTAGAAGGTGGAGCCCTGGACATGTACAGAGGATCCTTTTTTGCAATTTTGGACTCGAAGCACAATCAGCACAAAATAAGTTCATTCAAACTGGCCCCCAACATTGGAACCTAAAGCATGCACTTCCTGTGGCCAAAGTTAAAGTCGAGTTTATTGTCACATGCACAGGAGCAATGAAAGGCTTATTTTCAGCAGCATCATAGGCACATAGCATCTGATGCACAACATTCACAAGAAAAACATAAATTATACAAGGAAGAACACAATTAGAACAAAAAAGATAAAGTCCTTTGTCATACAAAGTGGGCATAATGTTGCTATACTGAGGTAGTCATAAGGGTTGTGCGGGTTGGTTCAAGAACCGAATGGTTGAAGGGGAAGTAGCAGTTCTTGAACCTGGTGGTTTAGGACTTCGGGCTTCTGTACCTCCTGCCCAATGGTATCTGTGAAAAGATGGCATGGCCCGGATGGTGGGGGTCTTTGATGATAGATGTTGCCTTCTTGAGGCAAAGCCTCATGTAGATACTAGACAGACTAGATCTCAGTTGCGGCTGAGTATTCTGGTCCATTCGTGGGTTGAGAAAGCTCATGAGTAAATATGATAAAACTAGTGAACTGGAATTGTGTAAAGCGAATTGATCCTTGGGCACACTACAAACCAACATGGATATGTCAGCAAACAGTGGCAGTCTGCAAGATGTACATTACCCAAAAAGTATCAGGAGGAAAAGAAATACCATAGTATTTAATTCTGATTCTGCATTGCCCTTTCTAATCAAACCTCGTGCCTAAATTTACATCATCCAATCCTTTCAATAGAGTGAAAGCACTCTAGAGAGAGCATGTCCCATTTGCCCATATCCTCAATTGCTGACCTTGCCAAGGTTGTTCGATGACCACTCAAAAGTACCATAGCTGCAAGACTATAAATTAAATGCTGGAATGTGGGAAAAAGACCAAAGGGCTCATTGCCTAGCATGTACATTCTCAGTCTTCTCCTGGTTTCCTCCCACATTCTAAAGACTCCACCATTGGACAAATTCAAGAGATTGTTAGATAAGATTATGGAGGAATTTAAATTAGAGGGATATGTGGGAGGAAGGGGTTAGATAGTCTTAGGTGTGGTTTGAAGGGCGGCACAACATGGTGGGCCGAAGGGTCTGTATTGTGCTGTATTGTTCTATGGTTCTATAGGTTAGGAGCTGAGGGCATGTTATGTTGGCACTGGAAGAGAGTGGCCACACTTGCGGGCTGCCCCAGCACATTCTCAGTAATGCAAAAAGGTGCATTTCACTGTGTGTTTCAATGTGCGTATAACTAATAAATATCTTGTATGTAAATCTCAATGATTTTTGGGACCCAGTATCATAAGGTTGCAGAGATGACAAGTGAGCTCTCCATAGATTTCAACGATTGTAGGGGAGAAATATGTTTCATGGCAGATGAAGAGAACCTCTCAAAAAATGGGGCCACTTTTAAAGAGGAGAGAAACCTCTGAATATATTGCTTCAAATCTGTTAATCAATTTTGAACTTAGTGTCAAAAGAACACAGTAGTTTCAAGGATTAGAAAGTGAAGGAATTTGGCGGCCAAAAGAAAAACTTACTCAGTCTATTTTTCCCATTCCACAATACATATCATGATAAATGGTAAGTCAGGTAACTTCTGAAGTATTAAAATTATAAGATAAGATATCTTTATTAGTCACGTGTACATCCAAACACACAGTGAAATGCATCTTTTGCGTAGAGTGATCTGGGGGCAGCCCGCAAGTGTTGCCACACTTCCAGCGCCAAAATAGCATGCCCACAACTTCCTAACCCGTACGTCTTTTGGAATGTGGGAGGAAACCGGAGCACCCGGAGGAAACTCACACAGATATGGGGAGAATGTACAAACTTCTTACAGACAGCAGTGGGAATTGAACCTGGGTCGCTGGCGCTGTAATAACGTTACACTAACCGCAACACTACGGTGCCTCTACACTACCGTGCCTATTGTACCAATGTAGATTTGGAAGCATAGTACTTAAGTATGAAACTGATGTTCAAACTTATGGACTATTGATCTTGAGAAATGCATTCAAATTCCATAATGATAGCTGGGGGTGGGGGGGGGGGGGGTTTGAGTTCTTAAGTAATTAGAGTCCTAGAGCACTACATCACAGAAACAGGGCTTTCAGCCCATCTAGTCCATGCCGGCCTAGTTTTCTGCCTATTCCCATCTACCTGCACCCAGACCATAGCCCTCCATACCTCTCTCATTCATGTACCTATCCAAACTTCTCTTAACTGTTACAATTGAACCCACATCCACCACTTCCGCTGGCAGCTCGTTCCACATTTGTACCACCCTCTGGGTGAAGTAGTTCCCCCTCAGATTCCCCTTAAATATTTCACCTTTCACCCTAAACCTATGACCTCTAGTTCTAGTCTCACCCAACCTGAGGGGAAAAAGCCTGCATGCATTCGCCTTATCTATACACCTCATAATTTTGTATACCTCTATAAGATCTCTCCTCATTCTCCTGCACTCCAGGGAATAAAGTCCTAAGCTGTTCAACCTTTCCCTATAACTCAGGTCCTCAAGTCCCAGAAACATCCGTGTAAATTTTCTCTGCACTCTTTCAAGCTTATTGATATCTTTTCTGTAGGTTGGTGAGCAGAACTGCACACAGTACTCTAAGTTTGGCCTCACCAACGTCTTATACAACTTCAACATAACGTCCCAACTCCTGTACTCAGTGCCCTGATTTATGAAGGCCAAAGTGCCAAAAGCTCTCTTTACGACCCTACCTATGTGTGATGCCACTTTCAAGGAATTACGGATCTGTATTCCCAGGTCCCTTTGGTCTACCGCACACCTCAGTGCCCTACCATTCACTGTGCAGGTCTTACCCTGGTTTGTCCTGCCAAAGTGCAACACCTCACACTTGTCTGCATTAAAATTCCGAAATAAAAAGTTAGTATCATTTATTTAAAGTACCTGATTGTTGTAAAAATCTATCTGGTGCATTAATGTCCTCCAGAGAAGAGATCTGCTTCCTTGCCTGACATGACCTACATGTGAAACAGCCTAGTAGACTACTAAATTTAGGGGAGAATTAGAAATGGATAATAAATTGGTCTTACCAGCAACGTTCACATCTAATAAATACTGTTGGGTAATCATTATTTAATTTTTTAATTCCTAGCAATGGAATACCACGTAAATTCCAATTAAGTCACAGTAATGGGTTTATGCAAATAATGAGCAGGTGAAGAAACTTGGCTAAATCTTCACTGATGTCACTTGCTGTAACCATGTAATGCATTTATACAGGGAGTAAGATATCATTTACACATGATTCCACTTGAACATGTTGTTAATCTTTTGAAAGCCGACTGAAGTTATATTTTACTCCTGAAAGTTTTAACTTGGCTTACCATTCTTCATCCAAGAGGGATGTGCACATTTCATTTTCTGGCAGGCAATACATTTTCTTTGCATATTTTAATCTCTGTTTTCCCTTTCTAGTCAGGTTTGATAAGGACAGAAGAAGCAGATTACTTTTTGACACCTCTACCTCAGCACCTTGCACTTAAGCACAATTACACAGCACCTGAAGGGCAACAGCCACACGTCCTCTACAAGAGATCTGCAGAGCCCAAAGTGCCTCTTCTTAATAACGAGGTTTCCATGCACCAGAGGCCAAAGGGGATTGAACGGAACGATCATAAACACCATCATCAACATAGGCACCGTAATGACTACAAGCACGGACAACTCCAAAAGCAGCACTACTGTGGAAGACGCAAGAAATGTATGTAAGGGAATTATTTTATCTTCTCAGTTCCACTTATCTAAATGTTTTCTGTTAGTGAGTCAGCAATGGTGATACAGTAATTTCATTGAAATGTTTAGAATATTTCATAAACTAAATAGTAAAGTTTGAAAAATGTGTGCTTGTCAGCTTGGATTATTTTCCTGCTTTCAGCCCTGGTATAATTTAAAAAATAGACATAACCAGCCTTTCAGTTCTATTTTTCTCTTTTTTTTTCTGGGTTACTTGAGTTACTGTTTCCAGTAGAGTCATACACAGCATGGAAACAGGACCTTCGGCCTTCCTCTTCCATGCTTACCAAGATACACATTTCACCTAGTCCTACTTGTCTGAGTTCGGCCCATATCCCTCTCAGCCTTTCCTATCCAAGTACCTGCCCAAGTGTCTCTTAAATGCTGGTATCGTACCTGCCTCAACCACTTCCTCCGGCAGCTCATTCCATATATGCACCACTCTCTGTGTGGAAAAAAAGTTGCCCCTCAGATCCCCTTTAAATCTTTCCCATCTCACCTTAAACCTATGCCCTCTATTTCTTGATTCCCCAACACTGGGGAAAAGACTGTACTCATTCACCCAACCTATGCCCCTCATGATTTTATACACCTCTATAAGATCACTCCTCAGTCTCCTACTCTCTAAGGAATAAAGTCCTAGCCTTTCCCTATAACCCAGTCCCTCAAGTCCTGGCAGCATCCTTATAAATCTTTTCTGCACTTTTTCTAGCTTAATGGCACCTTTCCTATAGCAGGATGACCAAAACTAAACACAATACTCCAAGTGTGGCCTCACCAACATCTTGTACAACTGCAACATAATATCCCAACTCCTATACTCAATGCCCTGACTGATGAAGGCCAGCGTACCAAAAACCACCTTCATCACCCTGTCTACCTGTGATGCCACTTTCCGGGAACCATGTATTCGTACTCCTCAGTCCCTCTGTTCTACAATACCCCCCCAGAACCCTACCGTTCACTGTGAAAGTCCTACCGTGGTTTGACTTTCCAAAATACAACACCTCTCAATAATCTGAATTGAACTCCATTTGCCATTCCTCAGCCCACTTATTCAGCTGATCAAGATGCCCCTGTAATTCTTGGTAACCTTCCTCACTGTCTATGATATCACCTATTTTAGTGTCATCTGCAAACTTACTCACTATGCCTTGTATATGCTCATCCAAACTGTTAATATAGATGACAAACAACGATGGGCCCAGTACCGACCCCTGAGGCACACCACTAGTCACAGGCCTCCAGTCCAAAAAAAACAACCTTCCACCATTGTTTCCTAGCATCAAGCCAATTCTGTATCCAGTTAGCTAGCTCTCCAGGATCCCATACAATCTAATTTTCTATAGCAGCCTGCCATGTGGAATGTTATCAAAGGCCTTGCTGAAGTCCCCATAGACCACGTCTCCCGCCATTGACCTTCTTGGTTACTTCTTCAAAAAACTCAATCAGATTTGGGAGACCTGATCTCCCATGCACAAAGCCATGCTGACTATCCCTAATCAACCCCTGTCTTTCCAAATGTGTGTATATCTTATCCCTCAGAATCACCTCCACTAACTTACCTACCACAGATGTTAGGCTTACTGGTCTATAGTTCCCAGGTTTTTCTTTGCAGCCTTTCCTAAATAAAAGCACAGCATTAGCCTCTCTCCAGTCTTCTGGCACCTCTCCTGTTGTTAATGATGATGTATGTATCTCAGCCAGGGCTCCCACAACAACCTCTGTAGCTTCCCACAGTGTTCTTGGATATACCTGATCAGGCCCCAGAGATTTATCTACCTTCATACATTTTAAGACATCCAGCACCACCTCTACTGTAATGCTGACTAACCTCAAGACATATTAACTTTCCCCATTTCCCTAGTCTTCATGTCTTTCTCCATGGTAAAAACAGTTATTGCTTATTAATTTAACTGAAGGAGAAGTTTTTTTCTTCTGTAATTAATTGGCTTGGTGAGGAAAAGCAGTTACAGATCATGGAGGATTGTTGAAGAAATCAACTGTTCACGGTTTGCTGGAGGATAAATAAATACAGATGTTAGTTGAAAATGGAACAGTTGATCTTGTTTGGTTTAGCAAAATAGTTACTCACACAAGAGTAATGAAGTAACCATTTATAACTGTAGTTGCAAATAGCTTAATAACATTAGTGAAATGGAGAAGACACCAAAACTGTTATGTGTATCTTTTTTTAAATCTTCCAGAATAATATTTGAGTAAAAGTTATTTGATTTCAGTTTAAGAACTACTGCTGTGAAATATTGTCCTGTGGTTTTGCAGAACTACAGTAGTGTTCGATTTGAAAGATAGTCAGATCTGGTCAGGCAGCAACTGTGGAGAGAAAAACAGAGTTAAACCTTTAAGTCAATAATTTCTTAGATCTGAAAATAGCTGTGTTTCTGTAATGACAGATGCTACCTGACATGCTTAAGAAGCTTCTATTTTTATTTCAGACTTGCAGCATTATTGAATTTCACTTTAATTTTGTCATTGGAAATTGATTTAACGAACTTCACTAAATTATTTAATTTATATTTACAAAGCAATGAAAGGTAAAAGTAACACTACAAGCTACTTGATATTTTGCAGTCATGCATTAAACTTTTGTTACCATATGAACCTGGCTTTTATTAAAGAATGTATTTTCACAATAATGTCAAATAGTAAACAAAAAGTTGGTAGTCTTTTCCACAGTGGACTTGGAATTGCTTCATTTCCCAGAACTCCAGATTCATGACTTCACCAGAACTGTGGTGAAAACCGTATTTTCAATGTGGCTAATGAATGAGGTGAATGTTTGTAATCAGATCTAATCTGTACCCTAGGAGAGTGATGTTAAAGGTATCTTGTGACACAATAGGAAATGATGAGAGAATTTCCATCCTAATTATCCACAAGAAAATAGGAACAGGAGGAGGCCACCAGGTCCCTCAATCCTTCCCCACCATCCAATGTGATCTTGGCTGACATATGCAGGTCTCGACTCCTCTCCCTTTAAGGTTAGAGGGGGGGAAGGATCAAGGCAACGTGAGAGGCAAGTTTCTTTTTACACAGACTGGTTTGCCTGGAATGGATTACAGGGGTAGTAGTGGAAGCAGGCAGTTTGGTGGAGTTTAAGAGGCTTTTAGATGGACACATGAATAAGAAGGGAATGGAGGGATATGGATGATACACAGGAGGAGAACATTTAGTACAAATTGGCATCAAGATCGGCACAACATCATGGGTCTGTCCAGTGCTGTACTGTTCTATGTCTTGTGCCAGTTCCCCATAACCCTCGACCTCAATTTTTTTCAAATATTTATCGATCTCCATCTTGTAGCGGTTAGCGTAACGCTATTACAGCGCCAGGGACCCGGGTTCAATTCCAGCTGCTGTCTGTAAGGAAGTTGTACGTTCTCCCCGTGTCTGCGTGGGTTTCCTCCGGGTGCTCCGGTTTCCTCCCACATTCCAAAGGCGTACGGGTTAGGAAGTTGTGGGCATGCTATTGTTGGCGCGCAAGTGTGGTGACACTTGCGGGCTGCCCCCAGAACACTCTACGCAAAAGATGCATTTCACTGTGTGTTTCAATGTACATGTGACTAATAAAGATATCTTAAATATATCTAAAAATCTGGCCCTCACCACCCTCAGGCAGAGAATTCCAGAGATTCATCACCCTTTGAGAGAAAAAAATTCTACACACCTCAGATTTAAATGATCAGCCCCATATTTTGCAGCGATGTCCCCTTGTTTGTGACTTTCCCATTAGTGGAAACATCTCAACGTTTCCCCTGTTAAAGCCCCCTTAGGATCTTGTATGTTTAAAAAAGGCCACTTTGATTCTTCTAAACTCCAAGAAAAACATACCCAAACTGCCTAGCCTCTCTTGATAGGACAACTCTCTCATCCCAAGAGTTACAATGTCCCTTTAAGTGTGTTTTACCCAGGTGCTTTGTACTTTCAAGGCAAACAGAAGTACACAAGTTGGATCCCAGTGCAAAGGCAACTTTATAAACACACACACACACACACACACACACACACACACACACACACACACACACACACACAGTATTGGCCATCAGGATCCCACATTTACACTAATCTTACTTTAACCTATTTCATTCTCCTCAAGTTCCCAAACTAGAGGCAATTTATAGCAGCTAATTAACCTACCAACTCGCTCATTTTTGGAGATGCAGGAGGTATCGGGAGCACCTGGAGGAAATCCACATGGTTACAGGGAAACCATGCTAATATCACACAGGCAGCACAGGATGTTATGGATTGAACCCAAATCCTACCTCTGTCCCCCTCCTCCCAATCTATCATAGGTGGTGCACATTGACAAACTAGTCACATGCATTAAGAAGGCCAAGTAACATCTGCAGCACATTGGCTTAATGCAGTTATGATCTAAGGTTGATTTTTGACTGGGGGGTTAGTACTGACGTGAATGCGAGGCTGGCTAGCTGTATGGCCCAGTGAGTTTATATTACCCAGTCCCAGAATCCATCCTCTAAGATGCAAATTGTGTTGTTGTCCTGTGGAAGATTAAGACTTCAAGCTGCACCATCACAGTCACTGGAGCTTAATTCCCATCTCCTTAATTTTTGTCAGAAAGACTGAAGCAAGATTTTGTTATTCATTCAAAGTTTCCACATAAAATAGCATTGTAGATTCCTTTGTTGTTTATCTCAACTGTGAAAATGACCTCCTGGACATTATTATTGTAAGTGCTTAGTTCTTTTTATGTGCAAGCCAAACAGCACTTGCTTAATCAGCATTGCTTCCCCATGTTATGATGTCATTACTGTGCAACTGGTGTTGTAGCTGAACTGTCCTGTTTGAGTCCTTTGTTTAGGAGCCTTGCCCACACAATTTATTCTGATATGAGAGGTGCAAAATAATAAGGATGCAATCAGCCATATGAGGGTAGAGTGGGTGAGCGAGCAGCTGCACAAAGCAAGCTAAGAGATGCAGAAGTAAAGAGTGATGATTTTCTAATAATGCAACATTGAGTTCTCTTTATGCTGAATTTGAAAGTACTCAAATTTTTAATGTAGGAATCCACATGGTTAATTTTTAATGATGAATTTAATCTGATTTATTTTCTGATTGGCACACGAGACAATACACTTGTGTCTCGCAGTCATCCTGAATTATAACTTCCTTATAATAAGAATGGAACTTCCATTTTAACATATGGAAGGGCAGCCTTGTCAACACACAAACATCTCTGTCCTACAATGGGGAAAAAGAAAGCTTGAATCCTTCCTTACTTAATAAGTCGTCTTAATTTAGTTTGTACCTACCCCGTATGAAAACAAGATTATAAGCAAAACCTTTAAGGTCAACGTTGAACAGTTCCCTTATACAATGAGATGGACTATGACCTCATGATCTACCTTGTTGTGACCTTGCATCTTATTTCACTGCAGACTCTCTGTAGCTGTGACACTTTACTCTGTACTGTTATTGTTTTTACCTGTACTACATCAATGCACTCTGTACTGACTCAATGTAACTGCACTGTGTAATGAATTGACCGGTTTGTAAGACAAGCTTTTCACTGTACCTCAGTACAAGTGACAATAATAAACCAATACTAATACAAGTCATAATATATTGTAATTCTGCAGGGTTTTTAAATACTAGTAAAATGAAGAAAAAACAGAGAGAGAGAGAGAGAAACACACCAAGACAAGAAAAGAAAATGGGAGCGTATATCTCCAGCATGGGGGGGGTGGGGAGTGCATTGAACTATGGGAGGAAGAGAGGAAATGTATGGCAGACATAGAAGTGGATGAGACAAAAGCTATGCGGTGAGATATCATGAGACAGCAAAATTCAGATTTGAAATAAACTGTTAATAATGAACCTGGAATGAAGTGGACTTGTAAGGTAGTGTAAAGTCAGTGATGGTGAATTATTTGGTCTCTGCTCAGTCAATTCCCATGCCAGTGGATACCAGCCTCCAGACCTTCAAAGGACACCCTGTTTATTCACACCAGGAGAAGCTTCAAGGAAAATCGTTCTCATTGATTTTCCAAGTATCATTAAGCTGGTGAAATTTATCTACTTGTATTCTAAACTATCTAGTACTTATATTAGAAGCAATGGTAAAGTTACAAACAAGTATGATGTGGACATCAGTTTCCAACATACATTTAGTATTTTTAATAACATCACATTGCCCTATGTTTGGCACGTGTGCCTTTTGTCATGATGGTCATGAGATCTGGAATTTCTTCCCCAAACCTCTCCAATCTCCTTTAATCACCCAGCCCTCTCTCTCACCTCAATCTTTGATCTCCCACAACTCCACGACCCGCCACACCCCCCCCCCCCCACTTTCTCTCACAGATCCTATCACTCGCCAGGCCCCAGAATATCTGAACGCAGTAGCTCACACATATACGAAGTATTACAAGGTCACCAGATTCTGAGAATTTGCTGTAAAACCTCCTTGGTGTCATCTGTTTTCTTGATCTGAACTAAATTTCATTTCAGCATGCAAGCTGAAAGAGAAATGCTCAATAACATGCTCTTGCTATGCAGAAAATGCTTCTTAAAATTGTCTTGTGCATGATTTATTAATAACACCATAACTCCTCTTTCTGCAGATATGCCTAAACCTCCAGGAGCAGATATGTATATTTTACCAGATGAGTATGGAAGCCTGCCCAGAAGCAAACGTTCCTTGTTTAAGATGCGTAAAAATCAGAAGCTCAATGTGGAAACGCTGGTTGTGGTAGACAAGAAAATGATTGAGAACCACGGCAATGAAAATATCACCACTTATGTCTTAACTATACTAAATATGGTAAGGCTGAAGACACTTCTATTAATTTCAACCTTTAGTACACTTGTCGATTGAGATGGTGCACAGTTTGCTTCTTCAGCACCTGGGTACTAAAGTGACAAGGTTGATTGTCTACTTATTGTGGAACTACTATGATTTTCATCCCATCAAAATTTGTGGGATTTGGAGCAAGTTGGTCAATGGATCTGCAATCAGCTACATCAATTTCGTGCCCAAGTACCAGCATTTAAGCCTGTGCAATTCCAAACCAAGATGTGTGGGAAGAGTTTGTCTGGGCTTACTGTTAGTACTTGGTATAAATTTGTATCAAATGGTATAATTTCAGATAAAGACAAACATAGCTTAACATCATGTATACACACCATACAATTCTCTGCAGTTGTTAAAGAAGCACTTTTTCAAGAGAATTTTGATGGTTGCTTGGAGAAAGTAGCAGTGAAAAAAGTATAATGGGGGAGCATAATCTAGGATTAGTCTAAATGGGTCAGGTAGAGAGAAACATCAGCTCAGAGCCAATGGGTGTTTCTGCACCATAGTTTTACAAGAGCATCATGGGGGATTCCTTGTTCTTTTACCCATTACTGTGGACAAAGGTAAACACGGGGCTTTCAAATATTTTTTAAAAATCATCTTTTTCCTCGGACTTTCATATTCTCGCTCATTTTAGGCTTTCTACTACAGAGCAACATTTATCTAGAAGTTGCAATCCATTTCAAAAGCATTTTTCTTATTGATAATCACTGGTTATTACTGGGATATTCAAAAATATTTGCCTTTATTTCACTTAGCCTAAATCAGCTAATATTCTTACCTCTAAATCAAATGCCATGGATTCAAGCCCTTTTCCAGAAATGTAACACATAATCTGGGTTGACACCCCCTTCAATACTGATGAGAGTTTTTTTTGTCAGAGGTTACTTTTATTAAAAGTTTTAATCCAAACCCTAATTTGAATAGTTGAATGTTACAGCTCTAAGGAAATTATTCAAAGATACAGAAGTAATTCTGATATCCAAGCACTGTTTATTCCTAACTAGTTCAGCCAAAAGCAGATTATCTGGTTGTGCAGATATTGCTGTGAGCAAAAGAGCTGCTGAGTTTGTCCCTGAGAGAATGGTCATTGCTGTTTAGAATAATTCATTGGTTGAAACGTGACTGTAATTACAGAGCTATCTAGCAGAACCATTGAATTTTAGGATTATAATTGTATGCATTTGTGTATGTAAAGGATTTGTTTGTCTGCCTCAGTGAATTACCTTAAAAGTTTAAGCACACATATGTACACTTTGCATAACCAAGTGTGCACTTTGACCTTTTGCAAAATAACCTAGACTGAATACTTCAATGATTAGATCAAACATTTCAACACTTAAACATCAGACATTCAAAACAAAAAGTAGACGGTGTCTGCAGTGGTGATATCAACTTTGCTAATAATGAGTTCTTCTGTGACTAAAGGTGTGTTGTTGTAGTACAAATCCTTTTATGAGGAAAAAGTAACATCAAACAGTTCACTTCTTGTGTCTGATGTGGTGTGAAAATGTGTGGTGCTGTAACTAAAAACCTTGACGTGTGCATGTCAAGGTGCATTTTTAGTTGGAATGCTTATACTGTCTTTCAAGCGCTGGCTAAAACAAATTCCTTATCACAATAAAAAGGTGACAATCAACCCTGTGAAAGGAGGCACCTTCACTTCTGCTTCAAAAATATTGCATGCTTCTTTAACTCTTGGTTTCACTGCAGTTTTAAATCACTCTTGAGCCCACTGCATTTAGTGATTTGCATCACAAATTCTGATCGTCATACAGCACAGAAACAGACCCTTTTGCCCACCATATCCATGCTGATTATCAAATGCCCATCAATATTAATCCCATTTAGCAAGGTTGAAAAAATATTTGTTTCTTTTATTGTTTTCAGTGTTTCATCATATAAGAATATATTTTCTTGCAGACTATGGCATAAACCTGCAATTTGTTTTTTGCCCCTTGAAGGTGTCCACCCTGTTCAAAGATGGCACAATAGGAGGCAATATAAACATTGTGATAGTTGGGATTGTCCTTCTGGAGGAAGATCAGGTATCCATTTCAAATTTAAAAATATAACGATAATATAAAGCTTTACCTGCATGTTGACAATTAATTCATAGAAAGGAGATGATTTATAGATTCAATAAACTCTAGTTTTCATTCCATTTAATCATGCCAATCGTGTTTTCAATCCAGAGTTCGGAATCTTGTAACTATATACCTACAGTCAGGGTGCTACAGTGGTTGTTACTGGATGAGCATAAAGATTTTGGGATCCAGGAAAATGAGTTTAAATCCCATGATAGCAGCAGAAGAATTTAAATATAACTATCAGAATAAATCTGAAATTAAGGAGGTAGTATTAGTAATGGTTGTAACATATCTGCTAGATCACTTGGGTTCGCCAGAAAAGGAAATCTGCCATCCTTACCTGGCCTCATCAATATGTGACCTCAGACCCACTGGTGAGATTGATTCTTAAAGATATACAATAATGTTGGCATTGCCAGTCATGCCCACATCTTGTGACTAGACTTATTTTTAAAAAAGCACTTTAATATTCTTTTGTAAAAGTCAAATAAAATTAAATAAGCACCTGTCATCCTGCGTGCATTGCTTGCTTGAAGATAGTTTAGCTTTTCTTAATCTACTATTTTTGCAACTTCCCTTAGAAATTCAGACAAGGGCAGTTTGCATAATCCAGCACTTATCATAAAATCAAAACACAACATTCATGGAGCACTGAGTTATTCAATAAACAATAAAGGACAGTCCAGGCACCTTGTTGTCTCCCATCTCAGTTTAGCTGTTGCTTCACAATGTCAATAGTTAAATAGGATAAGATGTGGGAGTCAGCCTGTGATCTCCTTTGAACTTATATACTTTCTCCTTTGCCTTTTCATTCCTACAGCCAGGTCTTTTAATAAACCACCATGCAGACCGCACTTTGAACAGCTTCTGTCAGTGGCAGTCGGGATTGGTGAGCAAGGACGGTAGTCGCCATGATCATGCCATTCTGTTGACGGGCCTTGACATTTGTTCATGGAAGAATGAACCTTGTGATACTTTAGGTGAACTTAACAAATTTTGAAATATAAATGAAAAATTGTGGAAAGTTTTTCCATTAAAAAATTTCAGAAGCTGTCTGCCAAACTGGAGGAAAGATGAATTTATTTGCAATAAATCAGTCTTCTATTTATTAAAATCTTCTATCTATTCAAAAGAAATCAGTCTTCTATTATATTACATTATGAACCAATTGTCAAAGACTTTTTTGTCATCTCACATTAGCAGGAAGTAAATAAATAACAAATCTATAATGAAGTGGAGGATTAAAAAGCAAAAGTCTTAGCTGATGGTTTGGACCATTAAGAAATAGTTCAGACTTAACTCTTATATTTTGTTGTATCTTTCAAACTGGTTTATAGTCTTGTATTTGATTCCCACTGTACCTAAGTTGTATTTGTTCCACTCCATAGGTTTTGCACCTATCAGTGGGATGTGTAGCAAATACCGCAGTTGTACTATCAATGAAGACACGGGATTAGGACTGGCATTTACAATCGCTCATGAGTCTGGACACAAGTAAGACCATAATCACATTTTTCAATATTTTCTATCTTTGCATTTGTAGCTACCATTAAAGTACACTCATATGCAAGATATTAGTAAGCATCAGTCATTTAAAAATGCATACATTTCCAAGATCAATAATTTTAAATTATCTGGTTTATAATAAACTCCAAAGTTATTCTTTTAATAGCCTTGAAAGCTGAGGTTTTAGATTTTTTCCATAATTCAAAATTCTGTGTTTCCTTAACTCTTCATAAATAGGGAGACTAAGGGGAGTTTCGCTGTGTACTCCTCTAGTCTCAAGAATACTATGCAGAGTAACTCTGTTTACTGGCTAGTTGTTGGATCTATGCTGCTACTGTTTCTTTCAACCTCCAAGAGTAGCTTTTGCTAACAGGATTTGAATGGGAAAATAGGCTTTGCTTGTACCCTCCCTTTTCCTTTGTACTAATGTGCACAGAGTGGACCTGAAGTTGCCCGTTGCACCATTTGCTTCAGGAAGTTTTCTCCTAATGTCCTTCCCTTCCTCCTGTCCTCACGTTGAAACATGCCTCCAGGATTATGGGACAGTGCCATGGGACGATCTGCCATAAGACACTGGTATGGTGTTAATGTTGGTCACTCCCCTTTGATGAAATTAAGCAGGATTGCAATTATTCCAGACTCATTGATGATTTGGCTTGGCAATTATAATGGTAAGGTCCATGAGATTCTTCTATTAACAGTGCTTACTTATCCTCTCTGAACCTGAGTCCACACTATGTGTATAAGTGGCTCCCTCTCATTATATTTGGTTCTGGAGATGAGAACTATTTAGACATGCGAATCTGCAACTTTGTTCAACTTGAATTCTACACAGATAGGATTGACCAAAGCTTAAGGCAGTATGAAGAGTAACTTTCTTAAATAGAAGTTTCCAGGCAGAGTGCCAAATTTCAAGGTCATTCTTTTCCAGTGGGTCATTCACACAAACAAGTGTGAAATTGCTGTTATGAGACTGTAGTTTGTTAATTTTGGAAGAGATAAAAAGGTTTCTTTTCTCATGTGCCTAAGTTTTTCACAGACAAATAACTAAAGATTTATCATTTGACGGAAGAATGACACATTCTGAGCTTTCTCTCTGCAGAAGGCTAACACATAAATCAACACTCCTCACTGCTGTTCAGCAAAAACAAACGTCTTTTCACCGTTTCTCTGCAAATACCTCCGAAAATTCAGAATCAGATTTATTATCACTGACCTATGACGTGAAATTTGTTGTTTTGCGGCAGCAGTGCAGTCCAAAGACACAAAAGTCTATAAATTACAAAAATAAGTAGTACAAAAAAAGGAACAGTGAAGTAGTGTCCATGGACCATTCAGAACTCTGATGGTGGAGGGGAAGAAACTGTTCCTGAATCATTGAGTTTAGGTCTTCAGGTTCCTGTACCTCCTCCACGATGGTAGTAACGAGCAGAGGGCATGTCCTGGATGGCGGGGGTCCTTAATGATGCACTGTCTCTTGAAGATGTCCTCGATGGAGGGGAGGGTTGTGCCTGTGATGGAGCTGGCTGAGTCTACAACCTTCTGCTCTTTCGATCTTGAACATCGGAGCCTCCATATCAGGCAGTGATGCCACCAGTCAGGATGCTCTCCACCGTACATCTGTAGAAATTTGCAAGAATCTTTGGTGACAAACCAAATCTCCTCAAACTCCTAATGAAGTAGAGCCACTGGCGTGCCTTCTTCATGATTGCATCAATGTGTTGGGCCCAAGATAGATCCTCTAAGATGTTTATGCCCAGGAACATGAAGCTGCTCACCCTTTCCACCACTGACCCCTCAATGAGAACTGGTGTGTGTTCTCCCGACTTCCCCTTCCTGAAGTCCACAATCAGTTCCTTGGCCTTGCTGACGTTGAGTGCGAGGTTGTTGTTGCAACACCACTCAAACAGCCAATCTATCTCACTCCTGTACTCCTCCTCATCACCATCTGAGATTCTACCAACAACAGTGGTGTCTTTAGCGAATTTATAGACGGTGTTTGACCTGTGCCTCGCCACACAGTCATGAGTGTAGAGAGAGTAGAGCTGTCAGCTTCCAGCTTCATTAGACTTATTCCACCTGAGCAACAGCGTTTTTAGGATCGTTATTTTATGGCAATGGTCGGGTCAGCTCTGAGAAAGAATTCTAAGTCTTTGAGCTTAGGTCAGGTCCAGACTGGTCAGATTTGGTTTTAATTTTCTACCCAAGCAGAGCAACAATGATGAAGAAATTTGATGGAATTCACTGTCACGGTAGTGTAGCGGTTAGTGTAATGCTGTTACAGCGCCAGTGACCCAGGTTCAATTCCGGCTGCTGTCTGTAAGGAGTTTGTACGTTCTCCTGTGCTCCGGGTGCTCTGGTTTCATCCCACATTCCAAAGACATACGTGTTAGGAGCTGTGGGTATGCTATGTTGGCGCCAAAAGCATGGTGACACTTGCGGGCTGCCCCCAGCACACGCAGTAATGCAAAAAGATGCATTTCACAGTGTGTTTCGATGTACATGTGACTAATAAATATCTATCTATCTATCATCTTATCAAAACCAAATGAGCAATATGTTGCACTGTATATTGTGAGGAGAGTATTTTCTTCATTTTTTCTGATATCTGCTCTCTTTCCCTTTCTTCTTTCCTGAATCACTGACACTTGAGGAACTGCAGGCCCCTGGGAAGCATGAACCACTTATCAGCATTTCCAAATGTGCATCACAGCAAAAGTTAGCAACAACCAGCCGAAATCCTGATTGATTGACTATCCTTCCCATTTCCCAAGCATGGTACAGCTCCCTGGTGCCTGGTGTATCTAACCTGACAAGTACTGTTCCTTGTGTGATTTTCATTAACAGTCGTGAAGCTATGGTAAAGAAAAAGGATACAAAGCTCTGTTGCTCCTGTGAAGTTCATTCTTAACAGTAAACTCGAAGCATGTATAGAAAAACAAAAGTAGCCAGGGTAACAGACTTTTAAACTGTTTTAAAATTACCTTTTAAAGTTTGGAACCTGGTACGAACTAATACAACAACAATTGCTGAAATATGAGAAAGTCAACATTTGAGTCAACAGAAGTGCCGTACTTTCAATTAGCAGTAGGTCAGGCATTACAGAAACCTCTGTCCAGGGAATTCTACCAAAACAGGAATCTTCATTTTGGAAATGCTTTCATCTTTAACATTCTTCCTCTGGCTCCTGCACAATTCATTGTAGCTTGATCTGACATGAACTGAGTACAACAGACTAGAAACAGGACTGCATTGCTTTGGAAGAATATAATGCATTAGTTCTCATTGAAAGAAGGTCTTGGGAGCAAACTGGTTAATAACTTATTACTGCTCTGAGACTGTTGGATTCCCTTTCAGCACTATAATGAGTGATAATGTGTTTTTTTTTCTCTTTAGTAAGATCCAAGAAAGGGCATGAGAACAAAATGCCCTTAAAACAAAAGGCATAAACAATCTTAGCCAGTGGCAAAATAGGCTGCCAAATCATTGTCACCCAAAAATTAATGCTGCTCAAGCCTAAATTATATCGCAGAGTCTAAAAATCGCAACCTGCTTCAATTAAATTGAGTTATCATATAGAAGTTAATCGTCAATGTTCCTTTGAGTCTATTTTGAGTAGTGAACTGAGGAAATTTATATTAATTCTCAATGTGACTAAAGTGAATGAACTGTTGGATCAAATTGAGTTGATTGACACTTGACAGCCAGTTGGGTCACAGCATGTCTCCGACTACTGTGTGTACTTGGCCAAACGTGGAAGTCTGAAGCAAGCTTGGGGGCCAGGGGCCATTGAGCCCAGCAGCGGAGCAGGGAACTGCTGGAGTGGGGACTGGACACATTTGGCACCTGGCTCTTAGCTTTCCTCCTGGGAGGGCTAATGTATGAATAACAACCCCCTTCATTTGAATGAGGTCACCGATCTTGTGGAAAAAAACTAAGTATTTGAGTTATTGTACTTAATGTTTTTAAAGTGTTTTAAATCATGTTTATATTTATATGTTTTTATTGTTAATTGCCTGTATTCATTTGAAAATGCACCTCTATTGGATGCATTTAATATAGTTCAAAAGCCTTTGACAGCATTGAGTGCTATCTCTTGGGTCCAGAGGGCAAACTGGTTCAACCCTCCAAATCCAGGTCTGGACAGGAGAGAAGGTTCCCTAGGCAGCAAGATTAGAGAATCGGGTTTGGATTCAGAGTGATCCGAATCCTTGAGGTTAATTGGCCCTATTATTTCCAACTTGCTACATTTGTAGTTGGAAGTTTGGACCAATCTGATTAGGAAATTTGGTTTTTGCATTTTTATTTGAGGGACAATTGTTCAACAGAATAAGAGCTGGTACTTTGCATGTCAATAACTAGTGTCCCTAACTGTGTTTTTCTTCCCCCAGTTAAATGTTTTGATGAAATATCTTTCATTCTTTGCAGTAAATACTTTCCTCTGAACCAAAAATTGCTACCTAAGATTTATCCAAGTACACATAATAGCTAGGAATAATTGACTGCCTGAATGTTAAAGGTTTAATAGAAAGAACTTGTGTTTTAACTGAAACTTCCCATTTTCTCTCTAGTTTTGGTATGATTCATGATGGAGAAGGAAATGTGTGCAAGAAGTCAGAGGGCAACATCATGTCTCCAACACTTGCCGGTCACAATGGGGTCTTCTCGTGGTCTGCCTGCAGTCGACAATATCTCTATAAGTTTCTGAGGTACAGCCTTGATTTACTACATGCCTTGATTCATTTAAGCACTGTGCTTAGAGTTTTATATTTAAAAAAGAGAAGCCCAAGTTGAATCAATTGTTTGGTAGAATTGTGATAGTTCATTTAGGGGGTAATTGTCTGATTTTGAAATGCCCTGGGATCATGTATCCTATATCTAAAATTCTGTTATATGATTTTGCAACTATTTCAATTAATTTCTGGCCTGAATTTCTAATATGCACTTCTGACAGCCAAGGATCCTATCTAAGAACCTAAGTCAATAAATAGTTCCGAATGAACTCATATTTCTAGAATGCACAATGAAAACAGAAATACTGGAAAAACTTATTTGGCCAGGAAACATCTTGGGAGACAGAAAAAGAATTAACATTTCCAATAAATGAACTTGCGTCAAAGTTTGACAGTTTTACAGTAGTAACAAAGCAAGGAAAGAAGTTGGAAAGACGAGAAGATAGAACCAGAGGGACATTCTGTGATTTAGTGGAAAGGAGGAGATATTAAATGAGAGGAGGAATGATGATGCCAGGCAAAATGTGATCGATGTGGGATAAATTTAAAATTAAACCATGGGTTTAATGAAGCTGTAAATGCAACAGCAGAGCCATTATCAAAAGCATCAATTCAATAAAATACGAACATTGTTTAAAATTATTGTTGAGTCCCAAAGGCTGCGAGATGCCTAATCAAAAGGGTAGATGCTTTTCCTTGAGGTTCTATTGAGTTACGATGAAACAACATAGGGGGCCTAGTACACAGTGTCAGTGAAGTGCTGTGGAGGATTAAAGCATCAGAGAACTGCTCAGGATCATATCTGATTACAGGTGGTCATCGAGAAAGTCACCCAACCTTCATTTGGCCACCCCAATGTAGAGGGTACCTCTATGTAAATGAATCCCTGAATTACTTCTGCAGCATCGAAGGAGGCCATTCAAATCATTTTGCCTGTACTGGTGTTTTGGAGTTACTCAACGTGACTCTCTTGCTTCTTTCTCATGGTCCTTTAGTTTCTTTCAAGTAGTTGTCCGGCTCTGTTTTGAAAAAGAACACCAGCAGCACCTCCCAAAATCCATGATAATCTACTGGCAAGAACAAGTGCAGTAGGCACATGGCAACATCATCTCCTCCAGGTATCCTCTATATCACACAACAATCTAATTTGGAAATATACAGACACTGGGTCTAAATACTGAACTCACCGTCCTTCCTCAGAAGGATAACATCAATTCAAGAAAGTGGCATACCACCATTTTCTCAAAGGCAATTGGAGATGTACAGCAATGCTAGAAATGCCCCCATCCTAAAAATGAACGGAAAAGCAACTTATCTTTTGAACGTCAACACATCCTCAGAGGAACTTCACTGTTGGAATCAATGGTAGTGGCTGATTTAAAGGCCACACTCAAAGGCCTGTGTTACTCAAAGGCCTTGAGTAACACAGCAACAAGCATTCACCCTCCTGTTAAGTCCGCTGCAGTGTTCAAGATCCCTGTTGTTCATCTGTTGCGTTAACATGGAAGATTGGTACAAGTGATGTCAGTTAACCCGAAAGACCTCACTTCATGTATTCAACCACCTCTGTGTGTCTATCGTATAAAGAGCTGGGATAGGATTAATCGTATCCCAGTTGCTGTTGTGTCATTTAGCAATAGAGTTTTGGATATAGTTCTGCTGTGTAACACACACAACTTCAGGTTACCCAAAATTTCTACATGAATTTTTTTCCCAAATAAAAACCTGATTTTCATTTATTGGTGCAAATCTTTTCAATTAATTTTGTTCCAGGAAAAGTCCTCTAATAAATTTTCTGACCACTGGCTTTAGGCTTACTGACTTAAATGTAAATTAGAAGGAATTGCTTCACCTGGAAGGAATGTTTGGACCCCTGCACTGTGTGAAGAGGGAAGGTAAAAGAACAGGTCCTTTGCTTGTACATGGAGCTGTTTTGAGAAGAGGAGGGATTAATGTGGGTGATAGAAGAAGGTGAAATAGTGCTGTGAACAGACTGTCCTTATTTAATCCCAAAGGTCTACTATTATCACAGCAATGGAGAGACCAAATGCAAATTGGATGATTGCTTTGCAGAGTGCTTTGTTCAGTATGCAAATGTGACCCTGTTCTTACAGACGCTTTTCATTTTAAATCTCCATTCCGCTCCCATTCTGACTCCCTGTTCTTGGCCTCCTACGCTGCTCCAATGAAGCTTGCCAAACATCTCATCATTTTATTAGGCACTTCGCAACCTTCCAGACCCAACATAGATTTTAATTCATTTGACTACCACATTTGTCAGATGAAAGATTCTGCTAATGGATCTATGGTTATACCCCCCCCCCTTTTGTTTCTTTACTCTTCTGCTCTGCACCATCTTCCCTTTAATTATTTCATTCACTCCTGTTTCCTGTCCATTATTTATCTCCTCCCACTTCTGCCCTTTGTCCTGTACTCCTGCCACTCTGTTATTTCTGCAACTACCACCAGTTCTGAAAAAAGGAAATTGATCTGAAACATTTCTCTTTCTTCACAGCTGCTGCCCGACCTGCTGACTATTCTGTTTCCATTTTAGATACCCAGCATGCATAATATTTTGCTTTTGTTTTTAGAATGCAGTTTCCTTTCATAGCATCCATAAATATTTTGATACCAGTTTGTGTCTTAGTACCACCTCCTCCTTAGGCAGTCACTTGGGATTGAGGATGACTTCTTCCATTCCGGTTCTGAGGTGGCCGCTGAGACTAATGGGGGAACCGCAGACTCTTCCACAGAGGAGGCAGGTGGATGGGTAGTCCACAAGATGGGGCACACTTCCTACTGCTTACGGTGGGCTTCTGTGTGTTCCTGATGCATGGCCTTGAGATTCTCCTACCACCCGGAATGCTGCTTCTCCACTTTGAGTGGTTATGGATCAGAGGTTCCCAGGGGATGTAGCTTTTTTTGAGGAGGCTTTGAGCACATCCTTCAATGATTTTCTTTATCCACCTATTAATCTCCTATTATAGAGCTTGGAATGGAACATCTCTTTCAGGAATCTGGGGTCAAGCATGCAAACTGTGTGGCCAGCCTAATGTAACCAGCTGAGAGTAACTGGAGCCTCAGTGCCGGGATGCTGCCCAAAGAGGGAATGCTAATGTTGGTTCATTTATTCTTCCATTAATGATAGACTTGCAGAGGCAGCATTGGTGGCATTTTCCCAGGGCATTGAGATGCTGCTGTTGTTACTCCAGGTCAGAAGCCTAACAGGAGGACTGGGATCACTGCTGCTGAGTAAACCATGAGTTTTGGGTCAGGTCTGAGGCCTTTGATCATCAAACAGTTGATCAAAGGTTATGCAAGTGCACTGAAGGTTGTGGGAATTTTGCCATCAATATCTGCCTTTGCTAAGAGGGGCTCCTGAGATATGGGAAGTAGTCCACGTTTTTTCAGCATCTCACTGTGAATATTATGATACAGTGGGGTTTGTCGGCAGAGGATCTTGATCTCGAGCGTAAGGCTTATCTTCTTGTATGCTTTGGTGAAAGCGCCATCAGTAGCTGGGATCTTGGCCTCCAAGCATTGCAAACACAAGCATCATCTGAATGCTGCAGCTAAACTCCCAAGTTTGGCTAATGTTGGTTCAGAGTTGTAGTCACTGTGGGTTGAACAGTTTCCCATTTACTCCACAAAGATTAGCTCCATGGGAAGATGGTTGGAGATGAGATGCAACAAGAAAGTTTGGTAAAAGTGTTGGGACAATGACGTAGCCTTGTTTGATAACGGTCTTCATTGAGATTGGTTCTGTTGCAGGCCCATTGCTTGGGATCATGGCTCACATACTGTCATAGAACAAATGTAAGGTGGAGATGAACTTCTGTCAGCAGCTAAGTTTGATGACAATATTTCACAGTCCTTCCACATTGATAGTCAAAGGTTTTATGGCGCGTAAAGTAAGCCAGTACAGTGGCTGGTGCTGCTTCCTGCATTTTTCTTGGAGTTGTCACATGGTGAAAACCATGTCCACTGTGCCTCTGGATGGATGGAATCCCCAATGCAATTTGGGGAGCAGTTCTTTGGCCACTGAAGGAAGCAATTCTCTTTTTTTGAAGAGGTGACAAAGAGAATAGATGGGGGCAGGGCAGTGGACATTGTCCATATGAATTTTAGCAAGGCCTTTGACAAGGTCCCGCATAGCAGGCTAGTCTGGAAGGTGAGATCACATGGGATCCAGGGAAAAATGGCTAATTGGATTCGTAATTGGCTCATTGGTAGGAAGCAGAGAGTGATGGTTGAAGGTTGTTTCTCGGACTAGAATCCTGTGATGAGTGCTGTGCCACAGGGGTCGGTGGTGGGATCTTTGTTGTTAGTTATTTATATTAACGATTTGGATGTACATATACAAGGAATGATTAGTAAGTATGCTGATGCTACTGAAATTGGTGCTATCGTCAACAGCGAAGAAGGTTATCAAAAATTGCAGGATGATCTTGATCAGCTAGGTAGGTGAGCCAAGGATTGGCAAATGGCTTTCAATTCGGATAAGTGTGAGGTGTTGTATTTTGGGAAGTTAAACCAGTGAATGATCGGGGCCTGGGACTACAAGTATATAGTTTGTTGAAAGTGGCATGACAGGGAGACAGGCTGGTGAAGAAGGCATTTGGTACACTGGCCTTCAGTCAGGGCATTGAGTATAGGAGTTGGGACATTGTGTTGCAGTTGTACAAGCCATTGGTGAGGCTGCATTTGGAGTATTGTGTACAGTTTTAGTGACCCTGTTAAAGGAAGACATCATTAAACTGGAAAGAATGCAGAGAAGATTTATGAGGATGCTGCCAGGACTCGGGGGCTTGAGTTATTGGGAGAGGTTAGGCGGGCTAGGACTTTATTCCTTGGAAAGTAGGAGATTGAGCGGTGACCTTAGAGGTGTATAAAAATCATGAGGGGCATAGATAGGGTAAACACACACAGTCTTTTTCCCAGGGAAGGGGAACTAAAAACTAGAGGGAATGGATTTAAGGTGAGAGGTGAAAGATTTAAAAAAAGACCTGAGGGGCAACTTCTTCACGCAGTAGGTGGCACATAAATGGAACGAGCTGCCAGAGGAGGTGTTTGAGGCAGGTACAATGACAACATAAGTACATGGATAAGGGGGGTTTCGAGGGATATGGGCCAAATGTGAGCAAATGGGAGGAGCTTGGTGAACACCGTGGTTGGCATGGACAAGTTGGGCCAAAGGGCCTGTTTCCATGCTGTAGTACTCTATGACTCCAATTGAGGAGGACCTGGTGATGATTTTCCCTGTGACAGGCAGCAGGGAGACACTTCTGTAGTTACCACAGTTGGACTTGTCTTCTTTCTTGAAAATGGACTCTGGTGCCTCTGAGATCCTCTGGTATACCCTCCTCTTCCCAGATGGGGACAGTGAGATTGTGGATTTGTGACTGAAGCTCTTCACCACTGTGTCTTAGGATTTTTGCAGACACACTGTCTGTTCCTGTTTATTTTGAGTCCACAGTGGATTTAAATAGGGATTTATGCACTTCATTAATCCGTCATTGTGTTCCTAAAAAATACAAGCTTTCATAATTTCTTCCAACATTATAGCTTGATTTTGTATAAATTGATGTATGTTTTGATTTAGTTTCTAAGCATTGATTAAAAACTTGAATTATTAAAATGGTTCAACCACTATCAATAAAACTGAACAATCTGTCCTTTAAAATTTCAAACTTAATAGTGGGCCTTCTAATTAAATTAATGTGATGATCTAAAGTCACACAAAAGATTCCACCCAGTTCCTTCTGATAGATGTATTATACAATTACTGAAGGAAGAATAGGATTGCTACTGAGAATCTCAGGGGTGGAGTAAACAAAACTCCATCTTGTCTGCTGAAGTAACCTGAAATAAAGGTTAAAGCAGTTCCGAATGAATTGCTAGTTAACATATTTAGCTTCAATTCTAGAGCATTTTAAAATCAACATGCAGTTTGAATTTAGTCTCAGCCAATTAAAATTTATATGAGAAATTCCTGAGTTCCCAAGATTTCATTATCATGAATTTTATTATATGTTAAAAGACTTAATATTTTGCAAATGGAGAAATTAAATCTGTCACAATGATTCTTGAATTTATGTCTTTTCAGCGTTAGTTCAACACTTTACAAAACATTTATGTCTTGTGCCCACTTAGCCGTGGAGTTTGCTCCAAAGACTTGTTAGTTTTGTGAATACTGCAGACACTATATTGCTCAATCTTTTTGTACCACTTACATGCAGTACTTCCCAAGCAACTTGTCTTGCTGATGAACCAAAGCCAGCAAAGGAGTACAGATACCCAGACAAGTTGCCAGGAGAACTCTACGATGCTGACACACAATGCAAATGGCAGTTTGGGGAGAAGGCCAAACTATGCAGGCTGGATTTTAAAAAGGCAAGAATATGCTCTTGAATTTTACTTGTGTTGTTGTCATTGAGAATACCTTGCATAACTTTTTTTGTGTTGATTACCATCTGCTAGATAATTCTGAATAAGAGATTTAATAAATATTAATTAATATGTTATCGGTACTTTCACAGCAGGGAAATCAGTATCAGAGCCAACAAAGGTATTGAGGAAGGAGAGTCAAGGTATTCAGGGTAAACTTGTTCCCACAAAGAAAAAATGGTGGGACTGCCAAGTCTCAAGCTCCTTGGATGATGTGATGCATAAAGAGCAGGACGAGACTAAAAAGAGAAAGTTATGTCAGACACTGAAAGCTTAAAACAGCAGAGAGCCAAGAAGAGTAAAGAAAGTGTAATAATGAAATATAAAAATAAATCAGCAAAGAAAAGAGAGGACATGAAAAAAAATCGCCAAGTAACATCAAAGAAAATCCAATGATGATTTAGAAGTTTATTCAGAGCAAGAGGTTAGTTAAGAATTGAGACCAAAAACAGTAACGTCCTTATGGAGGTTGAGAGTGTGGATAAGGCTCTTTATGAATGCATTGCAACTGTCCTCACAAAAGAAGGGGATGATGCCATCATTGCATTTGAGGAGGAAGAATGTGAAATATTAGGTGGAAAAGCATATTAAGAGAGAAAATATTGATACCTTTAGTATCTTTGGACGTTAGTAAGTTGTTAGGCCCAGATGAAATGTATCACAGCCTTTAAAAGAAGCAAGGGAGGAAATTGCAGAAACCCAAACCATTGTTTTCCATTCCTTCCTGGCTACAGGAATGGTGCCTGAGGATCAGTGAACTACCAATGTACCATTGTTTAAAAAGAGAGAAAAGATAAACTGTGTAATCACAGCCAAGTGGTTTAATTTACGTGGTAGTCTAATTATTATTGGAATCAATTCTGAGGAACAATATGAACCAACATTTAGAAAAACACAAATTAATCAGGAACAATGAATGTAGATTGGTTAAGGGAATTTTCTGTCTAAGTTGAGAGATCTTTTTGAGGAGGTAATAAGGAGGGATCTATGTTTCATGGACTTTAACGTGGCAGATTTTCAACATGATAAAAGCTCCTTTGATTTTACTTGGATCCAAAATTGGCTTAATGGTAGAAAGCAACACGTATTGGCTGACTGGTGTTTTGTGTCTGAAAGGCTGTTATCAGTGAGTTCTACAGGACTAAGTACTTGTTTCCTTCTTTGTACATAACATACATCAAAGATTTCAATGAATGCAGAGGGCATGATATAGAAGGCCACGTTCTTATTCCACATTAAGCTGGAATAGCAGCCCAAAGGCACTATTAAAATGTTAGTAACATTAATTAGCTGTATGCTCAATGACAGAAAGCATGCCTCAGTGATCAACAATCTCCATACGCTCATTCAGGGTACTTTCCAAGGTTATGCTGATCAGGCATTGATTGAAGGAACCATCTTCAGAAAATCTTGGACAGTAAATCCATGCTCTCTGCAGTTGCCATGAAGTATTATGATGGCACGTCCAAGGATGGTGACTGTTCCACCCGTGGCCTGAAATTTGTCTCCAGAAATTCTCACATACAGGAATAATACCATGCAGTGCTGAAGATCCCCACCATTTTCCAAACTCCAGATGGATCATCAGCTTACCTTCAGCAGCCGTTAAATTGGTGATGGGTTAGGTGGTTGGAAGTTGAGTGTAGATGTTGGGCTACCCTTGTCAGTTAACGACAGACCTAATATCTGTATGTTGTTTTTATTGCTTCTACTTCTGTCTGCCTTTTATGCTCCATATGTGGCAATAGCTAAAGGTGTCCCTCAATGCCTCTTCATCTTTGTTAAGGATTTCTGAACTCTATCCCCTCTTATTGTGACACTTTATTTATAAAATCCCTTTAATTTTCACTTACATTTCTCTTTCTCACTTTGGCTGGTTCCTGACACATCCTGTGTCTATAATCTCCAAATGAGCTATCAAATATGGATGCAAAGACTGCATAGTTCAATTGAAGCCTGTCTCCAGCCAGACAACAGCTACTTGGTCTTAGTTACCCAGTGGCAGATTGTCCAGGCAGATGTTTTTATAATTGTTGAAGTTGATGTGAAGATTGTGTACATGGTATTTAAAGACAATTGGATGCTTTCTGCAGAGAAGTGGGGAAGGATGCTGTAACATGACAGGAAGGTGAGGGTGATTCAGCAAAACCCTTGGACATTTGGACTAACTAGCCTTTTCCTGTTCTTTAAAAAAAACATTCCTTGACGATGTTAATTCAAAATTCGTTTGTAACACCTTAGCAACAAGTTTAAAAACAGTAAATCATTAGCATTGATTGTTCTCTGCTGACAGAACGCCTTGTAATTTAATTGATTTTGTATCCTTTAGGACATTTGTAAAGCACTTTGGTGTCACAGAGTTGGCCGAAGGTGTGAAACAAAATTCATGCCGGCTGCTGAGGGCACCATCTGTGGGCTTGACAGGGTAAGGCAATACTTTTGCTATTCCATGATGAATAGTTTCCGAGGTGTACATTTTTAAATGCATTCATTCATGAATATATTATGCATTAAAGAACCTTGTTGGGTTAGTGTGTTTTCTCTACATTTCTGTAGGTGTTAAAATAAATAAAATAATTATCTTTTTGAAAATCAACTCTTTCACGTGTTTTTACACTCAGTAATACGAACAACCCTTGCTTATAGAATTCAACCTAAATTTCTGATCTAATTCCATGCTGAGTAGACACAACCCTGTCAACTGAGAGTGCATGAATACCTTTCCAGGCTCTTGAGTAAACTTGAAGCAAACTATTATTTTACTACACAGATACAAACAGATTATTTTCACTTTTTCCTGCAGTTGCATTAAGTTGTCACAGGTTTTCATGAATCTGAAGAAGAACCTTGTAATAATTGATACCACTGAATTGAGCTATTTATTTCTAAAAATCAAAATTATTCATAGAATCGTAGAACAGTACAGCACAATACAGGCCCTTTGGCCCACAATGTTGTGCCAACCTTTAAACCTCACCAAAGACTATCTAACACCTTCCTCCCACACATCCCTCTATTTTAAATTCCTCCATATGCTTATCTAGTAATCTCTTGAATTTGACCAATGTACCTGCCTCTACCACCACCCCAGGCAGCGCATTCCATGCCCCAACCACTCTCTGGGTAAAACACCTTCCTCTGATATCTCCTTTGAACTTCCCATCCATTACTTTAAAGCTATGCCCTCTTGTATTGAGCATTGATGCCCTGGGAAAGAGGCGCTGGCTGTCTACTCTATCTATTCCTCTTACTATTTTGTATACCTCTATCATGTCTCCTCTCATCCTCCTTCCCTCCAAAGAGTAAACCCTAGCTCCCTTAGTCTCTCCTCATAATGCATACTCTCTAAACCAGGCAGCCTCCTGGTAAATCTCCTCTGCACCCTTTCCAACGCTTCCACGTCCTTCCTATAATGAGGCGACCAGAACTGGACACAGTACTCTAAGTGTGGTCTGACCAGAGTTTTGTAGAGCTGCATCAATTGTGAAAAAATTCCATGTTAATGTAATATCTCTTCAATGAGTTGAAAATATAAAGAATTTTATCTCTAACTTAGTGCTGAGATCTCCACTGAGCTGGAAATAATAGGCTTAATGTGGTAGTCAGTATATATTGAAACATTTTTCCATGAAATTGAAACCAAGTAGCTGTGCTAGAATATACCTAAAAGTTAAAACAGGTTGCATAATATAAGAGTGCTATGAGGCACAGAGGTAAGGACTGCAGAGTTTGGTCTGGAGACTAGAATGTTGGACTTTCCATTCTGTGTTCCATCTGAGTTTTGCAAAATTCAGCCTCTGGTGCCACAATTGCAATTAATAAGACTAGAAGAAACTTTGTAAGTCGTTAATAGTTGAGGGCAAATTCACCAAGGGTTTTTGTTCCCACTGCTTTATGCTCTCTGCAAAATTGTTAATGGTTAAAGTTAACTTTGACTTTATACCCAAAGGTATAATGGACAAACCAACCTGCTGCCATCTGTTTTGTGTCCTTTTAATGCTATTATTTATAGCGTTTATTCAGGAAAAAATGTTTCAAGCATCCTTTCATTAATTGCTCACCCATAGAGGCTTGCTTAATTTTAAAAATATGGTTTATTCACTACTCATCCCAGTTTTCTCTTTCTCATTCCTGAAATTGTAATTACATCTTAATATGATGCTGGTTGGTATCACATTTACAAATGGCCAGGGTACTTCAAGTGTCAGTATATAGATTATTAAGCTGTTATTTCCATGTTTCAATATTAAACCCAATACCCCACTGTTAGGTGAATGCTGAGAGAAGGCTTCCATTAAATACTCAGCAGGTCAGGCAGCATCTGTGGAAAGTGAACCAGAGTTAATATTTCAGGATGATGACATTTTATCAGATCTTTAATCAATTTTATGAAAGTTTTTTTTTAAATTTTATTTACAGCGTGGTAACAGGCCCTTCCGGCCCGACGAGTCCGCGCTGCCCATTTTAAACCCCAAATTAACCTACCCGTACATCTTTAGCATGTGAGAGGAAACCGTAGCACCCAGTGGAAACCCATGCAGACACGGGAGAACGTACAAGCTCCTTACAGACAGCAACGGGAATTGAACCCCGATCGCTGGCGCTGTAATAGTGTCGCGCTAACCGCTAAGCTACCGTGCTGCCCGTTCATCTCCGTGAAATGCTGCCTCTACTTCTTTCTCCTCAGATTCTGACAGACCTGCTGAGTATTTGCAGCATTTTCTGTTTTATTTCAGATTTTTAACCTCTGTGGGTTTTTTGCTTGAGGAGCCACAGTTGGTGGATATTCCCACTGAACTGTGATCCCAACCCAAATCTATTTGAGGACTATAGCAGGGGTGATTTTTTTTAAGACACATCAAAACTTGAAATAAACAATCTGAAAACAAATCATTGTTTTTTTTTCTAAATAGGATTTATTAATAATGAGTTTTACTGCATCTTCTGAATAGACTGAAGGGGAGGATGTCATATTTAATAATAGTATGTTGCCAAAATGCTGCTGTACTTGTGCTGGTTATAACAGTTCTAGCAAAGACCATCACAATCATAATTTTTAAATGACAGGTTAGTTCCATGCAAACACTGCAGTCATTTTTCTTGGCATGAAATGAAAGATGAATGAGCTAAATGGATGTATAATTAGTAAACTATCTATGCCAGGCTTACATTTTAAGCACTTTACGGAGCCAAGTACTTGTTGGCTGCTTATCAAAATATGATGTATGTCTGTAGTCCCAGGTTCACTTGGAGGTATTTTACTCCAACAAATACAGAAGTACTTTTTGTACAGTAATTGCTCCATTCATTTTGATTGTTTTGGTTCAGCTCCATAAAAATATTCTGGTTTTCCATAACACAAAAATGTAATAGTTGCCTCTGTGTTGGTTCTATTACAATTAATTTTTTTTAATGGAAATGTTACACAGTCTCACTTTTGGTCAAAAGGTTGGTGAATTAGTGCCACCAGATTTCCACTGTTTGGATTTGCCTCAACCTTTGGGATAAATTGGTTTATTGTCACATGTACCAAGTTAGAGTGAAAAAACTTTGTTTTGCATGCCATCCGTACAGATCATTTCATCACATCAATGCATTGAGGTAGTACAAGGAAAAACAATGACAGAATGCAGAATAAAGTGTTACAGTTACAGAAAAAGTGCAGCGAAGGGAGACAATAAGGTACTGTGGCTAGTAGTGGTGCATCTTGAGCCAGGACAAGCACTTCATGTGACAGCTTCAAGAACCAGTGCTGGAATACTGACCTCTGGATTCATGCTTCGGAGTACCATAGAGAGTTACATTCACCATTTCAACTACAGTGATCTTCATTGTGGAAGCTTGTTGTAGTATCTGTTAGAGTCCCTTTACTGTGTTCACTCTTAGCCTTAACAAAGGCTACTAAAAGATTGAGATGCCTTTTTAATCCTCAACGTAACTGTACAAATTTTTGGAGATGCAAGAGACTGCAGATGCTGGAATCTGGAACAACAAACAATCCGCTGGAGGAACTCAGTAGGTCGAGCAGCATCTGTGAGAGGAAAGGAAGTGCCAGTGTTTCGGGTCGAGACTCTGTATCAGGACCTGATACAAGGTTTTGATCCAAAACGTCAACAATTCCTTTCCTCCCACGGAGGCAGCTTGACCCACAGAGTTCCTCCAGCAGATTGTTTGCTGCTGTATGAATTCTTCCCTTTTTTGAAATGATTTTCTCTTTAATAATCTGCATGGCTTTAAAGTTGATGTGAACGATGTTCTCCTGTTCGCCTGGAGTTGTTAGTAAACAAGCTTAAACCAGAACATCAAGTGCTATTTTGTACTTCTGAGTCGAGTGAATGTAACCTTAATAAATCTGGCTTGTTTTTGAAGGTGAAGTTCAGTTCCTACATCTACAAATAATTGGCACCATCCATAGACTAAAGTACAATTATTAGTTGCAATTTTGCATTAGTGAAATTTATACCAGATGACACAATTTGCAGATGACACAAAGATTGGTGGTATTGTGGATAGTGTGGAAGGTTGTCGAAGCTTACAGAGGGATATTGATAGGATGCAGAGCTGGGCTGAGAAGTGGCAGATGGAGTTCAATCCAGAGAAGTGTGAGGTGGTACACTTTGGAAGGACAAACTCCAAGGCAGAGTACAAGGTAAATGGCAGGATTCTGGGCAGTGTAGAGGAGCAGAGGGATCTGGGGGTTCACATCCACAGATCACTGAAAGTTGCCTCGCAGATGGATAGGGTAGTTAAGGAAGCTTATGGGATGTTAGCTTTCATAAGTCGGCGGATCAAGTTTAAGAGCCGTGAAGTAATGATGCAGCTTTACAAAACTCTGGTTAGGCCACACTTAGAGTACTGTGTCCAGTTCTGGTCACCTCATTATAGGCAGGATGTGGAGGCGTTGGAAAGGGTGCAGAGGAGATTTATCAGGATGCTGCCTGGATTAGAGAGTATGCATTATGAGGAGAGACTAAAGGAGCTAGGGCTGTTCTCATTGGAGAGAAGGAGGATGAGGGGAGACATGATAGAGGTATACAAGATATTGAGAGGAATAAATAGAGTGGACAGCCAGCACCTCTTTCCCAGGGCGCCAATGCTCAAAACAAGAGGACAGGCCCTTAAGGTAATGGGTGGGAAGTTCAAGGGAGATGTCAGAGGGAGGTTTTTCACCCAGAGAGTGGTTGGTGCATGGAATGCGCTGCCTGAGGTGGTGGTGGAGACTGATACATTGGACAAGTTCAAGAGATTGTTAGATAAGCATATGGAGGAATTTAAGTTAGAGGGATATGTGGGAGGAAGGGGTTAGATAGTCTTAGGTGTGGTTTGAAGGGCGGAACAACTTGGTGGGCCGAAGGGCCTGTATTGTGCTGTATTGTTCTATGGTTCTCTGGTTTAACTGCTGGATTTCCTGATGTGTAGTGGAAATTCCGTGGAACTTATTCTCAGTGATTCCGTGTGCCCTCACAGGCTGCTCTGTTTACAGCCTTCACTACCACAATCAAGGGGAAACCACAAGAATTTGCATGAATTTACAGTACTTGCCACTGACTACAGAATATGGTCCACTATTATTGTTGAGTGTATGCAGGCTGAATGAAATTCTGGATGTCAGGTTCAAAACGTACACTTCTTTCTTCCACTAAACAGAACTTTTATTATTATCATAATAATAATAATTATTATTATTATTATTATTAGCATTCAATATTGAAGTTCATCAGGATAGCACTTCTTGTCTTGTTTTAAGGAAAACTGAATCAAGGGTCAAAAGAGGTGTAGTGGGCTCTTTTGCTGTGCTTTGCTTATTCCTACTGTGGTTCAGTGAATGCTCATTTTTGCTGTGATATGAAGTGAACTTTGCACATCGCTTCAGGAAAAATTTCACAGCTCAGACTTTAATAAATGATGCATATGTTTACATTAGGAATAGAGTAGTAGAATGGTTAAATTACGAATAATCCAAAGGTCTGGACTAATTATATCAGCATAAATTCAAATCCTGCCACAAAAGCTAGAAATTTCAATTCAGTTAATTAAATATGGAATGAAAATAATATTGTTTGCAATGTTAACCACGACACTTAATAGATCACCATCAAATCCATCTGGTTCACTAAAGCTCTCCAGGGAAGCAAATCTGCTATCCTTTCCCAATCCGACCTAAATGTAGCTCCAAGCCCATGTTCATGAGGTGACTCTGAACTCTCCTCATAACCTGGCTGGCAAGTCACTCAATCGTCAAGAAGGCAGCTCACCATCACTTTCCCTGAGGCAATTGGAGTATTGCAATTGATTCTGGTCCTGTCAGCAATGTCCACCTCTGGTGACTGAATGAACAGAAAAAGCCCACATTCATGCCAACACAACTATTGTGCATGTGGACAGCCCTGATAAAGGAACATGTTAGAGATTTCTGAAATTCTGATCCTGATTTTTTTTATATTACTATATTCTTCTTTCTGAACTTACTACAGCAAGAAAGCAGAAATATGGTTGGCAATATCTTTCAGTGTTATTATCGTGGGTTGGATACGTGGGCTTTTTGTTAGTCTTAACAAGGCTTGTGATTGTCCAATTTTCCATTGGCTTTTTGTGAAATATTTTCTTTTTGAGCTGCTTCAAGTCAGGAAAATGGCTGCTGCAGATAATTGGCCAATGTAACAGCTGCTTTTGAAAGAAAGAAATGAAATATGATTGGTGTTACATTGGATAGCTCCTAAGTTCTGATGTTCAGAGCATGATGTAGGATTATCACATGCCTGTTGATTGCCAGCCAGGCAGCACAGCATTTCTGAACGTGAGCTCCTTCTGTATCTCTGTCCTTAAGACATTGGGAGCAGCACGCAGCTGCAAAGACATCATTGTTGCCTCATACTATTCGATCTTGTATCCACAAAATACATTTCCAAAAATATCCATATACTTCCGTAAAATTCTAATCTTGCATTCAATTGCCAACATGATGTCAAACTGGCTTTTATTGTATTTGCAATGGTATTGACTTTAGCCAGACAGAGTTAATCTAATTTGAAGTGGTTTCAGATAGCTCTGTCTGCAAATGGTCCTCACTCCTTCAGTGACAGTAACGACTGAGTGGCCAGACCAATCAATTGTCTATTCCTGTTCAAATAGAAAGACATTGACTGATTGAGTCAAAATTAAATTGTCTAGAGTCGAAATGAAATTGTTTTGACAGGACGATGATTTGAAATGTTAACGTGCAGAATGAGGGGATAAATTTTATTAGTAAACTCTTCAAGAACATTAAGGGTAACATGCTTTCAATTACACTTACCTCACAAAATGTGGGTCTGTCGTACTGCATGATTGTTGATGTTTAAAAAAAAACCATCCAGCTACTCCTGCATCGCTCTGGTCATAGGCCCAAGCTCTGGTTGTGCTGGAAGCTTACAGCTGTCTGGAGAAGGCAGAAACTAAGTATAATTGGACTCAGCCTCTTAGCCTGTCCTCATAATTGGAACAGAGGAAGCTTACGTCCAAGAGAAGTAGAAACAGAAGTAGATCATTTGCCCACTTACACCTGATCTGCCATTCAATAAGTTTGTGACTGATCATTTACCTCTGCCACTTCCCTGCATTAACTCCCTATCTCCTTAATAACTAAAAAATCTTCTGCTTTGAACATACTCAACAACTTGCTTTCATGCCCCTCTTGGGTTGAGAATCCCTACGATTCACTGTCCTCTGAGTGAAGAAATTTCTTCTCATCTCTATCCTCAATGGCTGACATCTTTTGGGACTGTTCTGGACACCCCAGTTGAGGGAAGCAGCATCCTTGTGCTGTAACAAATTTGAATGTTTCAATGTTTCATCTCTCATTTTCTAAACTCAAGAATATATCGGCTGGGCCCACTTAATTCTCATCATAGAACACAACTGCCATCCCAGAAATCATTCTGGTGAACCTTCATGTCACTCCCTCTATTGTAAATATGTCCGTCCTTAGATCAGGAAACTAGATCTGTGCATAATATTGCAGATGTGGTCTCACCAAGACCCGATATGATTAGAAAAATCTGTCTCCATTCATGTACTCAAATCCTCTTCCAATAAAGACCAATGTGCTGTCTGCCTTTCTAAATTGCTTGTTGCACCTGCATATACATTTCCAGGTCCTTCTTTACACTAACACCTTATAATCTCTAACCCTGTTTAAAATTCACTCTATTTTCTTTTTTCTTACCAAAGTGGGTGAACAAAGGAGAGAACATGATGATGATTAAAAATAAAAGTTGAGTGGCATGTGTGGATCATGCGAAGGATCCATCAGGGAAATAAACACAATTTAAATGAATGGGTGAGAACATTTTTCTCATCATATTCCATCTGCCATTTCCTTTACCCATTCAGTTAACCTGTCTATCTCCACCCCCCCCCCCCCCCCCCCCCCGATGCCTCTCTGCATCCTCCTTACAACCTGCAGTGCTGTTCAGCTTTGTATCATCAGCAAGTGCTGTCCAATGTCCACACACACTGGGTGAATAAAAGATAGAAGTGTGCCAGATAGAGGGCCAGGGAAGCATCCCCAGGACAAATGTTTAGAGATCAGCTGGAAATGAAGCATCATAAAGATGTGACGCACAGCTTTGAGAGGAATCTGGGTTGAATGGAACTCCAGCCAGAAGAGGGGAGAATCATAATGAGTGTAACAAGACATCATTGGACACAGAGAGGAAGAACAGGGTGAAAAAAAGTAGACACTATGGGGCCAGCTCTCCAGAGTGCAAGGGAAAGTACAAGCATGCGAGTTACAGAGGTATTGAGCCACTGTTAGAAAGAAGGTATTGAGCCACTGTTAGAAAGAAGGTACAATGATGGAAAGATTGTGGAATTATAGGATCTTATGATAAGGCAATGATGATAAAGAAGTGGGGGAAGATGTCTGGTGAGATTGGGGCTGGTGCAGTGCGGTGTATATTCTTTGTTGATAACGCCAATATATAAACTAAAATTTGATTGTGCTCAAACTGGGGCTTCAAGATGTTCAGACTTCTGAAGGTAGCAGGCCAACAGCAAATTGCTCCAGCCACCTCATTCTTATTACTGGTTGTTAAACCCTGACCCAATCAAGAGCAGCATGGTCCAATATCGCTCAAAATGTATCTCACAGTGGCTATTTAGCTGCCAAGCCAGTTATACACAATCAGATTTTGCAAAGGGGTTCTCAAAAAGCTACTGAGCTCCTTATATATAAATGCAAAGAGGTTTACACTTGCTTTCAGTATTCACCCTGGAAGCATAGAAAGAAGCCCGAACCATTACAGCGGGCAGAGCACTTCATTCCCATATTATTCCCTTAAATGCCCATTTTAGACCAATTTCATTTAGACAGGCACATGAACATGCAGGGAATGGAAGGGTATGGATCATGTGCAGGCAGATGGGATTAATTTAATTTGGCATCATGGTCAGTGCAGATATCATGAGCCAAAAGGCCTCTTCCTGTGCCGTACTGTTCTATGTTCAAGACCATAACACAGGCAGATAGAGTGGTTAAGAAAGCTTATGGAATGCTTGCTTTCATTAATCGAGGTATTGTCAAGAAGTTATGATGCATCCCTATAGAACTCTGGTTAGACCGCATCTAGAGTATTGTGTGCATTTCTGGTCACCTCACTATAGGAAGGATATCGAGGCTTTAGAGAAGGTGCAGAGGAGTTTTACTAGCATGCTGCCTGGATTAGAGGGCATGTTCTATCAGGAGAGGCTGGACAAATTTGGGCTCTTTTCTCTGGAGCGGCAGAGGCTGAGGGGTGATCTATTGGAAGTGTATAAGATTATGAGGGGCATAGATAGGGTAGACAAGCAATATCTTTTTCCCATTATTGAGCGGTCCAATACCAGAGGGCATGCATTTAAGGTGAGAGGGGGTATTCCAGAAGAGACGTGAGGGGTAAATTTTTTTACTCAGGAAGTGGTGGATGCCTGGAATGCGTTGCCTGATAGGGTGGTGGAGGCAAACTCATTGGGGGCTTGGATGGGCACATGAATGAGAGGAAGATGGAGGGATATGGGTATTCTGCAGGTAGAAGGAATTAGCTATGTCAGCACAACATTGTGGGCCAAATGGCCTGTCCTGTGCTGTACTGTTCTATGTTCTATATTCTTTGACCCTTAATAAGAAAAATTGAGGAAGAATCTATAGTATATTAAATAGTTGTTTGCTAACTATTCTTGGAAGCTACCTGCGTGTGATTTTATTTGTGGCTTTTTAGAGCATCAGTTCAATTAAATATTAACATTGTTCTGTAACTAATTCAATGTATTGCTTTTTATGTAATTATTTAGCATCTTCTCAATTCTGCTTTATCTGCAATGCAGTGGTGCCGTCGTGGGCAGTGTGTGAAGCATGGGGATTCAGGACCCAAACCAATAAATGGACGCTGGTCCAACTGGTCCATATGGTCACCTTGTTCAAGGACCTGTGGAGGAGGAGTGATGAGCCGAGAACGTCACTGCACAAGCCCAAGGTAAAGAAGTATTCACACACTCACTGCGTATTTTCAAACATTCTCATCCTTGAGAATTTAATTAGCAGAAATTCCTTCAGACCTCTCACCATAAGTTCAACAGAAAATTCGTCAATAAATGCCTGAGCATCATGGTTATGGCAGGGGAATGGGGCAGAATATGCACCAACCTTCAATGGTGTTTATTCTTAGGAAGGGCTTTGTACGTAGGTGAAGTTCCTCAATATCTGTGATTGTGAGGCAATTGAAAACTGACAAGTGAAATGTTTGTAGATTAAACATGATTCCCACTCCCAGTTACCCAGCAATTTGTTCAGTGATGAGAAATATTTCCAGGATTTTGATGATTAAATTTTAAAACAGCGATACAAGCCAAAAGGAAGAACAAAGCAGCATGCACATAATTTATCTTGGCAATCAAAGGGGGGTGCCTGAAATATTGTTGCCTCAGTTCTTTAATTGATAAAAAAGCTCTTCCAGTTATTTTAGGAAATCAGTGTCGGGGTGTGATGAACAAGTCTCTAATCTAACTGAGGATTTCCAACATGATGACATTCTGGAAGCTTTTATAAACCATCTAATATTGTGAATTAAAATCTGTAATGTCTAAAAAAACTCCACCAAACAATGTAAAATTGTATATTTTAGAATTTTGATTGTATTTTGTCATCAACGTAGTTTAACCTAAAATTTCAGTCCAACCCGCTGTAAAAAGCAAACTTAGTTCCACATGAAAATATTACTGAAGATCTATTGGAAAATTATTGTCAATAGATTATAAGAAAATTCCATAGTCTGTACATTAGGATATACCAGTTAACCCAGCACAGTGTTACAGTGCTGAAGCTGAGCCTGCCTTTTTAAATTTTGGTTTTACCATCATAATGATCTAGTAACTCAATGTTTAAAACTTCACATGCCTGGAAGATTGAAATTCTAAGGATTTCACCTTGCATTTACGAGAATGTTAACAATGTTTGAGACCAGGTCTTAGAAACACATGCCTCAGAATACAAGTTCTTGTTAGCAAGTTTAAAAAGAGAGTTCATACAGAGTCACCTCTGAAATGATGCACTGGTCAGGCAGCATTCACAGCTGAGTTCTGTAGCATCCTCCTAAAGATCGTCCTAAAGCTTACACAGTCTTTTCCAACTTTAGGCAGAAATCTGATGGCCCCCAGTTATACAGATGTTGTGAAGCTGACTAACATGGGTTCTAATCAAAGGTTACAAGTGACCTTTACCCAATGTTTCATGCCTTGACTGTCATCATTTACACTGCTTAACATAGATGTGTCAGGTTGCACACAGCATGTTTCTCTTGTTGACAGTGAAACTGAAGAGGATTTAAATAGGTCTGCTAAACTTTCCCACTAACACCATCTAGCAAAGCACAGATGAAGACCTTGGAAGGAATTCATCAACAGCTTTTCACCTACCACAGAGAAAGATGCGCAGCACTTGGCTGGTAGTGCTTCCTTCAATTTATATTTCTTTTATTACAGAACCAGTGAATGATTACATTAGAACAACACTGCCAAAAGTACTTTCCTAGGTGAACATGCTGATTGACTTATCAGAATCAAGTGAGTTTTAACTTGGGTATCCACAGGAGTATTAGGACCTAGAGATATTTTAGCAAGTTAAAGTGGTGGTAGTTTGTGGTTTAGACCAATTTTGTGGGAGGATCTCTGGGTTAATTTTTTTGTAGCACACAAACCCCAACTCATTGTGTGTATTAAATCAGGTCTTACGCATGAAAGTACACACAAAGGCCTTCCTTCTGTTGTCCCAACCATTACAGAGACAATGGAGGATGTCTGATTGGCTGCAGATTGGGTTGCTGGGGGTGTAAAGGAGAACAAGAGTGGGGTGTTCATTGAGAGAGGTCGGAGGTGGTGGGCGAAGGGTGATTAGGAATAATTGAACCAAACAAAGTTGTCACCAAAGCAACAAAGACTGGTGGGAAGGAAGACCGAGCACAGCCCTACCTGCCAGGAGCTCGTTGTCTCAGAGTCTGCAGCAGCAGGCCAGATGAGGCTGGTCTCCGTACTCTCCCCTATCTCCCTTCCTTCCCCTCCCTTTCAGCTCCTTCACTCGCCCAGTCCCCTCTTAGACCCTTGTCCTTTCATTTCCTCGGCTCTCTTACCCCAGACCCCAGCCTTTTCCTCCACTCTCTAGCTGCCAGTCAGTCGTTCTCTCCCAAGGTGAGACTATTCCCCCGACTGATGCAGCGCACCCTGCTATAGGAAAGATGCCATTAAGCTGGAAAGAGTGCAGAGGAGATTTGCGAGGATGTTACCGGGACTTGAGGCACTGACTCATGGAGAGAGGTTGAGCAGGTTGGAACTTTTTTTTCATTGGAGTGTAGGAGGATGAGAGGTGACCTGATAGAGGTGTATAAGATAATGAGGAGCATAGATGGGGAGAATGCACAGTATTTTTTTCCCAGGGTTGGGGAATCAAGAACTACAAGGCATAGGTTCAGTGTGAGAGAGGAAAGATTTAACAGGAGCCCAAGGGGCAACTTTTTCAACCAGAGGGTGGTCAGTACATGGAATGAGCTGCCAGAGGAAGTGGTTGAGGCAGGTATATTAACAACATTTAAAAGGTACTTGGATAGGGAAGACTTAGAGGGATATGGCCCAAACGTGAGCAAATGGGACTAGCTTGGATGGACATCTTGGTCGGCATGGACCAGTTGGGCCAAAGGTGAAAAACATGATGATGCTGGAGGAACTCAGCAGGCCAGGCAGCATCTGTGGAGAAAAGCAGACGGTCAACGTTTAGGGTCGGACTCTTCTTCAGGACTGAAGATAGGAAAAGGGGAAGCCCAATATATAGGAGGGAAAAGCAGAGCAGTGATAGGTGGACAAAAGAGGGGAGGCGGGGTGAGCACAAGGTGGTGATAGATAGGTTCAGGTAAGAGATAGTGATAGGCAGGTGTGGGGGAGGAGGGGAGAGCAGATCCACCGGGGGATGGGTTAAAGGTAAGGAGAGAAAAAAAAAGAAAAAGGTGGGGTTAAAAAAAGAGAGGCTAGGAAAGGGAAGAAAGGAAGAAGCATGGTTGGGGGGGGGGAGGTATGGGGAAGGGGTGTGGGGATTACTTAAAGTGAATTGAATGTTCATGCCTTTAGGCTGCAAGTTTCCAAGGTCTCTTCATCCAGATTCCAGCCTCTGCAGTCCTTTTTTTCTCTAGTTGGGCCGAAGGGCCTGTTTCCATGCTGTATGACTCTGGCTGCAGTGTTCTGGGCTGACCAGTGGGATCATAACATTACGTAAAACTCCAGCAGGTGGAAGTCATAATTTTATGTTAAGTGACAATTCAAAATCTGAAACCTAATATAAAATACCTTACGTAAAATTTACAGCTGAGAAACAGCTCGGCCCAACTGTTATTTAGGCTGCATATGAGCCTCTTTCTGCTCCCCTTCATTTAACCCTGTCAGCATGTTCATCAAACCCTTTTTCCTTTCACATATTTGCTTAGTTTCCCCTTAACTCAGGTAATAAATATTAAAATATATTGAATATTTTCTGGTCTTGAGTAAAATGAATTTATGAATGGCAGGATCAGATGCTATTCAAATGCAATATGTCGATCCATGGGAGATTATGGAAGGGAGGGCATCGATCACAAGATCCTTGACAGGACATTTTAAATGATATCAATGATATGAGTTAATTACTGATGGGGAAGGGCATTTGGCAGAATCCAGGAGATCTGTGTAATGTAACTAAGGAGAAGTTGGACGTTGGTCAGGCATGGTAGTGTAGCGGTTAGCGTAACGCTTTACAGAGCCAGCGACCCGGGTTCAATTCCGGCCACTGTCTGTAAGGAGTTTGTACGTTGTCTGCATGGGTTTCTTCTGGGTGCTCCGGTTTCCTCCCACATTCCAAAAAAAGATGTACAGGTTCGGAAGTTGTGGACATGCTATGTTGGCGCCAGAAGCGTGGCGACACTTGCGGGCTGCCCCCAGAACACTCTATGCAAAAGATGCATTTCACTGTGTGTTTCGATGTACATGTGACTAGTAAAGATACCTTATCTTATTGAATTAACAAAGAATTTATAAATAATGTCATTCAATGTGTTTGGCCTTTGAAGCAGTTATGACATATTTCCAATCTGGTGGGAGATGTTTTAACCCCATGGTTTAAAAAATATGAGAGTTACAATTGGAAAGTGTATTCATGAACCCAGTTCTGATTGACTGGGTTCTACGCTTGCTTGCTTTATATCAATCCCGTACAGAATGATCTGACATTAATATCTCTGAGGGAGAACCACGTAAAATAGTTCCTCTCATCCTGCATACATCAAGGCACAAAATATTATCTCCTGGATCACTTTTTTAATTTTAAGAGCAATAAATAGAATTGCCAATTACTTGTTTTTTTTCAATTCCATGTGATGTTCTTAACCTTACTGGAAGACACCTTGTTACTCAAGATATCCCAGCAATTATAATCACATGGCATCTGTCACGTGCAGGACATCTTCTAGCTTTGGAGAGCTAGGAGCTGCAGGAAATTCACACCAGTGAACATACAAACTCTGTTGATTATGGCTCTGTTGAGTATTGAAAAGCCAGCCAATTATACATCAACAGTTAGTGCTCAATTTTTAGGCATTAGAATGAAAAATATTAGCTTTATATGTGCAATTAATATCAGACCTTTTCTACACTCGGCAATGATTAATTGAAATGTCCACCAATTAAGATTTTGCATTTTCAAGGAGGAAATGCACAATCAAGCAATACCTCTAAACCTTTCAACTCCTCACACTGCCCAATCCCAGATGAATGTAGGGTCCTTAATGTCCCTCTCAACCAACCCTGACACCACATCAGATAGCAGCTACATCCATGTTGTTTAAACACTTTACCAAGGCATCAAAATGCAACATCATCCCATTAACTCCAGCTGAGCTAAGGTTTATCCTTTTTAAAATTTTCAGCCCTTAATTAAAATCCCTCCCTACATCATTAACATTTTCCAGCCTACAGTCATCCAAGATCTCATTAAGCACATCTTTTCACAAGGAATTATAGCAATACCATTGACCTCTAACTGGCTCCAAAGCATGTTTGACATTAATTATTTGATAAATGTGGGTAATTAGACTTGCTGTATATCCGGTATATGGAAAACTATTATAATGTTAGATATGATTGACCAGTTTGACTTGTTTAGAAGCATGTGAAATAACAAGAATAAGTTCTCAGTTTGGAGAAGAATAGATAGAATTGTTTTTAATGTTGCTACAAGTAAGCTCACAATGGTTTATTTTCTGTATGCCTAAAGCTTTGAGTCAGCTTTCCTCTAATTACGGTAATTAGGGAAAGTGATGGGGGTGGGGCAAGGTAGTGGAGTGCATTTATGTCCTTGAGCTAAATTGTTAATTTAAATGAAGGCTGGCATATTGAACCAATCTAACGCAAACCAGTGCCAGAAATATTTCTGTTGTCCAACTGAGCAATAGTGTCCAGCTGGTAATGTGATTTTTTTTAGTAGTTTTAGATAAGCTTCCAGACTAATCAGTTGAACTATGAAGACATTTAGGCAATTCCTTCCAGTTAATGGCATCAAACAAAACAGCAGGATATCCAAAATGTTGAACCTCAGCAAGGTGATAGACACAACATTATTTCAGTACTGGAATAGATGTGTATCTGTTCTTGTGCTTTTTCCAGATGGAAGTGAGGAGATTATATTGAATAGAAACTACTCCCCCAAGATTTCCTATTTCCTTTAAACTGTAATCACTGAGGAAAGTTGATGATATTTTGTTCGGACACATACATACCCACCTATAAGTTAATCATGTCCATTTTCTGCTGTCTGTAGAATGATTCTTTTTTATTGGTTTTGTACTAATCTCAGAATATCCCTAATTTGTTTGTCAACAAATCTTATCAAGAACCCAAATATTAGATAGACATGCACAGTGACGTGAAATACTCTGCAATTCTTGTTACCCATGTGAAATTGTTCTGTGTGTACAAGTCATGCAAATGGCATAGGGCCCACACACTAAAATAGGCCTTAAACGCAGGAAACAGACTTGTTTCAACATTATTAAAAGGGGCCTGATCGACCTTGCCTGGGCTGCTGGCAGGGAATCCAGGAAATCCAACATCTTCCAGGTAGGTTCTTCTTCAAGTTATTCTTATGGGATGCTCCTTCAATCCCACTCTCACAGCCAGTGTCCTCAGGGCCCCTGTTGATCTATTCCCGGACTAACTTTAATTCTCCCCATCTCCCATCCCAATCACATCCCTAATTCACGTACCCTACAACTCCACCAGCCCTGCAATCCTCATGCTTGTACCCCCAATCATGTCCATCACCAATGTACCAATTGTTTCCCCTCATTTTTTCCCCTCCTCCCACCCCAAATCTTGAACTCTCCTGACTGATTCGGGTGACCCCAATCATCATTCATCCCTCAGCCACTCACCGCTGATCTTCATCCCACCAATCACTTACCAATCTCCCCTCTTCCTTGCCAATCATTCACCAATCTCCCTTTCACTTGCCTGATCATCCAATCCATCCATCCTTTCTCCATGGCAGTGCATAGGCCACACCTAGGGCATTACTTGTAAGGTATGTTTGTGTGGTTATGATTGTTGAGATATTGTTTAGTCAGTGAGGCAGACCCCCAAGTTAGGCACAAGTCTTCACATGTTCATGAGGGTGACTGCATGTTTGCTGGGCATTCCATTGTTGTATTTGAAAAGTGCCAATTTACTGATTTCAGGCCACTTACTGGTTTTGAACTTATGTTTTGCTGACGTTGTTTGATACAGCAGACATGCTTCTAGACTCTTTCCTGATGCTATTAAGAGCCTACCACTTCGCTGTGGGTCTAGTGTCACACACATCTCCAGTCAGGGAAGAAACTTTAGAGAATAAACTTAGTTTGGGTGGGAAACTTTAGAGAATCAACTTAGTTTTTATGACAACCTGATAATTAATGTTTAGCATTACTAATTACTAATGTAAATTCCCCAGCTGAATTTGTATTTGAATTTGTATTATCAAATCGTGGATTTCTAATCTAGTATAACGTAACTACTATGCCCCAAGTCCCTACGATCCCACACACGAATTACTTTTCTCCAACATGTTCAAGTTCCTGAGATGAAGTGCTCCAGCCTGCATCCCACCACTCTAGACTTGAATGCTCATGTATCAAAAGTACGACTATGTATTGGCGTAACTTCTGCAGTCTTCTGAGGGCAGATTGTATGCAAATTTCCTCAGTTTATCCATGATGTCCTTAATGACTGGGAAAGAGTGGCAAATTCAACTTCTTTTAAGAAAATAAGAGAAACTGATTAAATTGTTGTGACAATCCAGTAGTTCCACAGATATGTTCACTGATATTAGCGTTTTATTCCATGCTGTGGAAAAATTAAAACATGTTTCCTAATCAATAGTCCAGATGTTTGAGTTCTCGTCCAGTAACAATGACTAAGCTGTCATACCCTGATCAGTGTTTCTTTATGCATGGACATGCTTCAGTCTGTGTATCAATGTGATTGAACACATTGCAGAGAAGATTCATGTGAAGTTAACGTTTTTTAACAATGACACTAACTGGAACACAAGGTCTGCAGCAGGAGCTTGAAGAGTCAACATTTATAAAGGTTAAGTGTTCGCTGCGTATATACAGTGTCTTAATGCATTTGTGAAGACAATACAGTCATCATGTTTGTCCTGAATATGTGTAACATAATGTATGTGAAAAACTCACTTTTTTTTATAGGCCCCAGTATGGAGGAAAATTCTGTGATGGTGGTACTCGTATGTACAAGCTCTGCAATAATCAAAATTGCCCCAAAAATAGTATTGACTTCAGATCACAGCAATGTGCTGAATACAATAGCAAGCCATTCCGAGGGTGGTACTATAGCTGGAAGCCATATGTGCATGTTGAAGGTAATTCTGTATTTTTTTTAAAGTTACATTAAATTGCTTTGCAAATCATAAGCAATATTATGTATTCTTTGCAGTTGAATGATTGTTTTGTTAAGCATAGATTTTGATTTTGGAAGGTGTTTTGTAAATTAATGTGAGCCTAAACCTCCTAATCCTAAAGCATCGTTAATACATATAAAAATGTCTCAAGAAGCTGTGAGAAAGTCGCCTGTGGTTGGAGAATCAGGAGATGGTTGTATGTCGTTTTAAATGGCAGAAAGGGAGAATAGCAGAAGGAAAACAAAAGGTTAAAGGATTAAGGTTCGTGGGGTGAGCTTTGGCTGGGTGTCAGGTACAGATCAAAGAATGCTCCTGCCAGGGATGTGTGGATGCAAGAAATGGCTTAGGACAGAAGTCTGGAAAAATTAACGGACTTAAGATGTTGTTCATCCATGGGAGTGTTAATAAATCTGTGCAAGCATTTTGAAATAGATGCCTTGGGATGCAGGCAGCCAGTGAGAGTGATATAGAATTGTGGTTGTCGGCAAGCAGGAAACATCAAAGGAAAGGAAGCAGAGCCTAGGCAAATTGGAGTTTGGCCAGGGCTTTAGTGAACAAGGTAAACCTGAACATCGTTAATGTGCGGATATTTAGTAACAGCAAGATGGGGGTGAGGTGGCTGAAACAATAGCATAAAAACAGATACTGCAGGTGTCAGAAATCTGAAATAAAAGCACAAAATCCTAAGAAAACTCAAGAGATCAGGTAACATCTGTGGAAAGAAGAGCAGAGTTAGTGTCTCAGGTCGAGGGCCTATCATCAGTACATTATTAGTATATCGTAGTGTTGATGGAATCTTCAATCTGAGATCACCTGACTGTTTCTCCCTCCATAGATGCTGACTAACCACTTGAATATTTCCAGCATTTTCTGTTTTAATGGTAAAACTACTTACTTTTAATTAAGTTCTACAGACAACTTTATGCTCTTCTGACTTGTGTTTTGGTGAATTCCCTTGTTCATCAACATGAGGACTGTCAGAGTTGAGAAATATCATAACATCATTACCTTCCCCCACACCCAACTCCCCTTTCCTATGTCAGATGGTAGGAAGCTGATTTAAAATGCAAGCCCTGCAACGTTAGTAGGGCCAAGGCTCTGTAAAGAATGATGATAAACACATTCTCCATCCAGTATCAGCCAGCAGTCCAAAGTGAATATCACAGATCAGACTTTATTGTGGGGTGTAAGAGCTGGGGGTGGCAATGGGGGGTGGCAGGGACAACAAGAAGCTCCCCACAGCAATTCTCTGAGCTGCCTCCTTCCCAAACTTGCCCCCATCCCTAGTCTCCCCTGCCATTCCAGCTCCTATCTGCAGCTTCCAATGGCAGCCAACTACTACTCAGGTGGCCCCAAACCAGAAAGCTGGCTTGGATTGTCTACTTAGCATCTGTTGAATGAAAATCACTGCTATCACAGTGGGGGTCTGGCCAATAGTCAAAATCTTATCCATAATGTGTTTAAAAGCTGATTCCAACTCAGCAACAACATGCTTTAATTGCACGTTGTTATACTCCCCAGTGGAACAACGAGAATTGTTCTCAATTTCCTTAGCTGCCATTCCAATCAACCCTTAACGAGAGTGATGGTTTATGCCAATTTGTGGTCTGTTTTGTGTGAACAATTGTGGCCATAGAGAATGCACTGAGACTGTCCCAACAGTTGAAAGAATAGGGTAACTATCAGCTCTCCAAACTGCAGAAACCACAGCCACTACCTGTGGTGTGTTTCTTGTTTTTGAATACTTTGAGCCTTAATGAACAAGCTGGCACAAATCTCCTACACGGTCCAACAAAAGGGTTGTTGTTTCTTTAAAGGATGAATGGCACATTAAGGCTTTGGATGTTTTAGACTAGAAATTGAATGGCACTAGTTTAGTTTGCAGCAGGTTTTGTTTGAGGAAATGCCAGTGAGAAATGCAGAATCAAGGACCGAGGCTGTTGAGCATCTTGCATGGCCTTTCCATCATGTGTTCTGTCATTGCAGAGCGAGCAAGGAAGCTAAGTAGATTCAGGGAAAATTACAGTATTTCTGAAACTCAGAGTGAGTCCCTATGTTTTATCAAAATTTAATTGTATAAGTGCACAAAACCATGGCAAGAAAATATTCCCCTTCTAAGCAAGTAACCATGTACTGGAATTGTATTAAGACTCGTCTCTCTTACAATGTGTTTAAAGCTTCTCTGTACACTTTTTTTTTCAAAAAGGCACTAAATCTCAGCTTGTCATTTCCAGACCACGATCTTTGCAAACTCTACTGTGCTGCAGAGGACTTTGACTTCTTCTTTGCTCTTTCAAGTAAAGTCAAAGATGGAACACCATGCTCAGAGGAAAGATCTGATGTGTGTATAGATGGCATATGCGAGGTAAATTGAGTGTATTATCAACCTTTTACCCCCACAACCACCGCCATGAACCCCAACCACCAATACCCCCAGTTCTCTGCCACATAATTTATAGGTTCATTCTATAATATAATCGAGTGGACTTCTTCCAGCTTCTAAACAAAATGTGCAACTGTAAACATACGATCAATGTGATTTGTTATCATTGACTTCCTGCACTTTGATAAAGAGGAAATATAAGGCATGTAGATCATCAGGTTCAACAGAACAGAAAAATAAGCTATGATGTTGTTGATACTGTACTCAAAAGTAATAAGTATATCAAATCATTTATCCAATTCAATTCTGAGTGCTTAGGGTGTATCTTTTTCTTCGTGGATTGGTGGGTATGGGTGAGACAGGTGGAGGATAAAATATTTTAAAATCTGGAGCTCACCTCAGACTTCAGGTGTTAATGGGAACAGGTTAAAGAGAGGGTAGTCAATCTGCTGTCAAGGTTGTGGGGCAGGTAACCAGTGTGATTTTTAGAGATATGTTGTCTCTGAGCTGCCAAGCCATAGGTCAAACAGAAATATTTCACTTTATAGCAATACAGGCTGGCTTGATGTTCAATAAATAACATCAGCCCTCCTCATCTCCTTCCTCCTTCTGAAGCTCTCCCGGGAATGGAGGGTCTCAGTAGGGGGAATGAGATGAGGAGGGCTGATGTTCTTTAAACCACTGTTTATGGCCGGGAAGAGCAGAATTGCTTCCTGCAGTCTCAACAAGTTTGTAAACTTTGTTTCTCTCTCTGCAGATGCTGCTCGACATGTTGGGTATTTCCAATATCTTCTGATTTAAGCTTGCAAGTTTACCCGTACCTCTCGACCCTCCCACGTTACCTTCAAGTCCCCTATCTCTGATCTCTCTGTGCTCACTGCTGATCTGTGACACCTTGCACTCTGCTACTGCTGTATCCCCACCACACCCAAACAGCGCCACTCCCACCCCCACCTCTGCTTATCCAGGTCCTCTGTGCTTTCCTGGCAACAGGAAGCCAGCTTGTTAATATGGCAGTCTGATGGATAAACATTTAAAAATGTCTTGAAATCCATGACCTGCAGCTTTCCTCACAGCACCTTGTCAATAATAGGCATCTTCATTCTAGTGGCTGTGGGCCAAAGAAGCTAGAAATGATACTGACTGGCTTTTCCCTATTTACCAGGATTTTGAAGCCTGCAATTATTTTTAAAGGGCCATTGATGCAAGAGTGGGGTAGCCAGGGACAAAGACTCCCTACTCTATTCCCTGGTGAAACCTGGCTGTTCCACTTCAATTTACTGGGCCTCCAAGGGCTCACAAAGACCCAATCATTTGTCCGGCTAGGGATTTTGGTACAGACCCCCATGTGCCTTTGCAAATTGGATAGCTGGTGAAGATCTGTAATTCTCAGAGGGACAGAGGATCCTTGTATTTAACCTTCACAGTCAGTGCTGCGCTGCCTCTCTGCCATATGGGTGCTGTTGCTGCATCCTTGTAGTGACTGGCAGTTTAAAGGATCCCACCAATCCCACAAAAAGTCATCGTTGGAGATCCTTGTCAGGCACTTGCACTGTAATGCAATCCCCCATCAACTACGTAGTATTGACCAAAAGATGTATGCTTTGAAAATGAAGAAAAAGCTTTTCTGCTAGAAAGCTGAAGCTGATTCTGATGACTGTGCTATTAGTGCACTTCTATGTAGCTTAAACATCAGCACAATATCAATTTTAATCAACATTTTGTTCTATGTTCTATTTTACAAAGCTTGCAATAGTAACAATACAGCATCAAAAACTACCCTCCTGGAATTAACTGAGCATAGAACTGAATTTGCATTGTATTCTTTAAACACCGACATAATCCATGTGCTGATTAATTTTTAAATATTGAAGAATTTGTAATTTACCCAGTTATACCCAAGTGCTATTGATCCAACTCTGGGGTGGTATTTTTTTATGCAGTCCTTACTGATTTCAAGTGGAGAAAAGTGAGGCAAAATCTGATGGCGTCCTCAAAAATAGGGTTCATTATTTTTTTCTTGGGATCATCTATAACAAAATTCACCACACATAAATCGCAATGAGGGAGGAGATCCTGGTTCCCTGTCCCAATTTCCACCTATCTTTCTTGCCACCTCTCTCTGAGACCACTTGGTGAAAAAAAATTTATATACCTAAGGTAACCATAATAAAAGCCCTGGCATTTATAATTTAAAGGGCTTCACATTTCAATTCATGGCCCATGTGCCTACCTTGGTTGGTTTCTATTTTAGTCAAAACATACTAAGTTGTTAGCACATTTCTTAAGAGCAGTACTGACCTCTTTAACATTCCTTGCTACCTGATTAGGGGCTGCAATGGTGGTCCAATTATTGTTCCTTCTAAGTCTGCTTAGTGGCTTTAGCAGTCTTCCTCATTGCAGAGAAGAGATAACCTTTCCTGAAGCTCATCCTACATGTTACATGGCTACTAGATGCTCTTAGTACCTAGCTGGGTCAGTCTCTGTGTTCCTGCTGCAGATATCTGAGTATAAATTATAAATGTTCTACCAGCTCAATTACTTTTAGTACTAACTGTTTACTATACATTATTAGCAGCATTCAAATAGTTTCCCATTTTGTTAGGACCATTTACGTGAATTTGTCAATACTCTTTGCGGAGGAAGCAGTCCGAACTACATCATTAGTAAGGAAGTGAGCCCTCTCACTGCCAGTATAGCCTTGCAAATCCTCATTAAATACTTATTATTAAATGCTCCTTTCATGACTTAGTCAAAGAGTGAAAATTTTATTACTCCGTTAAAGCAGTAAGTGAAAGATTCTACTGTTATTAAGATCATGAATGAAATCTGCAACAAGAATGCTATTTTAAAATACTTTTTAACCTTTTCTATAGGTTTGTGTAAAGGGTGTTCACAATGCTAAGTAGAAGTTACTTAGAGGTGCCATGCAGTTTGTGTAATACTGTGAAAATCATGCCATTTGTGCAGTGTAATGTCATTCTGATATGCTTTTATTTTCATCTATCACAGGCAGTTGGATGTGACCGTGTTCTAGGTTCTAAAGTTGAGCCAGATGCTTGTGGGGTCTGCAAAGGGAACAACTCGACGTGTAAAATCTTCAAGGGTCAATACACCAAACAGCACTATGTAAACCGTATGTTTTGGTCTGTTAATGTATTGAATCTCCCACTGTAGTAATCATCATGCCCATCTAATCTACTGATTAAGAGGATACAAAGTTTTAAGCCTCTTCAACATGCACCATATAAAATTTAATCCTCACTCTCGTTAATTCTTTTAATTATACCTCGGGTTGCCAACAGATCTAGATGATCTGTTTTAAGATTTACGAACAAATTTGGCAAGGCCACTGAAACAGCATGTGCAAACCTTTTGACCCAGATGAATAAATCAGCCTGATTATCAACTCTTAGGGACTGCAGATGGTCCACAGAATATTATAACCACGCTATAAAGATCCTAACTTTCTACTTACTTGGCTTGGTTGCACTTGAACTTATCTTCTCCCTGCCTGAAGATGCTGATTTGTGTGGGATACATCTTCAAAGATGTCATCTACCCTCTAACATTCCATCATCATAAATAATGTTGAAACCAAGTCTGATCTGCTCCTGCCCAAAATCTGTGTTGGATAACAATAACCAAAAAGACTATTTATTTTTATCCATCCAGCTGAGGGTGCTGATGTGATCAACAACCTTCTTATTGCCACTCTAACAGCAGGCTCAAGACCAACCACCTTTTGAATGTGAAGGGAAACTTTATGAGCCTTTGTTCAGTATGAGCACAGTTTGGAGAATTGGACATGGAACTTTATGCTATCCCTAATGTATTCAGCTAATAGAACTCAGGAGCAGTATAAATTGCGTGTACAGAACTCCCTGTCAGATTCCCCAATTAGCCCATCTTTGTCAGACAAGACTTCACATCAGATGCAGTATTTACCATCTGTTTTCCTTTTTGGTTTTATACTATCCTGGAAACTTGTTTCTTATATAGCTAAGAATATTTTAAAATCAGTATTTGTACATAAATTATTTGTAACTGATTTTCCTTTTCTCCACCAGAATATTATACAGTAGTCACCATCCCTGCGGGAGCACGTAGCATTCGCGTGCATGAACTAAACATCTCCAATGCTTACATAGCCATTAGAAACCAACAGCAGAAATACTATCTCAATGGCCATTGGACGTTGGATTGGCCTGGTCGACACCGTTTTTCTGGGACGATATTTGACTATAAAAGGCCATACAATCGACAGGAAAGCCTTTCTGCCACTGGCCCTACTAATGAAACATTAGTAGTAGAGGTAGGTTTGTCCATTATCTCAATTAAAACCTCATTTCATAAACAGATGATTATACCATAATCTGAGGATTGATTACTGCAGAGTACAATTTCAGGGATCTTAAGTTGGACTGTTTAATGTAATAATGTTGTCGAGGAAGGGGAAGTACTGTCTGTAGTGAAGTGTTTTCTATCTGCTGAACATAAGAAAAACTTCTATCTATTCCTCTCCTGACCTACCAGCTGAAGAATACTAAGCATATTCTTAGAGGAAAGAGGAGATTTTTTTAAAAAGGGGAATGTTACTCATTTGTGAATATTCTAACAGAATTTTCAGATGTGATTGGAGGCAAGACACTGGCTAATAATTTCCTTCATGATCTACCCGTGGATCACTTAAGCACGTTTACTGATATCTCCTTAAGATATGAGGAAACAAAAATACACTTTTGCTTGCATAGTTCAATAGTAGACCAACCATTGAATATCACAGAGAATTGCATTTTTGCTGCCAACTAGCTTTCATTAGTCCACTTCTAGATCTATGTATTGCATTTATGAAATGGAAGTTGCTTTCTTTTCACCAAGTTACCAAAGTAACTTACTCCTTCCAACGCCAGTCATTCTGGGATTAAAGACTACCCATAGATGATTGCAATGCTGTTGTACTAAGCTACACTTAAACTAAGGTTCAGCAGCTCTCTGCCATTGTTTTGGGATTGCTAACTTCCCTGTGTTTCTCTGTCTTGAACATCATTGCTCAAATCCTAAAGTCTTACATTTCTTAATGTAGAAATGTAGCTGTTCAGTTTAATCTTTTTTACGCAGAGAGTGGTGGGTGTGTGGAACGCACTGCCGGCAGAGGTGGTGGGGTCAGATACATTAGGGACATTTTAGAGACTCTTAGATAGGTACATGAATGATAGAAAAATGGAGGGCTATGTGGGAGGGAAGGGTTAGATAGATCTTAGAGCAGGATAAAATGTCGGCACAACATTGTGGGCCGAAGGGCCTGTACTGTGCTGTAGTGTTCTATGTTCTAATCAGTCAATGAGGATTATTTGTAAAAATATTAAGACTTATTTTTGTGTATCTATTGCCAGACTGCATAACATTTTTGTTTGATTAAACCAATATGCCTCTCCCTGGTGGTCTCTGAAGGTGTTTACAGCTACTACTGCCTACACCGAGAGCTCCCTGAGTACCCTCATTTGTTTGTTCACAGTGTATTTGATCACGTGGCAATATGCTGAGCCCAATGCTTTCTGTGGTAGAGAACTTGTGGTATTCACTACCACAGAAAGCAGTTGAAGCCAAATCATAAGAGTAACTTTCACCACTAAGTTTTGGCTTTTTACTGAGCTCCAGCTGATATGTTTCCACATGGGAATTCTGTCAGATCTGAATTAGATGATGGAAGTGATGTAGTGTTTTAAAATAATTACTGCAAATTGATTTAAATCTTGCATGATGATCCTATAACTGCACAGCTTAGTTAAGGAAGTGTCTAATTGCCATTTTCAATTGCTTGCATCTCCTTTAGCACACTTGGCTTTGTAAATTAAATTTGGTTCAGAATGGATGGGGTGTAACAAAATGTATGATCTAATCCAATAACGTTTGGAACACCTAAACTCCATCCAGAGCTAGAGATTATTATTGAGATAATATTGTATTTGATTAAAAGCCTGCCAGCCACGTAAGGTCTGCTGAGAGCAATGGATGTAAAATATGGAAAGTAATGGTAAATTGCCAAGAGCTGTCATAATGCAACATTCTCAGTAACACATATTGTGATTAAGAACAGACATGTTAGAAATAGGTTTAGCAGACACCCGAGACTATTATGTCATCTTGTGTGGTAATTTTGCATTAACAGGCTCAGTTCATGTATTGTTTGTTGTAAGATGGAAAAGTCTCATGTTATTGTAAATCCTTAAATCTTTAGATGTTTATTGTGATTCAGGGGATCATAAGGCTGTATATTGCTTAAATCCACATATAAAGTCTCAAGTTTAAAATGTTACAGTAAAAACAAAGGATGAATTCCTGTAGAAGTTCTGTTCATCTCACATAATGTTGACAAAAGAGCTAAAATCACAGAAGAGAGAGCGAGCAATTTTCAGATTGTTTTTGTACGTTTCCGTGGCAAAAACCTTTAAAGGATCACATTCAAGTAAATTTCAAGGAACAACTGAAAAGTTTGATCCTAATGCTGTTTATGGGACAATGATGTGTAATATGAGGGAAACAGATGATAGTTTTGATCACAATACCTCATCACATATACAGATAAGAAATTCATCTTTCAGAAAGCTGTTAGAAGGTATGATAGTGACGTAGCATTTGGGGAAAAAAAGTGAGGTAACTTCAGCCACCTTATCAATGTTCAAGACCCATCTAGTGCAGTGTTTGACCACGCCTGTAAATGGGTGGACAACTTGTCCATCAGAAACTATGCAGATTGGGGTCCTAAACTGATGGCTGGACCTCCTGGAAAAATTCCTGCTCAAATGGATGGAACATGTGCTTAGGAATTACAGCTTGGTTGTATCAATTATTGATCAGCCTTGCCAGTAGTACTTAAAGAGACCACAGGAATCCACTTGGAAAAGTGCTCTGAAACTATTGTTAAGAATGAATTGGAATTTCCTTTCCAAGCCCACAAAAGTAGTAGGATCACTTAGAGCTCAAACTCACTGTTCTTTGCTTGGGGGGCTATGTGGAAGGGAAGGGTCAGGTAGATATTAGAGCAGGATAAAATGTCAGCAGAACATTGTGGGCCAAAGGTGCTGTAATGTTCTATGTTCTATGTTATTAGCTTGATCTTCTCAATACCTTAGACCTAGCTGAGGGCTAGCTTAGTTTTAGAATCAGCTAAGCTCATTACTTAACTTCATCCTTTGTCCCCATCCCCACTTCCACTACCTTCAGTCCAATTCATTTGCACCAGCCCAGGGTTTGAATGCAACCAAGGGCCACGACCGAGCCAATCATTGGCTCTCTTCTGTTGCGTTCACCTGTCTCATCAATTAGGCTGCTCTGGCAAATGCTAGAAATTAACAAGCATTTTGTTTCTTTTTCATGTGTTAAAATTAATGGGAGAGGGATAAATTGATAAATTAATTGATCGCATCTGTGGTTAGAAATAATCTCATTATTTCACAAGTTAATATCAAGCACTCCTGAAGATGTGATTTTTATTTTTACTTTCTGTACAAAGCATTCATGCAACCTTTGTAAGTAGGACAGCCATTTTGGTGATGTGATTGATGCCTGCAATCAAGTACCTCGAGCTTTATAATACATGAATATAACCAACCTGTATTCAGCCTCAGATAATTACTCAATCTTTTCATTCTGGTAACTTGTTCAAGAACTTTCTTCAATGTTGATGGTCAAAACTAAATACAGTATTCCAGGTGATAATTGCCCAGGGTTCTGTGTAGCTGCATTAAGCTCTTCCTTGTCTTCGCATTCTGTTGTCTAGAAATTAGATGGTACAGCGCCACATTCAAGAATGCTATCCAATACAATTACTATATAAAAAAAATGAGTGCATTCAGCTTGGATCACTCCAGCAGACGCATAACTTCACTATGATATGGAAGGAGGATCTGCCTAATCAAAACCTAGCCATTAGTTCCCACTGCTGGGAATTGGCTACACAAAGATGCCACTTCGGTTGAAAACTTAGCCCTTGCTGTTGGACTTCCCTTGAGCTCATCTCCTTTCACCCAGCAGATCACAAACCCAACTTCACTACTCCTTCCTCCAACTACTAGCAGCGCTACACCTCAAATTAGACTCCACACTTCAATCATAACCCTGAAACTCTATCACGGATCATGAACCCCTATACAAAGCCCTGAACCAAGCCTTCATCTCCTGCTCCAAGCCCCTAACTAACACAGCCACATCTGCACAATGCAGACTTGTGATCTACCTGGTTTGTTCTACTCCTTCATTGTGGAGTGAGGTCTGTTCTATTTGGGCTTCATGTGCGATGAAATCTTGCAGAAAGTGGCCCTTGCAAGAAACTTGGACCATTGCATATTTCAGGTGGAAGATGTTCTATCCCCTTGTTGTAATACAGTTTCAACAAACCAGTCAGCTTTACAATGTTTGAACCAATTATTTTTCCAGGAGCTTAAGTCTCTTGGGCAGGGACTTCCTCCAGATTGGCACCTGTTTTCCTCTGCAGGTCAGTGTAGATGTACGTGATATTCTAGTAAATCTTACGGTGCTTGATGAAAATACCATTCCACACAGATGCAGTCAAGCAAGCTTGTGACATCATGCATTCAATTTTCCATCATTACTGCCTTGGCAATGTTGTACACTGCATATACTAATAGGCATCTAGAAGAAGGGCATACGTGTTTAGACATGCTCTCTGGATCTATCTGTTGATTACCCTGTAATGAGTGCAATCAATACAGGACTCATAAATCTACATTTCTCTTTAATGCCCAAGGTGCCAAAGTTTTTCTTTTAACTTTAAGGCTTCCCATTTCTTTCACATACTGAAAGCTTCAGATTCATGCGACTATGGCCACTTTCCAAACATACAACAATGCTGCAAGGAGCATAGACCAAAACAAATTAATGAAGAAATCTTTAGCCACCTTCAGATTCAAATTGCTCCAAGGACAGAGCCAATTTTTTTTTTACTTGGAGTTGGTTTGAACTTCATTTTGTCTTCCAATTTTCCTTTTGAAATTCCCTGTTTAATTCAGAAGCCTGTTTGGTACTTATTTCTCATTTGGGATGTTTTTCCCTGAAATGAAGAAATGTTTTTCCCTGAAATGAAGAAATGTTTTAACCTTCAAGGATTCATACTTTATTAATGGAGGAAGAACAACAAGCGACCTGGCAAGCTCATAGGAGATCTGGAATCCCCTTCAGACTCTCAACCAGCATAGGTTGTATAGCCATAGGTGATCATTCCTCTGCATGTGTATGCAGTTGTGTCTGGAGGCCTCCATGGGACTGACACAGGAGTACCTGGAACAGTTGCTTACTCTGGGATGTTCTTTGTTGCAGAGAAAGACTGTCTGTGCAGTCCTGCAATAGGTAAAGTTTACCCAATGTCATCTTCCCTGCCTTTAGCCACACATCTTCAGGGTGTCTTTACTGCCTGGTGAATGAATTTGGGGGTAGTTTCCACTCATTGGCGCGAAGGTGATTTATACAACAGTGGATGTGTAAGAATAGTAGGGAATGTTTACAATCTGCATTCAGTCCACAGGGACCAATGTTACTGGTGTCCTGCCAGCCTAGTCCCTTCACAGCCTTTAGTGTTCTCACTAGCAGAATGCACAGAGATTAGCGCTTCCAATATTATTTATGAAACTGCCATTCTTACAGATTAGCTTCTTAAAAATAGGCAGCCTTTACTACAAGTTGCCAGTCAAAAAAATTTTGCTGCAGAGCCACTCGGTGGTCAGATAGTTAAATTACATAGGCATTATGGAAGAGAATATTGCACCTTAGCATGTCTTATCATCTACCAGTGTACTAGTTACTGCATGATACTCATCTGCTATTTTTGATGAAAATTTTATAATTATTTTTCCAATGTGTAATAGTGTTAGTTATTCTTTTATCTGCATCCCTGAAGCTCATGATTAGATTGGAACGAACATAATTAAAACATAAGATTTTCAATCGATAAAACTAAAGTGCTAAATTCCTGATCACCCATCACTAAGTTTATTATTAAAACATATGTCAGTGCTCTTGTTTTCTCTTGTACCCAGATTTTGTTTTTGCTTGAATCACATTACTCATTCAGTACTTCCATTTCCAACTATTTTGATTCTAGTCAAACATGGTAATATACAGACCTCCCAATGAATCATTTAGGTCTCATTCAGTAGTTTACTAAATTAATCCATTATTCTCCACATGTATCTTTCTCATTAAATTTCATTAATTCTCCTTTAGAAGTATCTGCTTATGCCAACTTTAATGCAAAATAGAACGAGACCCACAGGTCAGAAAGGGGTTATAATACGATAAGGAGTTTTCTTATGATTCATAGTCCCACTTAGCAAGATATCACCAACTGCAACATTGTAAAATTACCTTTCACACCTTCCATCAATCACTGCTTTGTTAGAGTAAAATGAGTTTAAATTGCTATTATTAAGTTCACCATATCTATTATTACAAATCCTCTCAGTTTATATAGTAATCACATCAATTATACCAAATAAAGTCTACAGGCATCCATAATCTTCTCAGCTGTAACTGGAATTCACTGCCTGAAAGAGCAGTGGGGACAGATGGAATTGCTGCTTTCAAAAGGGAGTTCATAGATTCTCTTATGGGGAGAAATTCCAAGGCTGGGGCAAGAGGGGATAAGAATGACTGGACTGCACCTGCAGGGAGCTGCCTCAAGCTTCATGAGCTGAATGCCCTCATGTCCTATAATGATGATTGAAGCTGTTGGTATCATTCTGCATAATCCACATTGCATCTTTATTGACTGGTCACTGATAAAGTAAAATTTTATTATTTAAAGTTATGAAAGACACAATAGTCCTGCTAAAAGGAAAGAATTTTGGTTTTGGTATTGGCTTATTATTGTCACTTGTACCCGAGGTACAGTGAAAAACTTGTCTTGCATACCGATCGTACAGGTCAATTCATTACACAGTGCAGTTACATTGAGTTAGTACAGAGTGCATTGAGTTAGTACAGGCAAAAACAATAACAGTACAGAGTAAAGTGTCACAGCTACAGAGAAAGTGCAGTGCATGTAGACAATAAGGTGCAAGGTCACAAGGTAGATCGTGAGGTCAGAGTCAACCTCATCGTATAAGTGAACCGTTCAATAGTCTTATCACAGTGGGGTAGAAGCTGTCCTTAAGCCTGGTGGTATGTGCCCTCAGGCTCCTGTATCTTCTACCTGATGGAAGATGAGAGAAGAGAGAATTACATTATTTCCAAAGTTCAAGATTCCAGCAATGCGTTAATTAGCGCTTAGTTTGTTTCAGTTGGCTTTGATTGTTTGATATTCGGTAGTAAAATGTTCCTGCCTTTCTTTGAAAACTCTGGATTCATTTTTATGTTCCTGAACCTAAAGACAGAGGCTGAAGAAATCCTTCACACAACTCCAAACAAAAACAGTGCTGTAAAATTGGCTTAACCTGGAGTAGAACATGTCAGCTTGTGACTCTTCAGTGGGATTTTCATTTGCCCAAGCACTTTTATTCTGGTACAAAACTTCTCCAAGTTATGTTAACAGTGCTGCAACAAGCAACATTTGTCTTCAGTCAGATTTTCAACCTCACTGGTCTAAAAAATGACAGCCCTTGTTTACTCACAAAAGCAGCAGGTTTTGCCAACTTTGTTTCCCCTGAAGCTCCAGTGTTTAAAGGGCCACTTTGTCCATGGAAGTCAAGGTCATGGTCACTCTCGACTTCCTATCCTCAAGATCATTTTAAACTGATCACTGATCTCTGCCACATCTCAGTTTGCCATTCACTGCTACATTAGGCAGATCATCTGAACTCTGTGACTGAGGTCTCTTCAGTTTAAGTACAGTAATGGCAGGGCAGGTATGGGGATCTGCCTGCATTGCAGGCTTTCCCAAATTCTCTGCACTCGTGTCCTTTCAGAAATTTCTTGCCGGGTGTACCATGGCTTTTGATGACAAAGAATATGCCTCCCGCAGACATTGGTATTTATTAGTCAGTCCAGGACAATCTGACCACCTGAGAGTACTCTCCCAACCCCCTTCCTTTCAAGGAAGCATTCATTCATGGGCAACACACTCCTTCAAGTGGAAGAATTTTGCTTATAAGATAAGGTATCTTTATTAGTCACATGTATATCAAAAGACACAGTGAAATGCATCTTTTTGCGTAGTGTTCTGGGGGCAGCCTGCAAGTGTCGCCACGCTTCCGGCGCCAACATGGCATGCCCACAACTTCCTACCCCGTACGTCTTTGGAATGTGGGAGTAAACCAGAGCACCCAGAGGAAACCCACACAGACACGGGAGAACGTACAAACTCCTTACAGACAGCGGCCGGATTTGAACCTGTGGCCGCTGGCGCTGTAAAGCGTTACGCTACCCGCTACACTACTGTATGCCTTTAAGAGCTGACTGCAGCATTCACACCTGTGGGGCTAAGAACCAGCAGCTATAAGAATTTGCAACAGATCAGTAGAAAACCACTCTGAAACCAACAACTCTGTTCTCTGAACCACGCAGTTGTAGATCTTTCTCTTTATGTGACTTTGACAAATAGCGTTGGGGTGACTAACAACACCATTTTTATGCCATTAAAAGGTAGTGAAGCAATTTCTAGCCCAGACCCTCCACTTAGCATGCAATTAAAACACAGCACCACCAACAAAGCAGCATTCCAAGAGTATTACAGTGAGGGTCATCATTAGGTTGGGACAAAGTTTGAATCCATGCCCCTCAGGCTCAGACAAGAGTGTTGATCCAGACTGGGATCAACAAAGCAATAGCTGAATGGAGTCCTATTTGTGAGGTGCAAATCCAATTAAATGTTTTTATAGCTTTGCACACTTAGTCAAGTTGAGTCAATTGAAGTAAGTTTAAAGCAAAGGTAAAATTCTGCTATGGTACAAGCTGGTTATTTGTCCATCTGCACTTAATCAGAATTAAGCACTACAAGACACCTAAGCTTATTGAAGAAACATTGGCACAATGCATTGATGTTGACCACATGACCACCCAAGTTCTTGTGCACTGCATTTACCAAACAAAAACATCAAAGTCAACAGCCAGTTTTACTGGAAACATAAGTGTCATCCAATTTAAAAATTAGCAGAGATCACAGATATAAAGGAAAAAAACAAAACATGAACATACTAAAAACAAGACTTGATTCTTGTGTTCGGTATGTTCAGGTCAGGCACCTTCTTGGAGAACTACTATAAATTAGTTGATAAAAGTTTGATGTTAAAAAACAACAAACAGTTGATACCAAATGCTTAGCCTTCATAGAGAGGGAATGAAACTTAATTGTATTGCAGCAGTTCAAGAAGGCAGCTCACCACCACCTTCACAAGGGCAACTGGGGATGGTCCATTAAATGTTGGCTCAACCTGTGAAGCCCACATCCCTTGAGTGAATTAAAAAAAATAAGTTTGTGAAACTCTGACCTTTATCTTGTGCCCTCCAATGGTTTCACAACTGAGTCAGGAGACTGATGGGATGTGGAATTGTGGAAGTAGCAAACATTTTATATGAACTACACCAGTCAGAAAAGCAGTAGCACTGGGCAGAACTCTGAAGACAGTGAATCATCTTCCAGTTCTGCAGAAAAGTCTGGTACTCACTCCAAATGCTATCCTGACCTCTACACTTCCAGCACGTGGATAATGCACTGTCATACATTAACAAGAGCAAGGTTGCATAAGGGATTAGAATTAGGATTTATTTTGGCATTGTTTTCTCTGAAGTTAGAGGGACAGTTCAAGCCAATCTTCTGAAAGAAAATGTTCTTTTTATTCTTAATAGCCCTATCAAGTAACCAAATAATTTGTATGGAATACAAAGAGAAAATGCTGGAAACACTCAGCAGATCAGGCAGCATCAGTGGAGAGACAACCAGAGTTTGTGTTCAAGGTCGAAGATCTTTTATCTGAACTCATTGTTTCTAGTTCATGATATTTCAGTAGAATTCTTCAACCCTGGAACATAGGAGATTGAGGGGTAACCTGATAGAGGTAGATAAGATCATGAGGGACATAGACAGGGTGAAAGCATGTTGTCTTTTTCCCAGTGAGGGTGTGCTAAAAATAAGAGGGCATAGGTTTAAGATCAGAGGTGAGAGATTTAAAAGGGACATCGGGGCAGCTTCTTCACGCAAAGGGTGGTAAGTATTTGGAATGAGCTGCCAGAAATAGTAGTTGAGGCGGGCACATTAGCAACATTTAAAAGCCATCTCGATAAGTACATGGATAGGAGAGGTTTAGAGAGCTACGGGCCAAATACGGACAGATGGAACTAGCTCACTGGGCAACACAGTCAGCATGTTGGGCCAAAGGGCCTGTTTCCGTGCTGTATGACTCTATAACCAGAATTGTTAACTGTTCCTTGCTGCAAAGAAACTGCCCGTCCTGCTGAGTATCTCCAGAATTTTCTATTTTCATTTTAAGATTTACAGCTTCCATTATCTTCTGCTTTTTAATTTCTAAGGAATTATTTATAGTTCCAAATATTGAATGAGTTTAAATGCACTGTGTGGGATGTTGCTGGTAACAGTTTTGGTGTTGTGGCTTGTTGTGTTCCAATACGTTTGTACATGTAGATTGTTTACTGGCCGCTACTTTCAGACAAGTGGTAAACATTTATGAATGGAAAAAGTTAATCCAACTGTCAGAGTTCATTTAAGAAGATGTCTCCCAGTATCTGCGTGGGTTTCCTCCGGGTGCTCTGGTTTCCTCCCACATTCCAAAGACGTACGGGTTAGGAAGTTGTGGGCATGCTATGTTGGCGCCGGGAGTGTGGCGGCACTTAATAATAATAAGATATCTTTATTAGTCACATGTACATCGAAACACACAGTGAAATACATCTTTTTGTGTAGTTTTCTGGGGGCAGCCCGCAATTGTCGCCACGTTTCCAGCACCAACATAGCATGTCCCCAGAACACTCTACGCAAAAGATGCATTTCACTGTATGTTTCGATGTACATGTGACTAATAAAGACATCTTATCTTAAGATAATTTTTCTGTAGCATGATTACTTTTCAACATAGTAGAAGATAAGGTAATAAAAATATTCTTCAAACCTTTGTTTATGCAGATACTACTACAGGGAAAAAATCCCGGGATCGGATGGGAATTTGCCTTGCCAAAGTCGGAGACTGAGAATAAGGCAGCTCCAAAACACAATTACACATGGGCTATTGTTCGTTCTGAATGCTCTGCCTCTTGTGGAGGAGGTAACATTTCCTTATTTAATTGCTTAACATATAAATTTCCAAAATCTTCAGTGGATCTTTCCTAGCATCAATTAGTGGAAGATGTGACTCGTGAACCTTCCTGTCGATAGGAGCCTTTATTATTCTATTACTTTTAAAATATTGGCTTTATGGCTGCACTGACTCAAAGGAAAAAGGCTGAATAAACAGGGTGGGATTTCTGTGTATATGTAGGTAGTCCTAAGAACAATGGACACATGTTTCAGCTTATTTAACAATATCCTTCAAATTTCCCTTCATTACTTTGGGTGTTTCATCTACTGCTTCCTTTCCTTAGAAATAAGCACATTTTTTCCTTTATTTCACTGCTATTAGAAGGATATGCTGATGGGGTGAGATGAAGTAAAATGAAAGGCAGAGTCAAGTGGAGCATAAGTATCAAAACATACCATATGGGCCGAATGGTCTGTTACTGTGCTGTATGCCTCTGTAGTTCTGTATAACAGTTGTTCTTTACGTGTTTCTCAATGTGTCTGGAACTGTTTAAACTACAAAGGCTGCCTTCTGCTTATTAGTCTCGAAGGTGGATAGGCTCTGTGCTTATCTGGTTTTAAATGCTCCTTTCAGTGTTTCCCTTATATACCTTGTTTGTCAGACTGTAGTCACTCCTTACATCTTAAAGGTGCAACTTCAGATTTGCAATTCATAGGAGGACTCTAAATGCCTGTAACAAATGCACACAAGTCTGGAAGTTAAATCACCTCATGCTGTTTTCTTCAGGGCTTAAAAATGCAGCTACTGGTGGAGTAAACTAAGTCAACAATCATTACTGGATTATTTTGCATTACACCATAAATTTGACTGTGCATTTCCCAAGATATCTGATGTGATTTCCATGTAGTACATACATCAAATTACATAATTCCTCATGCAACACACCTTTTGGAGATTATTGGTGAGATGAAACTATGATGTTCCAGGAACAACCATCGTTGGGGCACTTACGGGACGGTTAAGTCTTCACAGAGCACAGAACTCAGAACAGTGCACCACGAGAACAGGCCCTTCAGCCCACAATGCCTGTGCCGACCATGATGCCAATTTTAACTGCACATCTGCCTGCACTGGATTACAGTCTCATTGTTGAGTCCCACCAATATGCCCCTTTCCCACCTCACAATTTAACCAAGGCCCACACCCCTGAGGCCCCATCTGCAAATCCCCAGGCTCCCTGCTCCTTTCCTATTCCAGCTACCAACCTGACCCCACCCCCTACTTCACCATTGATCTCATTAGGGTGGGCCAGAATTTCTGTTATGTTTTATTGTTGATTTCTGTTGTCTGTGCCCTCCTTTAATCCAATTCCCTCAGCAAATAAAACGTAACTAAAAGAATTTTTGACTTAAAGTTAGGTCTAGTGCAGACTACTTTATTCCTATTTAATTGATAATTGGATTAAAAGTTGAGTGGAGAATCCATATGGTCTCTGGGTCCCTTCGAGTAATTTGAATCCAGGCTTGAATTTCAGCCTCAAAGGACAATGTGGAAAATAAAACCCACCTATGCTGTTGTTTACCTGCCAGGAAATAAGCACAGTCCTTTTACGATCATACTGAGGAGCTGTCACAACAGGAAGATCGGCAAAAAAAAAGCCTTCATTGCATGGTCATCATTTTGACCCATAGGCATGGAGGATTTTTTATCCTTTGGGTGGAAAAAAATTAACATTTAAAAGCAGTCTCTAAACACTTCATTGTTGTTAATGTTTTGTAACAAAATACAATGTTTGAACATATTATAAATAACTTGTTATCCATAAAATAGTTATTGTTCACAGGACTAGTGCACAATAAAGTCCAAACACCGTCAAAGGTAGAAATTTATTTTCAAGTGAAACAGAGATTAGCATAGTAAATGGTAGGCAAGCTTTGAAATGTACCTGTGATGGCTTTAGTCAATTTTTCTGGAACATTTCACATTTTACATATTTTATGATTTAAAACAGCTGTTGGCATCTGTGGTCTCATAAAGAAATAAGGTTTAGAATGGACTGTTCTGCAGAAATTTATTATTGTAGAGGAAGGAAAGGATTATGTTTAATGTTTTATTTTCTAGGACTGGGAGAAAGGATAAAACTTAACTTAATAAATGAGATTGTAAAACATTACTCCAGGCATGACAGATCAGGACATCAATTAACTTTACACTACAAAGCATCATTCTTTTGATAGGTAGGGCTGCACAGGCTGATGTAAAATGACCACAGTACTCATTACAAACTTCTTCAACCTCTTGCAATAAGCCAATATAATTATGACACACTATTTCCTGTTGAGGTGAAATCCAAGGTTCCTACAACACATCGTGCAAGCCTTCCTGAGACAACACCCAGCAGAATTAAGCAGGAGAAGTATTGCCCATGGTTAACAGCCTACACTTCACACCATGGCACACAAAAAAATTGCCATATAAGAAGCTCCAGGCAAAATCACGTATTTTGTTTTTCATTTGAAATTATGATTGCATGGAGTAATTGTACTTTTAAGGAATTGGAAGTGTCATTAATTTTGTGGCAAGACTGTAAACCATTGGGGATCTGCAGCATCTTTGCAGAGGGCTCAAGATGGTTGTTACAAAATTAAGAGCAAGTCTTTTCTTGTGTTGTTTGTAGCTGGGAAAATAATATTTGCTCTACTGAATATGTGGCTTTCCTGATGCATCTCTCTACTTCTCTTTGGGTAATGTTCATTATGTCCTTGGAGATTGGAACGGGACAGGTGAGCACTGTGACACTCATGCTGGAGGTAGGGTGAAAGTTAAGTTGCAAAATTTTTCACAGAGTGTTACCCCCAATGGGCACTGCTGCTCAGACAAGTATATATGTGTTCTCCTATGCAATGTTCTGTAGCTTAAGTAGGTGCTGTCTTTAATGGTACTTCACCAGTGCTCTTCCTCTTGCAAAGAGAAAGATTACAGGGGAATTACCAGTCTGAACTGTGAGAACAGATAGTGAGCAGTGCATAGAGGGTGATAGACGTATTGCAAAGGCAGGTTACAAAATACTTAGCCACAGAAAGCAAGGACTCAAACTGATCAAGTACCTTTAAGTGGACCTTCCAGGTTCCCCAAGTGAAAATCAAAATAATTTGCAGATCTAGAAATCAAGCAAGAACAGAAAATGCTGGAAAAACTCAACAGGTCATTCTGACGAAGGGTCACAGACCCGAAACATTAACTGATTCTCTTTCCACAGATACTGCCTCACCTGCTGAGTTTTTCAGCATTTTCTGTTTTAGTTCTAGGCTCTGAATGTTGCTTTGGCTTCTCTGATGCAACTATCAAACCTGAACCTTGGTTTTATGTAAGCAAGATCAAGAAGCAGTGCATACATATAACCTGATTTTAAGACAAAATTATGACATAATAGGTTTTATTTCCAAGCAGTTGCTTTGGGCACTCCAGTAAAAATTGTGCCAATGTGTTTGTGCTCATTGATGTTCCTCAATTCCTCATCAAATTCTGATAATAGAATGGTGGGGAAACAATTAACAAGCCAGGACCCCATCAGAAATAGAGACCAAGTCTGCAGAGAATAATCATTCTGACCAGCTGGACAATACTGTAATATCTTCAGCATAGCCACTTACTCAAGGGTGCCAAAAATGAAAATGTAAGGAGCTCCATATTAATTTTATTTTTCTCGGTGTAAATGGAAGCCCATTCTCTCTGCCCAAAGAGTAAGCCGCATTTCAAATGGAGTCTAGCTCATCTATTCACTTCTTGAACTCACCAACTCTTATCTGTCACTCTGAAATTTTATTGGCTACAGTTTCACACTGATATATTAGTCTTTAAAAAAATAATACGAGGCAAACATTGCAAGTCAAGAACCAGACCCCAGCCGTGGTCAACCAGACTTCCATTCACAGTGAAGGACAAAATGTTAAGAGGAGAGAACATGCAACATTTGAAGAGGAAATGCAGGATAATGAACTAAAAGCAGAAATAAAAGTAGAGAGATTGGGATAAGAAATGAAACAAAATGAGCTGGCCACTCAGTACTAAATGACTAAAAGTAGAAAATTCAACTGATAATGTTTCCTTGTTTTGGAGTAAAGATTACTTTAGATTAATATAAATTGCAGCGTTCACTTTAAGAACATTTTTCAGTTTTTGAAAGGAGATCTTTTACTGGATTACTTTTGGAGTCGGATATCAGCAGGCATAAAACAGAATGAGATCCAGCTTAACTGAGTATTGTTGCTCCAAAGGTGCAGTGTAAACTCTGCACGTTAGTGCAGTGCTAATTGTGCTATCAGCTTAGTAGACTCCCAAAAGCTATAATTCTTATTTGGCCATGTTTCAAACCATTCCTTTAGGCTCTGGTCGTATTAGATTTATGTACCAGGTAATTGATTTTGTTTTCCATATTTGTTTGGCTCGTACAGTCAATGACCCAGTTTTGTGGTCAGTGGCTGCCAAATGACGCTCGCTGTTAATTAAAGGCCCCACAGGCTTTTTCAAAGGCAACTCGCAGTTATTGGGTATCTGATCCAGTGCACATCATAGGCGATCGATATGATGTGAAAACAAGACAGACAATAGTGTGCATCTTGAATCAATGAGATTTAAGCACCAAGGGATCAAACTGTGTAAAATCAATCTCAATTTGCATTTTGTGGTCTTACTCATTAAGAGATTTGATTGTACTTCTATATTCATGCCATTTTAAGATGTCATGATGACTTTTTCTATAAAAATCGTTCACGTACTTGCAAGCAACAGTGTGAGCCATGCACAGGAAACCAGATCTGATCAGCAAGAGCAAGCCCTGCACCTGTACTACTTAAAAGGATCAATTGCAGGTTTCTTGGGAGATCAGTTGGTGGGAGAGATGATTGGGATCAGATGGGCTGCATTTTGGAGTGCAACACTGAGAACTTGCCACAAATTTAAAGTGTTGAAACACATGAAAAAGCTTAGGTTTCAGTTTCCTTCAACAATCCCCTTGTTGCAGTTCATCAGCTGGTATAGCCCCCACTTCATACGTGTGCAGACCAAGGCCCCAGTGTTATCAAAGCCACTCATTTTGTGAGTGCTGTTTCAGGCATGCCTTCCATCCTGTGCAACTGGAAAGAATCAACATGAGAGGGAGTCTCAAGACTGTTGCCCTAAAAAATAAAAGTATAATCAAAATCACTTGTGCAAAAAATCACTTCAATATGCAACTTTACAAAAAATTGAAGTTTTACCTGTACTGTATTCATTTCAGTGTTTGTTTTAAATTAAATATTCAATGCCAAGTTCCACATATTAACCAGGAAAAAGACAGAATGCATGATGTCCACTTACATTAAATTTTAATGGTTTCAGTAAACTGTGAAGGACCGTTTGGGAACATAGATAAACAGTAGCAATTCGACCAGATCTACTATATCTGACATGTAAAACTGAAGCTATGTAAAAGCTCCAAATGACTCATTTTTGATTCAGTTTGAAAACCATTTTAAACCAGCTCTGTTGGCCAATTTATAATAGTGTCCTGAAGTTCCATAGTGATGTCTGCTAAGAACCCAAGAACCCAAGGAAGACATTTCCAGAAAAGGTTTCAGTCAATCTGCCTGATCTATAAATTAAAAGTACTTATTTATAACACCATCAAATATCCATTGATTCTCTCATTATTCTGTTTATCCACCTCTTGGTATTGATTTGATTACCCTTTTCTCTATATTGCTTTATGTTACATATGTGAATGTAATTTCGAACCGCACAAAATTGCAGAATCTAGAACTCTGAAGTAAAAACAGAAAATGCAAGAAATATTCAGCAGGTCAGGCAGCGTCTATGGAAAGAGAAGCAGAGTTAGCGTTTCAGGTTAATTAACTTTGTCTAATTCTGTGAAGAAAGAAACATTAATTCTATTTCTTTCTTCTCAGATGCTGCCAGAACTGTTGGGTATTTCCGGCACTGTCTGAATAGAATTTCTAGTTTCATTAAAAAAAAATCATACATACTCAAGAATTAGCATAGGTACCTTTCCATGGTTTAGTGTATTTGTTGTGCAATATATCATTCACTTGTGCTGCATAATGTCCAAAATATTTCTTCATGTAGTGTTAACTAAACGATTGTATTTGTGATAAGAATTATTGATTACTGTTTCAGATACAAGTTACAATGTTATCAAATCATAAGATTTATGTTGGCCAAGAGTTTGTGAAAAGAATAACACTAAGGCTATGGGTGTCATTTTTGTCACAGAAACTTAAACACTACAAATAGGAGCAGGAATAAGCAATCTGTCTCATTAAGCCTACCCCACTCTTCAAAAAATTATCAAGTCCACTTTCATGTGCTGTTATGTAGTAAAGCTGGCAACAACTTCTAAAATTAAATGCAGAAATCTTAAAATCTTTGCTACAATAATTCCTTGTTGGGTAACCTATAATAAATAGTCTAATAACATTTGAATATTTTTCTGCTTTTCTAATCTCCCCTCATTGTAGTTCCTCAGTTTATAGCCCACTTACAGTATATCGACTCTGCCTCTGTCTGTTAAACAATCTTCTTTCCTTGTTAATAAATTACTCTCCCTTGCAGAGAATCATTGTAACATATCTTCATGTACAATTGAGTCTTTAATATTTGATGTTGATGTGGGGAAATATAAATTAGAATTCATTGTACTTTTGCATGAGATAGTACCCTTTAATTTTAAAAAAATTCAGTTCATCCCGAGTACTTTATGAAATGAGCAACACACTAGCTATGTTATTGCCACAAAGGATGTATTCATTAGAAAATGTCAGCGATAATATCACCAATTAGCATTCTGATCACAGTGAATTGCCAAATGGATGCTTGACGTTTTGTAGTGTTCAATTTGATAATTAATGTAACTTTTTTTTAATCTCTGTACTCCTGCAATTTCATCTCTGCATGGTGCAATACTGTGGGTGGATAGAAATCTTAGTACATCATTCTTTTTCTGTTTCTTTCCATTTTTTTAAAATTCCTTCTATTCTTTTATTTTCTCTCACACTTTTTGCAGTATAGTTTTGTAAGTCATTTTGCCCCATCTGTGACAGTGGACTTAATAGGTTCTTAATAATGGAACGGTGTGGGGTGCTCAAGTCAAGTTCAGCCACTCAGATTTTGTTCTTTCTACTCATCCCAAGGTTCGGTGCAATGTACTATTATTTGAATACTTGGAGAATTACAGTGCCACAAATTAACGTACCTTATTGATATTGGTTTATTATTGTCACTCAAACCACCACTGAGACAACCAAAAAAACATCTGTCAGCACTTGTGCACGTTACCTTCACAGTTATTTAGTGGACCTATTCTCTCAAATTATAAATAGCGTTTATTAACTCCACAACATATGTCATAACCTCGACACAAACTCTTTCAGTATTTCCTCCTCAGCCGTAGTCAGTGGTAAATTAAATACTGAATTAAATTCAAGATTCACATCTTGGTATTGGTATTTGTTTATTATTGTCATTTGTACCAAGGTACAATGAAAAACTTGTCTTGCATACCGATTGTACTGTAATTACTGAGAATAATACTTGGTGCATAACAGGATTGAATTTGTTGCAGATGTTGAAATGTTGTTGCACACTCTGGTAAGGGGTGGAGACAGGGATGGAATGGAGGTAGAGGTATGGTGTGGTGGGTAGGTATGTGTGGATGGGCGATGGAGGTGAATAGTGGGGACTGTTGGTTGGTGCATCCTCTTACTTCCCACTGCTTCTCATCCCACTGCGGTATAGTTGCACACAAGGCACATCATGAATGTGGATTGGTTACAGGTTGATGGAGTGCAGAGAGGGATGGGTTGGAGATAAGAGCAGAGCTTTGCTCAAGTGGGAAATTGAACTGTCAACGGTCTGATTGGGATGCTGGGATGGATAATGATGGGTTGGGTTTCTGGGGAATGGGATCCAGTTGATGGATGAAGTTGAGACTTGCAATTGGGTCTGTGTCTGGCAATACGATGGCTGAAATGGCATCTATAACAAAGATGTGTGAGGAGTGGGAGAGGGGATGAAGTGGTTTGGAACAGGGGGTTAGTACGAAAATTTACAGGACCAAGTGGTGATGCTTTGTGAATTGCTTCAGCGCTTGCACGGATGACCCAGAGCAAAGCTGCCATTTTATGAGATCCAGACAGAATCTGATTGCTTTTACCATTTGGGTTGTTCGATCAACTTGTTTTGCCCAATGCACAAAAATGTTTTGCTGCACAAAAGAATTTCTAGATCAATCTGTTTTGAATGATATCAGAAATTGGATCTCAATAAAGACTAAACTTGCATCTTTTACTATTTAATGGTTGGTTCACTAAAGTAGTCGCCAGAGGAATGTAACAAATTAGTCACATATACAGAAATGAAAAGATAAAAGCTAAAGGTTTTTTGGGCCTTCTCAATGAGAAGATTTAAATTGTGTTTATTAAGATCTCCTGGCCAATACCCATCATTTCTATGATTTCCATACTCTGAACAGCAATCCTTCCTACTAATGAATTCTGATAGTGCCTGTCACAGCAACAACTTGCAATTGTGTAGTGCGTTTTAATGGAGTAACATTCTCTGCTGTACGGATGCCTTTACCTTGTTCCTCTACCTTTAGCCTGTGTCCCTTCCACTGTTACCTTGCTCTACCTGTCAGTTCTCGCTGCTGTTCTCTGACAACTGTCCTTGCTACCTCTTTTTCACAATTATCTTGTTCTGTCCCCTCAGCTCTGCTCGTTATCTCAGAGACTCATACAGCATGGAAACAGGCTATTTGACCCAACTCATCCACACCGACCAGTAGACACCCTTCCACTTTAATCCCGTTGCCCAGCACTGAGTCCATAGCCCTCTATGCCTAAGTGATTCAATTGCTCATGAAGACACTTCCTAAATGCTGTCAGTCACCCAGCTTCAACCATTCTCTCAAGCAGTGTATTCCAGGTACTTATCACTCTCTGGGAGAAGAAGGCTCCCCTCTGAATCTCTTCCCCCTTACCCTAAACATATGTCTTCTAGTTTTAGCTACCTCTGATATGGGAAAAAGTTTCCTGCAGTCTACCCTATCTATTCCCCTCATAAATTTATATGCCTCAATCATGTCCCCTCTTAACTTCCTCTGCTCCCGGGAGAAGAGGCCCAGCTTTTCCCAGCTCTCCTCATAACCGAACTTCTCCATCCCAGGCAATGTGCTGATGAATCTTCTCTGCACCCTCCCTAGCATTATCACCCCCTCCCTATACACTGCACCTGGAACTCCAGCTGAGGTCTGACCAAGGTCTTATAAAGTTAGAGCACAACCTCCCTACTTCTGTATTCAAGGCCCCAACTAACAAAGGCTGGTATCCTGTATGCCTTCCTAACCACATTGTCTACTTATGTTGCCACCTTCAAGGATCTATGGAGTTGTATTCTGAGGTCCCTCGTGTTGCTTGGTACTCCCTAAGACCCTGCCATTCGTGGTGTATGTCTTAGCTGCATTAGTACTCCCAAAGTGCATCACCTCATATTTATCAGAATTAAACTCCATCTGCCAATTTTCAGCTCATTTCACCAAAACCTCAGATTCTCCCTGCAGCCTGAGACTGCCTTCCACACTACCGACATCTCTGCCAGTCTTCATGCCATCCACAGACTTACTGATCTTGCCTCCCACATCTACATCCATATCCAAGTCATTCACGTCCTACAAACAACAAGAGTCCCAGCACTGATCCTTGTGGGACACCACTAGTCACAGATGTCTGACCAGATTGGACAACCAAATAAATCCCTTCCTGCACTCAGAGCAAGTGACCGACTTCTCCCTCGTGTGAACTTGCTGGTGGCTCAGTAGGTAGGAAGAATCAATAAATCATTTTGTACGCTCTGAGGAGATGAACGATCACTCCCTTGTGTGCATTCACTGATGTGTCGCCAGGTGAGATGACTGAGTGTATCCCTTCCTGCATTCGGAGCAGATGAATGGCGTCTCCGCAGTGTGAACGTTGGTGTGTTAGGAGGTTGGATAACTGAGTGAATCCCTTCCAACACTCGGAGCAGACGAACGGTTTCTCTCCAGTATGAACTCGCTTGTGTTTTAGCAGGTTGGATATCTGAGTAAATCCCTTCCCGCACTCATAGCAGAAAAATGGGTTCTCCCCCATGTGAACTTGCTGGTGCGTCACCAGGTTAGACAGTTGAGTGAATCCCTTTCCATGTTCAAAGCAGGTAGACGCCTCTCTCTGCTACCTTTCTTGATTTTACTGTTTACCATTTAAAAAAAACATTATGTCTACTGCAAGGTATCCAACAAGCATTTTATTTCACAAATTGCTTTTAAATTGTTCCTTTGTTGTCGGCCAGAAGAGCCTTTAATGTTTGATTTCCCCTAATCTTCAATGTGTTGCATTTTGACATTGTGATAGTTCAGATCCCATCCACCAATTGAATTCCATGATAGATATTTGCCCCTGCTCCTATTCCTGTCTCGTTCCTCTGTGTCCTGATCCAGAAGTGAACACAGCTCACTGGCAAAATCCTGACCATGTCCCACATGATATCTGATGGGTAGGTAATGGGGGCAGCACCTCAGCCTGTCACCCGATGCATACATCATTGTGCCTCTCAAACACTTTTGTATTTTGATTGCATCAAAATGTTTTCAATATTTTAATTATCAAAAAAAATTGTGGATTTTCAAACACTTTGCAGTTTAAAATCTCATTGACATTAATGAGATGAGTGAAAAGGTGCTTTTGTTTTCTAGGTCAGATGACAACAAGGGTAGCATGTTACCGAGATCTTCGTGCCCAGGTAAACCTTTCTTTCTGCAATTCAAGGAGTCGACCCACCACTGGAGTGACCTCCTGTAACCCACAGGCTTGCCCTGCAAGGTAAGAGTTCGAGATACTACAATGATGCATTTACTGAAAATGTAAATTGATTTTGAATTTCCTTTCAAAGCCAGTTGTCGTTTCCCAAAACTTGTCCGTTGGTAGCTGCTGATGCAATGTCAAGTGGAAGTTGATTTTCTTTTGCTGTATGTAATTGAGTTTGATGATGAAAATGGCTAGCGTAAACTTGGCTGCAATGTGACTAAATGTGCAAACATTTTTATTTTTGGGAAAGACCAATGAGTATTATTTACTCTGATGTGTTCTTTTACATGATGGATCATTTTATAAAGCACTATTAACTTGCTTCTTGAAAAGAATGAAGGTTGCAATATGCAAGTCTTCAGATTTACAGTAACTACATGAAATAGGGTGAAGTGTGCATTATTGCAGATCCAATTGCATTTAAAAGTAACATTGACAATTGGATGCTGTGCTGATAGGGAAGGAAATACTATTAAAATCCATTATTCATATTGTTATGAGCTCACTTTATGCAGACGAATCATGTGGTTGCTTGCTTTAATTCCTCCCACAGTTTTCCCTGTGGTCCAATGCTAATTGAATTTGTCTTCTAAGTGATTGTTACAGTGTGCAATTGTACAAGTGTAGAATATGTAACTGCATAATGATTGTATCAAAAATATATTTTAACAGTTTGTTTAACAAAGGATCAGTGCTCTGCAGTTTGAATCGCAAAACAAATGATGTGGAATGCCAAAAACTAACTCTTGGCAACATCAGTACAACTTAAGAAAGGTGATTCAGTTGTTTCACTAATTCATATGCCCATACTTGGCTGAAGGTCAGTACCTTTCTTCTTCCAAGTATGGATTTCTAATGTTTAGATTAATCAATAATATTTGAAAGAGGAAAGTTAATTTTAATCATAGGTTCCTTTATTTACCTTGTAGGAAAACAATTCATCTGTTTAATTTTTTGGATCAAAAACTATAAAATACAAATTAAAAACTACAGAGCACCTTTCACGTCACTTTTGGGACATCCCAAACGCTTTGCAGTCATTTGAATACTTTTCAACTGCAGTCACAATTACGATGTAGACAACACAGCAACTAATTCCACACACGACTTCCACAAACAGTAACATAATAATGAACAGGTAATCTGTTTTAGTGATGCTGATTGTAGGGTAGATAATTGGCAAGAGAATGGGATTAATAACAATGCTGTTGGAGGTAATGCCATGAGATCTTTTATATCAGACCAGGCCTCAGATTAATATTCTCATCCAAAGGAGCCCTCCAAGAACGTCAGCTAGATTTTAGTGACTTGAGAACATACAACCTGCTGACACAGGTGAGAATGCCATCTGTCAAGCCACATGAGATGCAATAAAGTGTGGGGCAGTTGATAAATGAGACATTGGGATTGTGCTGCTAGTGTCACAACCAGTTAACTTGTTTATGAAGAACCCAAACGGAAAGGTTGCCCCTTCCTTTCCCCTTCCTCCTCACCACTGATTTTTGGTAGAGCTGTCCCCTCTTGATATAGGGTAAAGCCAGCAAATAAATCCCTCACCTCATTCTCTAACAATCTGGTACTTTACCTCCATTCTATTGCTGACTTACGCATTGTCTGTTTAGCCAATAGGTAAAAGTAATCAAACATCTTGATACCAATCTTACTGACTATGATGGGGCTTCTCTAGTGTAATCTAGCAGCAGAAGTGTTGTGTGCATGTCGTTGTTCTGTTCTAGTGTATTTTGTGCACATCTACGGCTTTTGTTTTATACATGCTGCCAACTTGCATATGGATTGCGCACCAGTTATGAGCACGTTGTTGGTCTTTGTCACCCAGTAGCCACCTGTGGTTAGTCGAGCTGCCTAAAATGCAAATGCCACACTAAATTGCTACAGTCTGAAGACATCAGGACTCTTGCACAGGTTCAAGGGATGACCAGTGTGATGAGCTCCCCATGGTGACACACCAGCTGGGCACTGTAGACTCCCTAACAGTTGAGGTTCATTTTGACATGTGCTGCTCGTAAAGTGACGTACATTCAATCAATGGCAACTCTGCCATGGGAATTGCAATCCTCACAAAATGCCTTCCACTTTGCCTAATGCTCTCAGGCAAAAGAAAATGAAGTAGGGCCAGCTTGCTTTGAATAGAAATTAATAGTGACCTTCCTTGTGTATCAGTACATAACAAACTGTGAGACACCTCCAGCTTCAACCTGGAGTTGGCTTGGCAATGAAGAATATTGATATCAATAGCAGGGTGCAATTTGTGCCCGAGGCTGCAGTTGTGGCCGCAATAGATGGCAAATTTCACAAGGACAGCTGTGAAGAACAGGTATCCTGCTCATAGGTTCTTACTGAGGTTCATGTAGGAGAATTGCCTGGTACCCTGGGTAGATATGAACTCCAATTGAAATCCCTTCTCCCTCTGCTTGTATGTCCTCTTATAAGAGTTTGAACTACTCTGTGTGTGTCCTGTGCATCTGCCAATCACTGTGTAGTCAACGGAAACGAATGCCCCCATGTCTAGTTTGTGCAGAAGTTCAGGGCAAATTCATTTAACAGCAGCTATATCACTCTTTATAGACATCAACAACTGTGAAGAATCTGGAAAGCACCTAATACTTGTTGAATTATTGTTACAACCAGTGGTAATTAATGTGATTCCTATGAATGGCACCAGTGTGGGAGTTGGGGTGGTGGGAAGAGGGGAGACGACGAGGTTGAGAGGAGTCCTTCCTGTGGCTGAATGTGAATTCACTTAGTCAGCTGTGGAATTAGCTGTAGAATTTATGTCCAAAGTAGCAGCTATCAAATTCATGTTACACACTGATACCGCTCCTGGTGGGCAAAGGGTCACTGACACTGATGCCTTCACCCATATGATGTGCCCACATGAGCATCAGATGCCGTTCTGAATCCAATTCAGAACCCGTAGCAGACAACAAAGAGCATACTGATGCATACATATTGTTTCGTGTTTCCCAAGGTTTGCATGGCCTCCTTCCTACCTCGAGTAATTTATTAGCCATTCTGCAACTTGCACAGTCCTTCAACTAAACTATAGCTCCCAATATGGCATCATCAGCAACATTTTGATTCCTGAGACTAAACCATGTCGATCTCTATCATGTAGATAATGAGAAACAGTAATCCCAGCACTGATCCTTGTAAAACACCACTTTTCATCCTGTCTGAGTAATTCCCTGGTCGTGTCCGTGGCCAATTTGCTATCCATTCTGCTATCCTTTTTGGATTGCACATGACCCAATTTTAAACTGAATTTATTTGCATTTTTGAAAATCCAAAGATAGATCACATCTACCACATTGCCAGTATGTGTACAGTGATATCCTCCTTCAGAGGTTGCAAGGAAGGTGATTAAGCATGACCTTTCTATTTGCTTTTTTTCCCCCAGGAGCCTTTTTCCTATTATATCTTTTGAATAAAGATTCCATCATCTCTCCCACCACCACTTTAAATAAACCAGTCCTTGTTTCCCAGTCTTGTTCTAGCCCTTTTGCCAGTTCTCCAACACTAATCCTTTCTCTCAAGAATTTTTGTCTCATTGCAATAGTACCTCTGTTATTTCTTCTGTAACATCTTTAACGTATAAATACATCTGTCTGCACTAGAAGTTTTATCCACTCTGTTTTATTATTTTCAGTTATCTCCCCTTTTCTGTCTTAATTTTGTTTGATATATTTCTTCTCAACATCCGTCTCCTTGGTAAGCCAAAGGAGCTTTTAAATCCTTTTCCCATTTCACTGCAATCACCTGTGTATCTATCACGTGTAATCCCTACTGGCACAATCCCTCTTCCTTTCCTGACAATTTTCTGTTTTCGTGTTCTTCTGCAGAAAAATTTATATTTCACGATGATTTAATGTTGTTGTTTTTTTTTACCTACCTTTTTTACATTTTCTTTTTCCTAATATTTTTCCACTCCCTTTTATCAGTGTTTATCTTTTTCTTCGTTTCAATGTTGCCTTTGTTTTTTTTATTTAGCCAATTCTGCTGAATTCCCTTGATTACTATTCAAAGTGTTTCCACTATTTGTTATTCTGTCATTTTTCCCAATCTAATGAATGTATAATCTCATCCTTTCAAAATCACTTTTTGCTGATTTATTACATTGGCCTTTGACTCCCTTGCATCTTTCTCAATGTCATGTAAAATATTATGCTGAGATTACTATTGCATGGATGTTCTGTTCTGGTTTATTTCACAAACCAGATCCAGGAGTTCTTTCACTTGTTGGACTTCTCATGTAGTCGGCAAGAAAGGAGTTTGGAAGACATTGTAGCTAATCCTTTCCCTGGACACTTCTCACTCACTCTTTACGCCAGTTTATTTGCTACAATTAAAGTCTCTCAGACACGATTATTATTCTCTCTTCATCATTTCACCTATTTACATATCTTTGCTCCAACTTCTTTATAATGTTATGTGAACTGTATTATGTTCCCATTAGCTTGATCAGCCTCATATTTATAACTTGTTTGTTAATTGCTTTTTTTTTAAACTGCCATTATTTATAAGATAAGATATTTATTTATTAGTCACATGTACATCGAAATACAGTGAAATGTGTCCTTTCGCGTTGAGTGTTCTGGAGGGAGCCTGCAAGTGTCGCCACGCTTCCAGCGCCAACATAGCACCCCCACAACTTCCTAACCCGTACATCTTTGGAATGTGGGAGGAAACCGGAACGCCCGGAGGAAACCCATGCAGACGAGGGGAGAACGTACAAACTCCTTACAGACAGCGGCCGGAATTGAACCCGGGTCGCTGGCGCTGTAATAGTGTTACGCTAACCGCTACACTACTGTTATTACCATCCACTTTTTCCTCTCTTTTTTTATTATGTTATAAATTGTATGATTTACTTAGCAGTCTTGTCCTTCCCAGTCAGGTTTCAGTTATTCCTGTTACCTCTGGTTCCTTACTTATTTGCTTTTCAGTTCCAGTCTTTTATTCTGGGTGTTCTGCAAATTGTTGAACATGCAGTTTAATTGTTTTTTTTTAATAGTTGTTTGTTTTACTTTATTTTTTAAAGTCCTTTTACACTTGTATTTGCTCCCTGACTTGATGTTACCTCTGTTCCTTACCTTGGTCTGACCTTCCCTCTCATCTCCCATTTCCTGCATCCTCAGGCCTTATTAAGATCCCTTTCTCTAGCTTAGTGAAGTAAGACAAGACCCCATTGACAGGGCTGTTTATCTGTTCCATTAATGAAACAAAATATAGAAGAACTGCTTCAAGCATCAGTGGTGAGTGGGGAACCATTACACATGTACAGTGTCCAAAATCAAGCACTGAACGAATTCTTCGAAAGCTGATAAATGTTTTCTGACAAGTTGGTTCTTAATGGTGAGCTTTGTGGTGGTCCAGCTTTTGTGATCCATCTTCTGACTGATGCATAATGGCAGTGACCCAAGTATCTGGATCTGAAGGTGTAAGGCACTAGAAATTTAATGCATTTTGTGTGTCAGATTACTCTCAAGATACAGAACAGTTAGACTAACCAAATCCTCTGGGCTCCAAAAAGCTGCAGGGTGTTGAAGTGCTGTAGATGCACGAGTTCCTAAAGTGTGAACGCAGTTAAAAATGTATCAGCAGCTGATAATGAATAGCATTTCTGGACCACTTTTAGTAACTGGCAGCAGCCACTCTGGCTTGTACAGGGAAATGGCTGGTAGCCAGCTGCATCCAATTACTTCATTAAGGTTCACCTTAATAGTCAAACAAGACAAACCTGTAACGTTCAGGCTATTGGACTACACTGCCTAATATTCAGCATCACGTGGCTACTTAACATGTGATCCTCACAAAATCAGCAGGTCGACTGGTTTCCAGTTCTCTCCACTGTTAGATACCTTGTGTCTCATAGGTAGGCTTTAAAAAAAATTGCATAATGCAGTATCACTCTTTTCTTCATTTTAAAGGTCCACTCATTTTTGTTCGTATACATCTAAAATCTTGAGAAGCTACAATGTTTTTGATACATTCTTTAATCCAACATTGTTTTCTCTTTGCTCCAAGCCTTCCTTTTGTGTTTTTCCTTAAATTCAGGCCGTTCACTCTTCAACTTCCACCAATGGTGCTCTGTTTGGAAGGGTGTCCTTTTTATCTTTTATCTTTTCTTATTCTTCCCAGTGAAAAAGTGCCTAATAATAAAGCCTGTGAGCTCCAGGTAGGAAGTTACGAGTTCTCTGATCTCACTGGAAGTGGACCATGGAAGAAACCCAGTGTAACTCCACCTTCCTGGAACAGGCTCACTGTCTGTACAGGGCAGGGTCTCAGCAGGAGTCCAACAGTCAAAGAGGAGCCCTCTGCTGCAGTCGGGTGGAAGTATCAGATGGTGCTCAAGAGGGGTTACTAGTGCATCAGCAGAGGAAATCTTAGAGAACAGAAGTGCCACAGATTATTGAAATCTAAACAGGAACGGTTTTGATTTCAAAAAAGAGGGCAAACTTGTATGCAAAACCTCAGCAAACTTCCTGCTCAAACTGATTTCAATATATCTAGGAACACACTAAACAACAGCAGTCTGGGAGTACCTTCTCTACATGTACAGTCCCAGTTCAAGAAGAGGGCTCAATGCTCTCTTCTCAAGACAAAAGTTAGTAAATGTTGGCTCTACCAGTAAATGCCAAGTCCCAGGAATGGAGAGGTAACCGTGCATGGAAAGAATTTTCATTTTATTCCACTAGGATGTCTTAGATATTGCCTATTCCTTTAAATTATCGCTCCTACTTCAGCCAAGACTTACCCTCTCTTTCACAATCTGCGCCAAGCCCATTTCCATTGACACATTGCGTCACAGCACTAGAACATAGAACACTACAGCACAGTACAGGCCCTTCGGCCCACAATGTTGTGCCGACATTTTATCCTGCACTGATGAGCCAATTAAGCTTTCTTTCACAATTTTCAATAATCTCTGAAACGCAAAGTTAGTTCAGGGTGGAGATTGAATTGCAAAAGATTTAAACCCTACCTGGAAGTTGCTACCAGGAAGGGGCAGTCACGGTAGTGTAGCAGTTAGCGTAGCGCTGCTCCAGGGCCAGTGACCCGGGTTCAATTCCAGCTGCTGTCTGTAAGGAGTTTGTACATTCTCCTCGTGTCTGCGTGGGTTTCCTCCAGGTGCTCTGGTTTCCTTCCACATTCCAAAGACGTACGAGTTAGGAAGTTGTGGGCATGCTATGTCAGCGCTCGGAAGCGTGGCGACACTTGCGGGCTGCCCCCAGAACACTCTGCGCAAAAGATGCATTTCACTGTGTGTTTCGATGTACGTGTGACTAATAAAGATATCTTCCCTTATGCAGGGAAGTAGGTGGAGGAGTGAGGGAGATCAGAATGGGGCTGGTAGGCAAGGCAGCCTCAATGGAGAAACTGGCTTTTTCCTGCCTTATTTTTATATATTTATGTTTGTGTCTGGTACTGTAAGTTACATTTGTGTTCTTGTAACGTGAATCCTTTTTTTATTCTCTGATCTGGAACGAGGCGTGGTATTAAAGGACAGCCTGGCAAGGCCATGGAATAAGTGAGCCAAGACTAAAGTTTAATTCTGGAGGAATAGAATTGATAAATGGGGAGTTTTGCTGAACGTGAAGCAAAGCTTGATTAAATTACACTTAGACACTTCTCATTGTCATATTGAACAAGGGATATACAGACACTGGAGAAAGTGCAGAGAATATTCACAAGGATGATATAAGAAATGGGACAGTGTACATAAGGCGATAGGATGAATAGACACGTGCTCATGTGAAAAACTGAAATCTGAGAGAGCTTTAAAGCATTGGAAGGATTCAGTAGACAGGATACAGAAAGAATGCTTCCGTGTGTGGAAGAGCATAACTGAAAGCTAGCAATATAAGCTAGTCACTCAAAAATCCAATATGGAATTCATAAGCGTCTTCTTTACCCAAAAAGTGATGAGAGCATAGAACTTGCAATCACAGGGGTTGAAGCAAATAGTATAGATGCATCTAAGGGGAGACTGGACAGCTGCATGAGGGAGGGACGTGTAGAGCTCTGCGTTATAGATTCTGATGATGAAAGACCAGAAGATGTTCAAGGGAAGTGTACATGCCCTCATGGACTGGTTAGGCCAATGGCCGGTTTCTGGATCATCTTTGAGCATCCTGTGTTTTTTTTAATTAACTCAAAGATCTATATGTACATAGTTATTGCAGCAACTTTTAAATCTATAATATTTTATCTTGTATTGCCTCTTCATTTATTTTGCCTTAATCTTGCACTCTAATGCAGTGTTTCAATTGCCTTGTGCCTCCCTGTTCCACCAATCCGTCGGATTTCAAGGTCATTGCTGATGTATTACCTCTGTGTCACTTTTCTGAACTAACCTCATATCCCTTGATTTCCTTAAAATCCACGAGAATGAAAGAACATCAACTGCACTGCTTTCACCGACCTAATCTATTGATTAATTAAAGCTTGTCAAATATAACTTCCCCTTTGAGAAATCTTTGCTAATTCACCATTAACTAATCTGTAACCATCTAAAGAGGTTCTAACTTTCTCAAAACTATAATTTCATAAAATTTGCCCTTCTCCAATGTTAAACTGACTGGCCTGTGCTCTTAAGGATTACCCTGCTCTCCTTTTTTCAATAATTGTTATAAATTGCAATATTCCAGTCCACTGACACCACTGCTGCATCCAATAACTGTGGGTGGCACAGTGGTGCAGGAAGTAAAGCTGCTTCCTCCAGTGTTCCACGTTCAGTCCTGACCTCCTGTCTGTTTGTGTGGAGTTTGCAAGTTCTCCCTGTGACCCCTGCGTTTCTTCCTGTCAGCTGCCCTTTAGTGTGTGGTAGAATCTGGCGGAAATTGATGGGAACGTGGGGAGAATTGCTTACGGGGAAAATTCCAGGGGATTGGGAGCCAGCATTGACCCAATGGGTTTTAAGAGCCTTTTTCTACATCATAAGGAAATATGGTAAAATGAATGGAAGATTATGGCTAACATCTCCACAATTTCTGCCCTTACTTCACTCAGCAGATTACATTCAAGGATGTTATAATAGATGCTTATAAGTGTCTTCATGCACCAAAATCAACTGCTTAAACTTCGGTACAATTAGTACAAAATTGTAATGGATGTGGCCAGCTACGTGGGCTGAGAGAGCTTGCTGTGAAGCATTTAATAAACTAGCACAAAAGATCGTGGGAACTTGATCTGCACTGAATAGAATTGAGTTTAAGTTTTCACAATCTTTTACCAGCGCTATATTATGACATTAAAAAATAACAGCATAACCATGTGGAAACTGTACCCCAGTATTTCCTTGTTGTTGAAACAAAAAAAAGAGTTGGGAATTGAAAGAGGGGTGCTGAAAAGCCACAGCAGGACAATCACCCTTTGAAAAGGAAACAATAATTGAATGCTTTGAATGTGATATTTTAATTAAAACCATATTAGAATTACATCAGATTTACTGACTGTGGTATTGCCTCTTTCAGTCACATTTATACCAGTATTGCTGGTCAGACTTGTACATGCATGGAATTTAAAGTGATGGCTCTGTTTGGTACCAGTTATGATCTGACTGTGTTTGGCACTAGGCTAGCAGCCTGACAGGTGCTCTTGTACACAAGGGAGCAGTTTGCTGTGATACAGCTGTTGATAAAGTTCCTGTGGAGAAATATGACCCTCAGTTTTACAGTTTTTACAAAGACCTGTCAAGTTTAACTTCCCCTGATTTGAAATAAAATGGAATCCATTTGAAACAACTAATAAAATTGAGTCCACAAGAACTAATTTGCACCTGCATCGTTCAACCCATTCAGTAATTTGCCCTTATGAGTTTTACTCCCGGGTTCTAATTTCCCTTTATCCCGCCTAACACCTATTTATGAAGAACAACATTGATAGATGCAAGTGGTAGTCAAATTAGGAAGGGTCTTCAAATGAATTATTTTAATACAAAGGTTGTTAATCATTTTCCTTGATTTCCAAAAGTAGATATTGTGAAGAAATTTGAATTCCGAAAGCATTGAACTGCTGAAGCAGATGGTTTGAGTTATGCAGGAGAAACCTAATTCAGTCCATGACCTTCTACCTCCTGGAACTTATTGCAGATTCCTCAACATTACTCTCACAGTGAGTAAGCAATGTGCAGAACCAGTGGTAGCAACTCAGCCAAGAGTTCAGTCCAACATTCCTTGCATTCTGGGAGGCACCACATTTCCCATCACCATTAACACCTTGTGCTTAATCCTGTTGTTATAGTTTGCTGCCCGTTGTTTTATATATGAGTGACTAGGTAGTATGCAGCTCTATGTGGGGCAAGGCTAAATTCATTACATGGCTATAAACCACTATTGTAGCCTTCAGAAGAAGAAAGAGCAGGCACAGATTTCCTTTCCTCCCACTGATATGAGTGGTTAAAATGAGTGGCACCAGAGCAGCATTCCAGGAGTTGAGAAAAGGCATGGCCTCCTCTTCTGTCCCGGCTCCTACTTTTCTTTCCCAAGTGCCGCCTCCTGTTGTTACTGTCTATTCCATTAATTACTAATTCCCATTGCAGCATTCTAGCACTAAGTGCCAAATCTGACTGCTCTCCTGCCCGTCCTTTCTGGTTCGATCTACCTTTCTTTGGGTTGTGCTAGCCCTGCCTTTTTACTCTTTCTCACTCTTTCCTCTAATGCTACTGCTCAGATATTAATCCCCAGTACACAGACTTCCATTGCTTACAAGAGCTGACTCACGTTGCTCAGGTTTGTTCTTCCTCCATTGTCTCTCACTCTCCTGTAGCCCAGGTTCTGCACAGTTCAAGATCCAGTACCCATGCTTTGGCATTGTAATTGAACTGGCACATGAGGCTCAGGCAGCTGGCAACTTATTGCTTGGAGGTTTCTTTGCCAGAACTTCCAGTGTGAATTCATTCATAATTCTTGTGATTTGGAAAAGAGGTGATCTTAAAATAAATGATACCGAGAATAGGGACATTTAAGAGACTCTTAGATAGACACATGAATGATAGAAAAATTGGGGGGAAGCATTAGATAGATCTTAAGCAGGATAAAATGTTGGCTCAACATTGTGGGCCAAAAGGTCTGTACTGTGCTGTATTGTTCTATAAATCCGAAGGAATAGTTTAAATTAACAGTGAAAGTGGAGCAAGAGAACACAAGTTGAAATTAATAAAATTCATCATTAGACTGGTGGGCTAGGAATTTTGATGCCCGGCATTGGAATGTAACTTTGACCAATTCTGGATCGAGTTGTGCCATTCAGAAATTTGACGTGGTATTTCTCTTCAAGATTCACCTGTGCATTTGCTGTGATTTCCATGTCATTTGCGCATAGGATGATGCTATCCCCCGTACAATGCTCCAAGTTGTCCTTGGAACCGCAGTCATTGGCACTCTCAACATGGTGTGGATTCAATCTCTGTAAGGTGGCCCATATTTACCTTCATCATCCAGTTTAACTAGTCACATTCCTCCAAATTGCTGCCTCCACAAACATTGAACCAACCAAGCAACCACCCACTCTCCTAGACCCTTTATTCTTGGTCCTGATTCACCAATATCATTCCCATCCCAGCCATCCCACTCCCATCTTAACCTACCATCTTCCTGCACACTCACCACCCCAAATCATCCGAGATCCTTCAACCTGCTTATAGAGCCCCATCCATCAATATTTCTTAGCTACAATCTTGCTTAGAGACCACATCACAACCCTCTGTCTAGCACTAGCCACTAACCCTTCTCACTTTCCGGAACTTGCCGTTAACCAAAGTTAACCCAATGGTCTTGCAACATTCAACATAATTGCAAGCAATTGGTCAAAGTTTCAGTCATGTGATATTTAGAGATCTGTTGGGAAATTCATATTAAAGCAGCAATAATGTAGAGGCCCAGGCTTCCTATCATCCACAATTCAATTTACACGTATCCCTTGGATTTCTGCACAACAGAGGAAGCCTTGCATGCTTTGTGAAAAGCAAGACTATTCTTCTATTAGATCCATCAGTAGTGGAGGACATCACATAATCTATCAGCTGCAGGTGGTGGGGGAAGGAAGACTGAGTGTAGGATCAGGAGCAGGAATGGGAAAGGATCATTCGTCGAGGAGAACATTAATAGGGAGGGAAAATAGCCAGTAGAGAAGGCATCATCAAGGGCAGTGCAGTTGTCTAATAAATAAATGGAATGTGTGGGAGAATAATCAGGCCGACACACGAGGGTTCACAAGGTTCACAAGATCACAAGACAAGGGAGCGGAAGCAGGCCATTCGGCCCATCGAGTCTGCTCCAAGGAAAGGGAAACAGAAATGAGAAATGGGGGAAGAAGAAGAAAAAAAAACTATTCTAATTCCAATTACCGGCCTTATCCCCATATCCCTTGATAACCTGACTATTTAGATATCTATCTATCTCCTCCTTGAACGCCCCCACTGATCTGGCTTCCACTGCTGTACGTGGCAAGGAGTTCCACAAATTCACCACCCTCTGGCTAAAGAAATTTTTCCTCATCTCTGTTTTGAAACTGTATTCTAAGGACATTAGCAGTGAGTGGTTGTGGGACTAAACACCAAGGAAGCTACGCTTTGGTTAAAACAAAACCTACCACATTATAGTAAATGACTTGGACTCTGTAGCAGTGGAGTGGATAAATCAGGCCATTCTTGACTAATACCAAGGCAGACTTCAGATCTTCACTTAAGGCATGCTTCAGTGTAAGTGGCCAACACTGTTTGCAGGCTTTGATTTGTACCTTTGGACTTTGTAAATGATAACAAAAAATTTGCTGCATGCCACTTGAAGTCAACAAAAATGCCTGATGGCTTCTGCGCATGTAGTTCCCGCGTTAATCTTGCAGAAGTGAACTACTTAAACTCAAATGAAGATTTCAGATAAAGTTCAGTACATTGCACATTAAAACATGGCATTTCTTGAGAACCTGCTACCTCTTGAGAGTTGTTTCACCCGACTGCGCTAGCCAGCCAGCTGGGGTACTGTCTAAGGTTTCTGAGAATGTTTACCCTGTGCCTGGAGCCTATTTTTTTTTAAATATTGGAAATGGAGTTTCCTGCCTGAAAACTTTGATTCACCGCCTAGGCTACTGGTATAGTCAAGTGTTTAGCATGGGTCAGTTGAACCTCACTTTTGTCATTATGTAAAAATCAAGACCATTATGCATACTGCATGATTAATCAGTGTCAGAGCCCTATATTGTGCAAAACCAAAGCTTACTGCACTCTTTTGTGACAGGCCATCACTGAGATTCTCTGTTTAAAGTGGACAGGAATACTCCAACCCATATATAACCTTTTTCTCTGTGTCCCTTCAGAAACAAATGTTGACAATCTAGAGGAAAAACAAAGTTCTGACGTTCTCAACGTGATGTATCCAATGCTAATGAAAAAGTGATGGCTATGGTTTAATTTTTTTTGGGGGGGGTAATTATTTTTGGTGACTTAAGTGTCAGATTACAAAAGTTATGGAATGACCTGCACTTTTAGTACTGAAACAGTTGACAGGATGAACCAAAGCAATATTAATGCAATATTTGTAATGTTTGATCCAATGCCCTTGTTACTGTGGTTGATATTTCTGTGGTACATGTATAATACTTGTATTTTTATAAGATGTATGCAGACTTCTGTGCATTCTCACATGAGGACAGAGCAGACACCAGCCAGTGAAACTGCAGCGTTTGCAAAAATTGTTGATACAAAAATGATTTAGTCACGCAGAGAACTTCTTTATAGGAGGTGACATCATTCCCATGGTTTGCCTTATTAGTGATGCACGCTGGCATTTAAACATTTCTTAAGCCATCCAGTAAATACCATTTTCTGTAACTGATATCTTTGACCGTTCTCATATGCAGTCTGTGATCTTTGGCTATGAGCCAAATCCTCTCTCTTAAGTCAGCAAAAAGGAACACTTGTTTCCCCAAGATGTGAATCCTGAATTTAATTCAGTATTTAATTTACCATTGACTCTGGCTGAGGAGGAAATACTGAAAGAGTTTGTGTCGAGGTTATGACATATGTTGTCGAGTTAATAAACGCTATTTATAATTTGGAGAATAGGTCCACTAAATAACTGTGAAGGTAACGTGCACAAGTGCTGACAGATGTTTTTCTGGTTGTCTCAGTGGTGGTTTGAGTTACAGTCTGAGTTCCTTACTCTCATTCTCTCCCGAGCTGTGAGCCAGCCAGCTGTCGTCAACTGCCTTGCTGCACTAGCACAAGATGGGTAGCTGGGCACAGAATGATGGCTGCTACTCACCAATGGCCATTGGGAGACTGAAACAAGTCCAGTGATTTGTATTATAACCCTCTCCCCAAACACTTTCACAAAGTGCAAATGAAAGGGATAATTAGCTTTGTTGCATTATTCCAACAAAAGCATACTTTCAGAAGACAATACTTTAAGAAAACTCATGTTTTGAAAGGGAAATAATCTGTACTGGGAGATTTGAAAAGAATAATTTGTAATGTTGTCAGTTGGTGAGTGCCTTTTCACTAACTTTTCACCCTTGAAGTAATCACATGCCATCAATTCTGAGCAATTAATCTGTCTGCAGGGATTGGTACTGCAACCTTTATTGTTTGTAATATATATATATAAAAGACTTGGATGAAAACAGGGGGTATGATTAGTAAGTTTGCAGACAACACGAAAATTGATGTTGTAGATAGCAAAGCAGGTTGTCAGATGGAATTTAACCCAGACAAGTGTGAAGTCAAATTCTGATAGAACATATAGAGTAAAAGGCAGAGACCTGAGGATCAGTGATGTGCAGAGACACCTTGGGATGCCAGTCCATAGTTCCCTGAAGGTGGTGACACAGGTGGTAGGGTAGTGTAAAAGATAACTGGTATGCTTGCCTTCATACACCAAGGCATTGAGTATAAAAGTTGGGATGTCATATTACAGTCGTACAAAACATTGGTTAGACCACACTGAGAGTATTGTGTACAGTTTTGGTTGCCACACTACAGGAGGGATTTGGTAGCAAAAGAGAGAGTGTATGCAGAAGATATTATGGTTCCAGGGATTGGATAGGCTGGGTTTATTCTCATGGAACATAGGAGGCTGAGGGGTGACCTTATAGAGGTTTATAAAATTATGAGGGGTAGAGCTAGGATAGATGGTCAGAATCTTTTTCCCAGGGAAGGGGAGTCTAGAATGAGAGGGCACAGGTTTAAGGTGAGAGGGGCGAAATATAAAGGAGATCTGAGGGGTAAGCTTTTCACACAGAGGGTGACAAATATCTGGAACAAGCTGCCAGAGGAGGTAGTGGAGGCAGATACTACTACAACATTTAAAAGGCATTCGGACAGCAACTTGGATAGAGAGCCTAATGCAGGCAATTGGGTTGGCGTAGTATGGCACCATGGTTGGTGTGATGAAGTGGGCTGAAAGGACCCCTTTTATATGCTATACATTTCTATGATTCTACATAGGAAAATTATGACATTTATAATACATCCCTATTACCAGTAATATATCCATTTTGCTTGAAGTTAAACATTAGCATTGTGTGTCCTTGCTAAATGGAAGATAACTCTGCAGGCTACATGATGCAAAAGCTCATTCCTTGTGGTGGCTCATTGACTACTCTGAAGTCACTAATGCTTCTGCCTCATGCACCAGGCCCCTGCACTGACATGATTCTGCAGTCCAAAGCTCTTAATTCAGTTCAATTCAGCATGGCTTTCTGCTGGTAAGCTAGGGCTTCCTGATGGTCAACTATCATGTTGCACAACCACATTAACCTTGGTATTGGTTTATTATTGTCACTTGTACCGAGGTACAGTGAAAAGCTTGTCTTGCATACCGTTCATACAGATCAATTCATTACACAGTGCATTGAGGTAGTACAGGGTAAAAACTATAACAGAATACAAAGTAAAGTGTCACAGCTACAGGGAACTGCATTGCAGGTAGACAATAAGGTGCAAGGTCAAACACGGTAGGTTTTGAGGTCGAGAGTTCATCTCATTGTATAAGGGAACCGTTCAATAGTCTCATCACAGTGGGATAGAAGCTGCCCTTGAGCCTGGTGGTACGTGCTCTCAGGCTCCTGTATCTTCTGCCTGATGGGAGAGGAGAGAAGAGAGAATGACCTGGGTGGATGGGGTCTTTGACTATGCCGGCTGTTTCACCAAGGCAGTGAGAGGTATAGACAGAGTCCATGGAGGGGAGGCTGGTTTCCGTGATGTGCTGGGCTGAGACTTTGAAGTGTCTACTGACCTATCCTACCTTCTTCTGAAATTCTCCTATTATCCATGAATAACCTACTTTTGCACGATCGTTCCTCATGATTGTAGCTCAGTGGAGCAGACCATCGATTATCCCAGCTTCAGTGCCAGTGCAGTCAAGTTCCAGTACTACTTTCCTGACTTTATCTTACCACCTGATATAAAATGACATGTGGCAGTGTTAATGCTGATACCTGTCAGGCTGTTCAATGTACCTCTCAAGGCGTGTTCATGTTTTCCTCTCCACTGATTAACAAGGAAGAATGATTTTAGTTTAACATACTAGGTTAATTTTAAAGCAACTTGGGCAGTCTACCAAAGCCCGGATGTAATCAACTATTGCAACATCAGAAAGCACACTTCTAAGACAGGTGAACCCTTTAATCACATTGAATTCACGAACAATCTGCTGGAGGAACTCAGCAGATCGAGCAGCACCTGCGCGGGGGACAGGGAATGGTCAACGTTTCGGGTCAAAACCCTGCATCAGGATTTCGACACGAAACGCCAACAATTCCTTTCCTCCCACAGATGCTGCTTGACCTGCTGAGTTCCTCCAGTGGATTGTTTGTTGCTCCAGATTCCAGCATCTGCGTCTCTTGTGTCTCAATTACATTGAATTCATTGGTGTAGGAGACCCTAATGTCTGGCTTTCAAGGAGTTTGTTGATGTATTATTTTCAGCTTTTAGTTAGTAGTTAACCCATAGTTACTGGTGGAAGCTAAGAATATGAAACATTGTTGCTGTACAGTCTCCCAGAAAGGATTATTATTACATGGCTATTATCAGTCATTTTGAGATTCTTATCATTGGGTATTTGTGGCATTTATTTTTTTGTCAAGACTTGAGCCACCCCACACCTTCACAAGAACCATGAAATTTGATTCACAACCACAAACCTGCTCATTTTCAGCCAGAACAACACCCAGATGGCTTTTTCACAGCTAACACCTGGGTGAAGTGCCTGAGGGAGATATTCACTCCCAAACAAATATCAGCAATGGTAAGCTTTAAAGAATCCTAACTACACAATGTAATCATAGGATTGTTGAGGCACAGGAGGAGGCAATTCAACTCATCAAACCAGCCCAGCCCTCTACAAAAGTAATCCAGACAGTGTTATTTTGCAGCTCTTGCCCCATAGCCCTGCAATTTCTTCTCCCATTACTTTCTATCCAATTTTCTTTGGAAAAATGAATATTAAATTTGTTTCCACCATCCTTTCAGGAGAATTCCAGATTATGACCAGTAACTGGCTGGTCTGCCCATCTCTTGTCCTCTGTTTCTCAACCCATCCACCAATGGAATTTTATCCCCCTCCCCACACCCACCCCAGTACCAAGATCCTTGATGATTTTGAACATTTTTATCAACTGACATCTCAGCCTTCTCTGCTCTGAGGAGAATAGTTTCAGCTTCAACATGTAACTGAAGTCCTCAGCCTAGGACTGGTCTATTATTCTTTTCTGATTCCTTTCTAGGTTGTTGAAGTCTTTCCTATAATGTAGTGATCAGAATTGGTTGCAATACTCTAGTTGCAGTTGAACTCATATCTTATTGAGGTTCAACATAGCCTCTTTGCTCCTGTGCTCTATTCATTAAGACCAGGATCTTGAATGCTTTTCAAATTACTTTCTCAACCTACCCTGCGATTTTCAGAAATTTGTGCACCTATATATGGGGGTCTCTGTTCCTCCATCCCTTTAGGAATCACATTTTTAAAATTAATGTTTTTTTTTCATTCTTTATCCTTGTGAAACTTCTTAATTGGAAGTGCATCATTTTGGGCCCACTTATTCTCAAGAACTAAAACAAAGGCTGGTGTGATCCTGACTAGAAACTGTCAGTTTCTATTGCAATGCTTCATAAAAGTGAGATTTTTTATTTTCACACAGCCGATCCTTACCAAGTCCCTAATGGAACCTCATTCAGTGAACTTCCATCCATTTGAATTAATAGTAAAAATTCTCAGGCCAGGGGTTCAGTCTTTAACCGTAAAGCACATCAGGTGTACACCAAGTGCCTCCTAGATAGTTAAACCTTCTTGGATTCCAATGGTCAACAGTTCCTAACAAAGTGACAGACAACTCCTTCAGTACTTGCAAAGCCGACTCTCATGCAACATCCAATAGCCACTGTCATTAGCTTCCTTCAGAGCAGGAACAGAAATCATCTCCATCTCATCCTCACCCTCTACTTGTTGTACTCCTAATGGTGAGCTGATATTGCTAAATGTGCAACTTGAGAATCTAATCTCAGCCCTAGCCAAAGTACAGATGAGTTTTAAGAATATTATCTTTTCACACATGGTAATTACTACATTCTTGACATTGAATTCTACTCCAAATCAATCACCAATAAACTTCCATCGAGGATCCCTATAAATAGTATGTGGTGGTGTTCTTCCTGCTACTAAACACCAGGTTCACTGTGCATGCTTAATATATGGCTGGATTTTCGCAGCCCGATTTGACAACTTTGGCGTCAATTCAGCATTGCCTGAGGATTGACACTGCCAACTGTCTACTCAGCATGCTCCTGGCATCCACTGACCTCTGTGACCAATGATCTGAGTAGCATTCACAAAATCCAAACAAAATTGGAAGCAAATGGGCACGTGCTGTTGGACAAGATGGTGCTAAGAAGTTCCATTCCAGTTCCAGTGTAACTTCTCTGTCTCCAATTTAGCTTCTGCAGAACCACTTCCATTTGATGATTCTCTAATAGGAAGCCCATGCCTAATAATCAAAATGTTCACTTGTATCTGCAATGTGCATCTTAAAATCATTCCATAGCTCTTATTTTCTTATTTTATTGAACCTGCATTGTTTTACTGTGGGGTTAACACCATGGAAAGGTGAAAGGATGATTAACATATAGATGGAAGGTCCATGATTATCTGAATAATATTCCTCAAAAGGACCCAGGTGAGGTCATAATGGATAAAGATTAAATTCTGCGATGATGAACAAATACAGGCTTTATGACCCTCTATTGTAGTACTTGGATACACTGAAATTCACTATTGGCAGTTCACACCCTTGTATAGGTTTTCAATGAATCACACCCAATATAACTGATCCAACATCGTTCTAGATGTTTTTTTCTATGGTTCCTCCATGTCAAACCTGGACAAACTCTCTGACATGGGCACACATAATTTCACCTTGTAAGCTCACTGGTCTAGAAACCCAAACAACACAATTTTTACAATGTTATGTAATGGGAAATCATGTATTCTAGGTGTGGAATGTGATCAATATTGCACAGGTTGGCATGATTCTAGAAAACTAGCACATTTTGTTCTAAGTGACCATTGTCGGTCACCTCAAGAGCAAGTAGATTTTAATAACACTGTCCCATGCTGTGACCCCCATCGGAACTCACATTACTTGCCTCCCGACCCCGTCCATGTGGTCCTCATAGACCTCGCCCTCTCTCCCCCCCCCCCCCCCCAAACTGCTGGACAACACAGACCCTGATCCACTGCCCCCACCTGTCAACAGCTGAGTCCTCAAGCTCTGGTGTCCTGATTCCACAGTGAAATCCCATTTTTTCTTTTCATTCCACCAGGATCTGATCCCTAGCCAGCCGCCACCGCTGCCCCAATCAGCCCTCACTCTTTAAGTCAGCCCCACTCACAACCACCACACTTTCCCCCTCCCCATTCCCAGGCCCCTGACCACCAGACTTCTCTCAACCCTTGCTCTCCTGACCCCTGCCTTCCTACAACCACACACATCTGTAACAGTGACTTGCCACTAAGATATTATTGCATCAATAATATAGCCCAACACTGAATCAGTAACCACTGTTTTAACTAATTTCTTACTGTAAGTCTCAGGTTCTTTTCATGAAAACCATGTCTCTTCAATCATCCTTCATTGTCTGTCAGAAACTCTAGGTTGCTTCTTTAACTTTTCATGCAATTCTTCTGTGACATCCTGAAATGGAGGTACCTTACCTTACAGTGCAATGGAAAACAATTGCAGCATTCAAATGCATACTGACCCAGTGAATGTAATCACAGAATTCATTCAGATTCAGCTAACTATGCGGTATAACAAATTGATAATTGCAATAGATTATTGTAAAAGCAGTTAAAATTGGCCTCACCAAGAGAACATAATGGTTCTTCGAGGTGTGACTCCATTTAATTAAATTCGACCAGACGTACTGTGTTCTGTTTGATAGTTATTAGAGCCATTGATCCAGAATGATGCTGCTCATTAACAACAAAAAAATTCTGAATATTAAAGTTTTTCGGGTTTTTAACCCCAAAAGGATTTTAGACAGATAAAAGCCTTACATGGCAAAAACAAAACTAACCTCACTGGCTAAGTTTCAGGCCTGAGATATCTTAATTTTTCCTTTAAATATTGCCAGTCTCATTTGGAACAAATATTACAGGCTGCAAGGAGGTCATTGGTAGGGGAAGATCAGACAGAAGATCTTTGGCTACTTGCTGGCCTGCAGCTAGATGTTGGTGGGGTGGACGGGGTTGTAGTTTGAGAAAGGTGCTGGGGAGACCTGGACTTGTGAAGCCCAGTGGACAGGCTCACAGCCCCACAGAGGAATGTGTCCCACTTGCTCCTTCAATTATTTTATGTCTGCAGATCAACTTTGATTTCTTTTAAGATCCCAATTAAAATACAGTCAGTCTTTTTGAACCTTAATTATGGAGCCATAGTTTGAATAAATTCAACATTCTGCGCTATGAAGCCTTTCAGGGTAGTATTAGAAAAACTATAAAGCAAAGGAGTTGAGAGGCTTTCACCGCACACTCACCTGGTTTCCATCCAGAATGTAGGGTTAAAAGCCATTTTCTCCAATTGAATATTTTTTAAAAATATTTCTAAATCCCAATTCAGTGAGATTGTTCTTATATAAGTTATTAATTAATTGCAGCTAAATGCTACTGTGTATTAAACCAATGTTCATACAAAATTATTACTGTGTCAAATATGATTCCTTTTCAGTTAACTTTACTTTTCAAATCACTGGGAAGCAAGATTTTTTTTCTCACCAATATAATAGTATAAAAATCCATTTGCTTTATCTGAGCAAACTTAAAAAAGAAATCAGCTTGGATGTTTCATTACTTTTTAAACAGGAGAGTAGAATTGAAACTTAAAACTTCAGTATACCTCTGATTTTCTGACATACGTCTGACTGAGTGGGACAAAGGCAAGCTGACTTTGAAGGAAAGAGAGCCATGCATATTTGGTATAACTTGGTTTATTTTGCCCAATGTGCTTCATTCTGTACAAAGCCAGCATTAGTGTGGGATCGGGTAATGATAAGAACAGACGTGACCTTGCATTCCAGGTTTCTGATAACTGTCAGTTTTAATCTTCTACTCTAATTTATGCTTGTGAACTGCTTTGATGTTTCCACAGCTGGGCTGTTGGTGACTGGGGAGAATGCAGCCAAACGTGTGGAAGAGGTGAACAGCACAGACAGGTCCGCTGCACTCGAAGAGTTGCTTACAATAAGCTGGAAGATGTGCACCAGATGTTGTGCCCATTTCCGGTGCCGACCCGAAAGCAAGCGTGCAATACTCGTAACTGTCCACCTGCATGGAGTGTAGGAGCCTGGTCTGAGGTACACATCAAAGCTCTTGGCGAGATAACTACCATTATCACGGATTTAATGAAGACAATCTGAATAGCCTTACCAACACTGACCTAAAGGTTTTAATAGACCCAATGATCCTCGTTGTGATGAAGAACATAACCAATAGCAGATTACAATCAGGATTAGAGGATTTTACCATTTAATTGTAAATTCAGACATAGACTGAAAATATGCAATAATAACCTGAGGGGTGTGTCTGGATAATATCTTCCAGATCTGTGAATTGAGCTATCTTCTGAATCCTATTGCATTCAAGGTCCTATATGTTAAACTTATATGTATTCAGTGCAGTTATCATTTTTCAGTTAGTTGTAGCAGTCCTGCTGTCTAGAAGTAGAGAACATGCACAACCTGAATAGTATGCTGCAATTTGTGAAGTGTTGCAAACGTCCCCTGCACCAGCACAGAAAGGTCCAAAGGAAGAGCAATTGGCATCCATTGAATCTTTTGCAACCGCTGACGATTATAGTTCTACTCTGTGGTTGCAGTTATGTCTGCAGCATGTGTGACAAGTCCTTTAGCACATTATTGGAGAAGGAGCATCTCTTAAAGCCAATCTCACATTTTGCTTTCTCTCCAGTGTTCCCGAACATGTGGGAAAGGATGGAGGAAGAGGAGTGTTGTTTGTAAGAGCACACATCCTACTCCAGGCACTCAGATTCTGCATGGGAGTGCTTGCAAAGCCCAGCCAAAACCCAAGACCCAGGAAGCCTGCCTGCTGAAGCGTTGTCATAAACATCGCAAAATGCAGTGGTTTATTTCTACATGGACTGAGGTACGGTAACCACCCCAAACAGACAACAGATTTATGCATGGCTCAAGCAATAATTGCAAATAATGGATAACCAGCAATGATTCAATGCAAGATAAGATACTTATTTATTAGTCACGTGTACATAAAAACACGCAGTGAAATGCATCTTTTTGCATTACTGAGAATGTGCTGGGGGGCAGCACGCAATTGTTGCCACTCTTCCAGCGCCAACAGTGCATGTCCACAGCTCCTAACCTGTACGTCTTTGGAATGTTGGAGGAAACCAGAGCACCCGGAGGAAACCCACGCAAACACGGGGAGAACATAGAAACTCCTTACAGACAGCGGCGGAATTGAACCTGGGTCACTGGCACTGTAATAGCGTTACACTAACAGCTACATATTTTGCTTTCTGCACTATGTAATTGAAAATCATTTTTTTTTACAAGTTTAGTATGACAGTGACTATTTTATGCCACCTTAGAGACTTCACTAGGGACTTCAGGGCATGAGCCTTCCAACTTGTTACAATTTCTTCACGGGAGGTACATGGGATGAGACCTTTTCCTGTACAATGTTCCTTTGGAGCACTGAGGATAAACGTGGACCATGTTGTCTCGGGAACACCTGTCAGGGGACATTCAAAGAACAGAGAACATTACAGCACTGTACAGGAACAACATAGCCTCACTAGTTCAGCACGGGCACCCATCAAGTGAGTTAGCAACTTATCTTCATCCTTCACCTGCCTCAACCACACTGCAGTGACTTCCTCCCCCCACACTATCATCAAGATCAATCTGCCACTCCACCACATCCCAAGAGAAGGTCCCAAACCCCCAGTGTTCTACTCTGTCCTCCCTGCACACCCACCATCCAAATCTCTGCTGGTGCCAGATTACTTATTCTTCCTCAATACCCATTCCCAAAATCCAGCCAGCAAACTATCACTGCTGAGTTTAAAGTCCAGCCATGATCTTGTTGAATGGCAAAGTAGGCACTGGGGTCCAAAAAACCTGCTCCTACGTCTATTTCTTATTCTTATGACTCAGTTCACTATTATTCACACAGCCACCAAAAATAAAGAATGTGTACCATTTGACCAATGTCCAATGACAAATCAGTGAAGACAATGAGCAAAGAAGGTTTCAAAATAGGAGCTTGAAAATTAGCATGGAAAATTATATACCCTGTGTCCCGGTCTCCAACCTATGGTCTTATTTTAAATTCAAGCAGAAACATTGGAAGCAAGCAGAAAAACTGCAGGGATGGATCTTCACCCGTCAGGGTTGAACACCCTGCTTTATTTTCCTTTCACGTGGCAGCTGCTTTCTATGTCCAGTCTTGCTGAAGTTGCCTCCTTGCCCTGTTTTATTCTGAAGTTCATAAATGTACCATTGTCCGGAAGCTTAAGTTATATTCCTCCTTTGTTATTTTGTTTTCCTCCTCTTTTATTTTCCAGTGCTCTGTAACTTGTGGTAAAGGGATTCAGAAGAGACACTTAAAGTGTGCAGACAAAGACACTTCTGGAAAATACAAAGAATTTGCTCACAAAAGATGTAATCACTTGCCAAGACCCAACCTGGAGCTGGAGAGAGCCTGTGTTCTACGAGCATGTCCCAAACCACCAAATGAGGCAGCTTTCAGCAATGCACTGACAAGCTGGTACGCCTCACCCTGGTCTCAGGTAGGGGCATGTCCGTACTCCAATAACATTTGCTCAGTCTTTGTCATGAATCAAGTGGAAGGATGGTAGCTTTGGTCATGGACATATCATAGGTTTAGTTCCATCATCTTACATAATGATGTGGAATTAAACCCAAATTTAATGGGAGAACTTCACCAGCAATTGTAATTAGGATGAAACTTAAGGTTACAGTTATACTGTAATGATTTCTCCAAAGAAATTCATTTCAGTTGTGAATAGGTTTCTAAATTACAAGGAACCATCAGCCTCAGAATTAGCAGAGACATTTTTAATCTTGGAAGTATCTGAAGGTCACATTGAAGGGTCAGTGAATTGCTAGCAAGGACCAATACTGGGACCAGCGAGTTACACCCACCAGCAGAGCCAGTACAGGGATCAGTGAGTCAAGCCCATCATGAGGGGCAGTGCTGGGATTAGTGAGTTAAGTTCAATGGCGAGGACCTGTACAGAGGTCAGTTGAGTTACTCTACCAGCAAGGACCTGTACAGGAACCAGTGAGTGCCTCTATCAGCTGCTGCCAGCAAACTAACATCTATCACTATCCCTTGCTGCCGTCAGCATACTGAAGGCTCTGAAATATTTTAAACTAAAACTGAGTTCACTGGTTAGCCAGTTCCAGAATTAGTTATAGTGTCGAATCACCTATTTATTTCTGTCAGGCTTTTATTGCTGTGCCTTCACTTAATTGAGATTGGATAAATTTACAGCAGCTAAAATTAATTTACTAATATCTGGATGCCCACTTGTCATGGCCATTTTTTGATTTAAGATGAGATAAGATATTTATTTATTAGTCAAATGTGCATCGAAACACAGTGAAATGCGTCTTTTTGCATTACTGAGAATGTGCTGGGGGGCAGCATGCAAGTGCTTTAGCAGATTTCGTACTTCCACCACAGAGCCTTGCCCTTTGGGGGGGGGCCCATCTGGGAACTGGGGCATGGGGTCTATGGACACAGCTGCATAATTTCTGCACCCTAGTGGATAAAAGTCAAACCATGTGTTTGTAAGATCCAATTATTTGCCTTGGGAGAAATTGCCCAGAAATACTCAAGGTTTGTTTGGACATAATATACTTACAAATTTTGTTAACCTTTTAAGATATACCAAGGTGAAAATGCATCGTTGGGAATTGCAGTCTGACTGCAAACTCAAATCTTAGTGGCACAGAATCAGACAGTAACTTTCATCTTGTACAGGAGAGCTCCTTGCTTGGTCAAAACTGGGCAGTTGAAATAATTTCCCAACCCATCTGGATATTGTGTTCCACTTAGGCTGTGACTACCAGGATACTGTGGGTGACACCGTTGTGGAATTAGATGCCTCTAATTTAGTTTCTCAGATGGCTCTAATTTAATACCTGTGTGTTGATATGACTCTGGAACACTAGGTTTTAATGCAAGGAAGCAAATTCTGTGTAGTCTCAGCACTGGGTGCTGCATTGTTAGACAACGGGATTCTGTGGCAGTAGGATGGAGAATTGAAGTGACAAACAACTGGAAGCCCAGAGTACCTACTGCATTGAACACAGGTGCAGTGCATAATGATCACCCAGTCTGCACTGGTTTCTCCAGTGTAGAGAGACCACATTGTGAGAGCTGTATGTGGTTCACCCGATTGGAAGAAGTGCGAGCATTTCACAGCCTTCATGTCCTTTCGCAACAAACAATCTGCAGGAGGAACCCAGCAGGTTGAGCACCATCTGTACGGGAAAGGAATTGTTGGCATTTCCCTGTATCAGGACCGGGGAAGAGGGGAAGCAGTGAGTCAGGAGCCTGTGATTATTGGTGGACTGAAGGGTAGAAGATGACAGGCAGGTTGTACCAGGTACGGGAGCGGAAGTGGGGGGGGGGGGGGGGGGGGGGGAGCTGGAGTTGGGAGACAGCGGCAGATGATAGATGGAGCAAGGTGGGAGGAGGGGAGGGTGACAAGCAGGAGCGCAAAAGGCCACCACTGCCAGAACCTGAGAAGTAGAGGTGAGAATGGGAATTATTAGGGGAGAGGTAAATGGCAGATGGAACTAGAACCATATAGGAGAGGGGAGTGGGGGAGCCTGTGGGTGAACTGTGTGTGGAGGAGCAGGGGTGGGAAAGGGGACAAAAATGGGAGGACCAGAAAGAGAGAGGGGTTGGAAATGGGGGATAAAAAACACTGGACGGGAGGATTACCTAAAAGTGGAAAACTCAAAGTGCATGCCCTTGGGTTGTAGATTACCCAGGCGGAACGTGAGGTATCGTTTCTCTAGTTTGCATTAAACCTCACCCTGGCAGTGGAGAAGGCCAAGGATGGACAGATCGACGTGGGAATGGGAAAGGGAATTGAAATGGTATGCCACGAGGAGCTCAGGATGGCCATTGTGGACAGAGAGTATGTGTTCTGCAAAATAGTTGGCAGTCTGCACTTGGTCTCGCCAATTTAGTGAAGGCAACAATGCAGTAGACAGGGTTAGAGGAGGTAAACATGAATATTTGCCTCACTTGGAAGGGCTTTTTAGGTCCCTGGATGGTAGTGAGGGAGGAGGTGCAAGAACAAATGTTACACCTCCTGCGATTGAGCAGGTCAGGGAGACGCGGAGGGAGTGGTCTCTGCGGAAGGCGGAAAGGGGTGGGGAGGAGATGTGGCTGGTGGCGTGCTCTTGCTGCAGCTGGCTGAAGTGTCGAAGGACGATATACTGGATGCAGAGGCTTGTAGGGTGAAAGGTGAGGACTAGGGGAACTATCTCCGTTCTGTCTGGAGGGAAGCGGGGTGAGAGCAGAAGTACAAGGAGCAGAAGAGATCCAACAGCAGGCTCCATCAACCGCAGTAGAAAGGGGAAGCAGTGTTTCCTTGAAAAGGAGGCCATTTCAGATGTCCCAGAATGGAAGGTCTCATCCTGAGAACAGATGGGGCGGAGACAGAGAAACTGAGAGAAAGGGATGGCATCCTCATAAGAGACGATGGGAGGAGGTGTAGTCTAAGTAGCTGTGGGAGTCGGTGGGTTTATTGTAATTATCAGTGGATAGTTTGTCTCCTGAGTGGGAGACAGAGAGATCTAGAAAAGGGAGAGAAGTGTCAGAAATGGTCCATGTGAATTTGAGAGCAGGGTGGAAATTAATGTTGAAGGTGATAAAATTGAGTTCCTTTGTTTTTCTTCTCTCTGTGCTGACCTCATTAACCTATCAACCAGAGAACTTTTTCAACAGCTTAACCCCACAGCAAATCTGCACTCGCCCTATCAGAGAGATCCCCTTTGTCATATCCCTCGTTTCCTTACCCTCTCTCTGCAACTTAAAACCAACTTGTCTCCTTCCTAGTTCTGACAAAGGATTTTTGACGTGAAAAGCTAGTTCTGCTTCTCTTTCCACAGATGCTGCCTGACTTGCCGAGTGTTTCCAGCATTTTCTGTTTTGAGTTCTTCTGTGAATTATTTGGTTTGGTTTGGTGACAATTATCAAGAATAGTGCATTAAAAGTTAATTCTGTTTTCAGTTCTTTTTTTAATGTGAACGTTTGGTTGTTTTGTCCAAAGAGCAGATTGCCTCTGACATGGATGTGAACATGCACCACTTACCTGTGTCTAACAGACACACGTTATAATAATACACAGAAAATGCTGGAACCAGCTCATTTTCTGTTTTTATTTCCAGTGTCTCCAGTCTTTTGATATCCATGATATAACACCATCAATAAGTTTTATGTTTTTCTTACAGAAACCTAGTGACAGACTGATGTTTTAATGTTTTCCAGTGCTCAGTAAGCTGTGGCGGAGGGGTGCGAGCCCGTGCAGTACACTGTCTTGCGTATGGCAGACCTACCTCAGGCTGTCTTCTGCATCAAAAACCTGCCTCGACAGAAGCTTGCAACACCAATTTCTGTCCTGTACCTGAAAAGAAAGGTGAGAACACAAAGAACATTTTGTACGGATAACCCTTCTACGATGTACTCCTTCTGGAAATAAAGCTACAATATTTGTCTGCACATTTTTAAAATAATTTAAAACACCTAATTATAGAAACTTATCATACATCATAATGGTTTTCAAATTAGAAAGTCCATAATGTCACTTAACCAATCATATTTCCATGTGGTCTTTGGCCATATAACCTGCATGGATTTAGCCATAACTCCGGTAGTATTTATTTCTGATAGTCAGTAACTCATTTGTCTGTTGGTACATGTTTATAATACTTTCTAAATGAACGTATTTAAATTTAATGGGTTGGTTACTATTCCCAAGTTCAAAGGTAGCCGTGGTCCCTTCTCCCTCTCTCTGAAAAATTGTTCAGGTGGAAATTAGGTATTGATTATTTTAGTTATTTTGACAAATTTGCATTTTTGAAGTGTGGCCCAACATGCAAGACTAGAAGTCTAATAAATCAGTTGCTATAATGCAGAAATAAAGTGCACATTTGTCATTTTGGTTTCCCCAGTGGCCCATAAGTGAGGAAGACTTGCAATGATTTTATACCAAAGTAGTAAATGTTAAGGTGCACACATGTGCAACCCCTTGGTGGTGTGGACCACTCATGCAGAATCAAGCCTTCACAGTGCTTGAGGATAAGTTCATAATGGGAGTGTTGACTGAGCAAAAGTCTGGAATTGGAAACCCACATCAAATAATCCTCCCTTCAGGTCCACCCCCCAACACCACAGCTGATCACATCCTTCCTCCCCTGACAATGCCCCACAGCTGACTATGACAATCCCAATACTTCCCCCACCATTGCAACTCCTGATCAAGGCCTTGACACCACCCCACACACCAGCTGATGCTCTAACAACAGTGCCCCAGCATGTCTTGTCACTGACCCCAACACCCCATAGCGGCCCACAAAGCAGAACCAAAAAGTACCTGTTTTCCTGCACTATGATAGAACAATTGGCACAAATATTACAGTCATGCACACAATAACATTTTGCAGCGATGAACGCCCGAGAAGTTTGTTTCCTGGCCTGCTGCATGCCTCCACAATGCAGCCCTCCAGGTGAAATAGAGAACTCAGGACCTCAGTGCTTCAGTTATGCTTATCTGAATGTGCAGGAGCTCTCCTCATGGTTTCACATCAAAACCCGGGCAATTAACTGGCCACAGTTCAACCCCTTTTCAAGGACATTGCTTATCCCTTTCTCCCACCAATTCCTTCATGGCCCCCACAACTTTCCAATGGCTGCATTCCCTCTTCTACTGAAGGATGGGAAATTGTCAGAGGGATCTATAAGTGATGAAAACCATGGATACATGTTTGGAGAGAAAAGTGCAGTGTGGAATGCATACCAAGCCACAGTATAGTAGTGTGAGCTTTATGCCCCTTGAAAGTCACCTGCAATACATTTCAGGAGAGAAAAGGGAAGAACTTAATATCTGCTGAATGGTGCAGCATTTACAAATGTGTGCGAGTAATTAACTGTTCTGTTTTCTTTCCTCTCTCCCATGTTGACACAACCAAAGATGTTTTTTGCAAGGATTATTTCAACTGGTGCTACCTGGTGCCACAGCATGGCGTTTGCAGTCACAAGTTCTACGGCCAGCAATGTTGCAAATCATGCTCCAAGTCAAATATATAAAAGAACCTACGAATGAATTGAATTTTCATATGAACGAACTGCAGATTTTAATTTGTGTTGCGTCTGATGACTGAAGAAGTAAAGACTGTCAAGACTTTAGCTTACACGTGAGACCTGGCATCATTCTACTCATCAACAAATGTGGTAAAAGACAGTTTTGTTTTATATTTTACCACCACCAGATCAGTGTAACCTTTGCAGCTCTGTCCATATTGGATCCTTAGATTCCCAGGTGACAGTGAACAATAACTAACTGAACAATATCAAGGACTTAAATGAAAGAATGGAAGAGATTACCATCTAAAACTTACTCAAACTGAGTCTTTTAATTGACCTATAAAATGTGGCCATGTATAATGAACTGAGCAAAGACCTTAAAAACCAGGAGGCAATTAACATACTGTGTAAATGAGGGCAGAGAACAGGGTGGGTTTGGAGGGGTGCAGTGGGGTTGGAAAGATAGGTGAAGTGAATTTTCCCAGCTTATTTATTTTACCTCATTTAGATCAATTGATGACCATTAATGAAAACGCACTGTGCTAAACTAAAACTACTGTAGCTAATATGCCATTGTAGTGAGCCCTATACCCACTGGTTTAAAGAAGTGTTGGCCTTTAAGTGATTCAATGGTGCTATTCTTTTTAAAGACCCGTAAGAGCATGTAGCTGTTAATTATTAAATCATACTCTCAAAATATATATTTAAATCTGTAGAAGCAGATACAAGTGGACTATTTTGAGAGACGAGATAATAATTACTTCAGTGCATGGCAGGAATTTGAAGGTATTTTATTTATTTATCAGACTGATAGGTCTTTTTAGAACTGGTGGTCATTGTTATTGAAAATGAAGTTCCACTCTGTGCACTACAGCTAATTGTGTGCCATGACTGGGAGAGAGCCAGAGACCGACTTTAATCTGTGTCATTCTTTTTAAAGTATCATTCATTATAGTACTTTCACATTATTATTGTTGAGCTTCATGGTACCACTAAATTAACAATGGTGCTTTCAATTGCAACCTTAGTAGAATTTTTTTAAAAAGCAAAAGTTCTAATTTATTTACAATTATCTTGCAAATTTGTTGATATTTTTGCCTTTTGCAAAAAAGCAATGCACAGTTTAAATAATCAGAATTGTTGAAGTACCATGGTTACTTTAAACTTTATGCAATTCTGTGCAAAAATACTGTAAAAGTTTTTCACCCAGCTGTGAGAAAAATATTTATGTTTTTATGGAGTTTTGTAATAAAATTTCACTAAAAATGTGATAGTTTCTGTCTTTACTATGCATCTGTAAACTTGAGAATTTCTAAAATGTATGACTTTGATTCTTGCTTGACACAAGGCCATTAATTCAGATCATGGGACATTTTAAGGTGTAGAGTGTATAGAGGATTTCTCTGAGTAAAATATCCAAAATGGTTCAGATGGAAAATTTTCAGTCTTCAGCAAACCACACTCCCCGATGAGCTCAAATGTTCGTCAGATAATTGTGATGTCATGTACTTATCAATAAGTACAATGAAGGTATCCTATATTTAAAGCTAACAATCAGAAATATGCATGTGTTACAATTTCCCCTTGCCTTTAAGACATTGCAACTGCTAGATGTCACAGATCTCCAATACATTTACTCTTCCTCCCCCCCCCCCCCCCCCCCCCATCTACTTAAGAGGCTAGTGTTCAGATCATGGCTCGAAATGGAAGTTAAGATGACAAGTGAATTGTCTTGTGGAAGTCTTTTAGTGGACAGAAGGCTAAGAGGCTACTGGCTTTGATTCATCTCTTAATTACCCTAAGGCCTTAGATATCAAAAGCTTGGCATGCACTGTGTAAAGTATAATTTCTGCGCTAAGCATTAGTATTCTATTGTAATAAATTATATACAATAGACAGAAAAATTGTTTCATTTCAAAACCTTTTAAGAGAATGATTCCTTATTTAGACTGCAAAAGCCCCGGATACAAGTAGTCGGTAAATATTGCACTACTGACAATATTTTTTGGAAGGAAAAAGACATTTCATTGCCATACAACTTAAACCATTAATAACCAGGAATAAATGAAATAATTTCCTGTAAAATATTCTAGGATATCCCATTAATATACAATCTCTAATAACTGCTTTGGATACAACTGTACACCCTGAGTGATGTTTAAAATACATGGAAATCAGACAAAAGCTGCAGATGCTGGAAATATGAAATGAAAACAGAAAAAGCTAGAAGGTCAGGCAGCATCTGCGGGGAGTGCAGTTATTTCTAATAAAGAGTTATTGAGCTGAAGCATACTCTCCACAGATGCTGCCTGACCTGCTGGGTATTTCCAGTACTTCGTTTTTAAAAATACGTGGTTAGAATTAAAGCTTATCTATTCAGAAGTCCATCAAACAATGGCAATGCCTGCTCATTTAATCACCCCACTAGTTAACCTCTTACCAGTGGTATCTTTTTTTAAAAAAATAATTATTGCACAAAGTCCATCTCTGAAGACTGGTGATTGCTGTACTACCATTGAGTTCACTAAGCAAAAATTCACAATGATGTTTTTATATTAGTGAATTTTCTCCTTTTAAAATTCCTTCCACACTTTCAATGTGGAAGACTAAAATATAAAAATGTGTTTCTGTTTGCCATTCCATAGATGACACAAGTCCTTAGCAAGTGGCAACCTGACGTGATCCATGATCTTGGGAAATCCAAGAGCAGACATGCTTATTATTTTATCAAGGGCTATTAAGAAACTAAGCCATGGGAGCAGGATTAAGGCATGCAGTTCTTTTTTACAACCGTTCCACAATTCATTAAGATTGTGGCTGATTTTCCACTTCAGTGCCATTTACCAGCAATCTCCCCCATAACCCTTGATTCCTTTAATGTACAGAAATCTATCAATCTGTGTTTTGGATATTTATAATGGCTGAGCTTCAATGGACGTTCACAGTAGAGAATTCCAAAGATTCTCCACCCTTGGAATGAAGAAATTTCTGTTTACTCCAAGAGAAACCTACCCCTTTACTCTGTAGCTATGTCCTCTAGTCCTACAGTCTTCAATCAGAGGAAACATTTTCCCTGCATCCAGCGTGCCTAGCCCTTTAAGAATCCTGTATGTTTTGATGAGATCTCATTCTTATAAACTCTACAGCATACAATTCCAGTCTACTCATTCTGTCTTCATATGACAAACACGCTCTCCCTGAAACCAGTCTAGTGAATCTTCACTGCACCTTCTTAGGTAAGGAGACCCAAACTGTACAAATATATCAGGCACAGTCTCACTTGTACAACTGTAAGTAGATAAGCACCTAAAAAGTAATGGCGATACCAGATAACAGCATGGTGATCCTTTGAACTGATGCTTCATTATGATGCCTTCGGTACTGTAGGGTAAAAGTTTAGACCCAAGACAACTCCACGGTCACCTGTACACTCTGAGCCACATCTCAGGAATTATTTGCTTAATATTTATTACCAGTTTTAAGTTGTGGGCCCAAAAGAGGCTATTTTGAGCATAGTTACACAACTGGTCAATGAAATCTACCCATTGCAATTGTATTGACAAATATAACCGGTACTTTTAGTTAATAATACATTTGTGTATGCATGTTGCATTAAATCCTAATCATTGGGTTACTGCAATTTTCATTTAATTTTCTAATCATTAAGTAACCATTCCAGTAAATGCATAATACTCTATTTATTGGTTAACTTCAGTAAATTCCTGTTTGGTGGCATTACACACAGTAAACCATTCTCTTTCCTATCTATCTCTGAATTCTTTGGTTCAGTGCTTTTTCTCCTTCATTTATATCTCTATTTTTCTCTTTTGTTTCATTGTACACTTGTCGTCTCTCTGGCCCTGCCCTGTTTACAATCCTGTTGATTATTCTGTAGTTGTTCCATTCACCAGCAGATGGAGTTACATAGAGGTTTCCAAAGGTAAGTAAACAGATATTCCTGGTGTTTGGTGTACCCTCATTAACAACACCCATCCCTTCCCCCCAGCACACACACAGAGGAGCCAAAAGTATCAGTTTTCAGTCACCAATATCAAAGGGAGGAAGTTGGAGCATCAGAAAGTTGCACTTATGGGTCTTTCTTTTGCCACCTGTAGAGACTTAACACCGATTCCAATTCTCTCAATTTAAAGATTGATCAACAGTGCAAAAATAAGTGAGAAACCTTTCAAGAGCAGGTGAAAGTAACTCTGCACTTCCATTTCTCTCTGTTCAGCAGGGCAGCATCATACTCCACTTCATAAAAGCACTCACAACTCTTCACGCTGGCTAGGAGAACTTGCAATTTCTTTAACACATCAGTTTCTTGCACAGTTCCAGAACACCTTCCTTCACTCTCTAATAGACCCCATTACCTCTCCCATCACATTTCTTCACTGACTTCTTCATTGCCACTTGGGCAACCTTCCATTTGGCTATTGCTGTTCAATGATCTGTAAGATTCTCTGGTGTCCTTGACCGAGGCTCCCTCCCAGATTTTATTCTTGTTAGAAACAGGCACATGTACTTGAACTTGATGGATTCCAAGATAAAGCTGACACCTCAAAGGATACTAGTTTCTGAGAGTGAACGAGAAGGAAATACATTCAAGAAATGCTGGAAATATTGACCAGGTCAGTTCTGATGAAGGGTCTTCGATCTGAAACATTAATTCGGTTTCTCTTCCCACAGATGCGGCATGACCTGCTGAGAATTTCCAGAATTTTCTGTTTTCGTTTTAGATTTCCCTCACCTGCACTTGTTTTTATTTTGATTTTCACTTACTTATAGAAATATATTCACCTTCCTGACTTAGGGGAGTGGGAAATGTTTGTACTCTAAGGTTAAAGTGAAATGCAGGAAGTGTTTAGAACTTATATCTTTCCAAAATGTTCTTTACTGGTCAGGTTTTGTAAATGGGTAACTGGCTGCTCTTGATTATATTTTCTTCTTCCTCTTTTACTCATTTAATATAATCTCATACAACATCCATGGTAACAAGAGACGGCTTGGACCATTGAATATGTGTTGTGTCCACTATCTCCCGTTACATACTGGGCTTGTGGCTCTGCCCAAATCAGCCCCACCCTTAACCGGTCTTTGATGGCGGAATCCAACATTGCCAGCCCTGTGTGGCACACTGTTAAGTATCACTCTACATGGGGAAAAATGTTTAAGGGTGCAGAAACTGAAAGATTACTTTGATTCAAAGCTGTTAGAAATAACTGAAAGCTACAAGTTTGGGGCGAGGAGCCAAAAACAGGGCAAGACAGTTTGTGAGGACATTGTTTCATTAAAGAGCTTAAACTTGCATTGTGACTTTTGGATCTTGCCCTACATGATTAGTTTGTGGTAGACTGAAAGATGAATGAATTCAGTCAAAGATGCTGAGCATGCAAAACCTGACTTTCAAACATAAGGCATAACCTCAAAGTGTCTGTGCTGAAAATGTGATTCCAATCCAACTCAAGTTGTCTCAGCCTGTCCTTCCCCATTAAAGTTTTCACTGTTTGATACAATAATAACTGTAGCTGTACTGGTGATCTGTTGTGTTGCACGGTGCAATCCATTTTTGCTCCGGTGTCTGTTAGACCTCAGCAGGGGAAGTTTTCGGTGTTATGGTGCTTTCTGTCCATGGTATCTTGACTGTGCCAATGGAAGTCTTATCTAAGAAGTCTAGAAAATTTTCTCCACCACAAGCAGCTTCTATCCTGCTGTTATAAGACTATTGAACAGTTTCCCAGTACAATAACATGGACTCCTGACCTCACAATCCACCTCGTTATAACCTTGCACCCTACTGTCTACATGTACTGCACTTTCTCTGTAGCTGTTACACTTTATTCTGTATTCTTTTATTGTTTTACCTTGATGCACTGTGTAATTAATTGATCTGTATGAATGCTATGCAAGACAAGTTTTCACTGAACCTCGGTACATGTGACAATAATCAACCAACTCCAAATTATATGTCTGGATGGCATGCAAAACAAGTTTTTCCACTGTACCTCAGTACATGTGACAATAATAAACCAATTTACCAGCTGGGATAGCTGCAGTCCAAAGGCAGAGAGCAGAGCAAAATCTAAGGCTACAAAACCAAGTCCAAAGAGTACTGATGAGACTAGTTCAGTCTGCTGCCATGTCTGAAATGACCATCACTTGCCAAGTTCTTATTAGCTTAGGGCAGCCAAAAAAAAAATCACATTTCAGAACCCTGCAGATCCAAGGCCAAGACAAACAACAAAAACATTTTCAGTGGCAGTTCAAAATGGCAACGGAAGGGAGGACTTCAGAGAGTTGAAGTTCATTCAGCCCATGAGGTACAGGGATATTAAATTTTTTTTTAGATACACCAAGGGTGAGAGAGAGGAAAGAGTGGATATTGGGCCACGGGAAAATGATGCTGGAGATGTAGTTATGGGGAACAGAGAAATGGGAGAGGAACTGAATAGGTACTTTGTGTCAGCCTTTTCAGTGGAAGACACCAGTAACATGCCAGAAATTCAAGATATTCAAGGGGCAGAGGTTAGTGTAGTGGCCATTACTAAGGAGAAGGTGCTGGGGAAGCTGAAAGGCCAGAGGTGGATAAATCACCTGGACCAGATGGACTACACCACAGAGATCTGAAAGAGGTAGCTGAAGAGATTGTGGAGGCATTCATAGTGATCTTTCAAGTACCACTGGAGTCAGGGAGGGTCCCAGAGGACTGAAAAATCACAAATGTGACACCCCTGTTTAAAGAGGGAGGGAGGCAAAAGACAGGAAATTATAGGCCAGTTAGCCTGACCTCACTGGTTGGTAGGATTTTAGAGTCCATTATGAAGGATGAAATTTCGGAGTACTCAGAAGTACCTGATAAAATTGGGTGAAGTCAGTACAGTTTTGATCTTGCCTGACAAATCTGTTAGAATTCAAGGAGGTAACAAGCAGGTTAGATGAAGAACAGTCGTCAGTGGACGTTATTTACTTGGATATTCAGAAGGCTTTTGACAAGGTGCCACACACAAGGCTGCTCAACAAATTAAGAGCCCATGGTGTTAGAGGCAAGGTACTAGCAGGGATAGAAGATTGGCTGACTGGCAAAAGGCAGAGAGTGGGGATAAAGGGGTCCTTTTCAGGATGGCTGCCGGTGACTAGTGGAGTTCCACAGGAGTCAGTGTTGGGACCACTTGATGAAGGAACTGAGGGCTCTGTGGCCAAGTTTGCAGATGATACAAAGATAGGTGGAGGGACAGGTAGTGTTGCGGAGGCAGGGAGTCTGCAGAAGGACTTGGACGGGTTTAGAGAGTGGTCAAAGAAGTGGCAGATGGAATGTAGTGTAGGGAAGTGTGGCATTATACACTTTGGTAGGAAGTATAAAGGTGTATAGAACATAGAACAATATGGCACAATACAGGCACTTCGGCCCACCATGTTGTGCCACTCTTCAAACCACACCTATGACTATCTAACCCCTTCCTCCCACATATCCCTCTAACTTAAATTCCTCCATATTTTTATCTAACAATCTCTTGAACTTATCCAATGTATCAGCTTGCACCACCACCCCAGGCAGCGCATTCCATGCACCAACCATTCTCTGGGTGAAAAACCTCCCTCTGACGTTACCCTTGAAGTTCCCACCCAATACCTTAAAGCCATGTCCTCTTGTTTTGAGCATTGGTGCCCTGCGAAAGAGGCGCTGGCTGTCCACTCTATCTATTCCTCTCAATATCTTGTACACCTCTATCATGTCTCCCCTCATCCTCCTCCTCTCCAGTGAGAACAGCCCTAGCTCCTTTAATCTCTCCCCATAATCCATACTCTCCAATCCAGGCAGCATCCTGGTAAATCTCCTCTGCAGCCTTTCCAGCGCCTCCACATCCTTCCTATAATGAGGCGACCAGAACTGGACACAGTACTCTAAGTATAACCTAACCAGAGTTTTGTAAAGCTGCATCACCACTTCGCGGCTCTGAAGCTTGATCCCCCGACTTATGAAAGCTAACATCCCATAAGCTTTCTTAACTACCCTATCCACCTGCGAGGCAACTTTCAGTGATTTGTGGATATGAACCCCCAGATCCCTCTGCTCCTCTACACTGCCCAGAATCCTGCCATTTACCTTGTACTCCGCCTTGGAGTTTGTCCTTCCAAAGTGTACCACCTCACACTTCTCTGGATTGAACTCCATCTGCCACTTGTCAGCCCAGCTCTACATCCTATCAATATCCCTCTGCAAGCTTTTATAGCCCTCCACACTATCCACAACACCACTGATCTTTGTGTCATCTGCAAACTTGCTAACCCACCCTTCCACCCCCTCATCTAAGTCATTAATAAACATCACAAAAAGTAGAGGTCCCAGAACCGATCCCTGCGGGACACCACTAGTCACAGCCCTCCAATTCGAATGCACTCCCTCCACCACAACCCTCTGCTTTCTACAGGTTAGCCAATTTTGAATCCACACGGCCAAGCTTCCCCGGATCCCTTGGCCTCTGACATTCTGAAGAAGCCTACCATGCGGAACCTTGTCAAACGCCTTACTAAAATCCATGTAGACCACATCCATTGCACTACCCTCATCAATCCTCCTGGTCACCTCCTCAAAGAACCCTATCAGGCTTGTGAGGCAAGATCTTCCCTTCACAAAACCATGCTGGCTGTCCCTAATCAGTCCATGTTTCTCCAAGTGCTTATAGATCCTATCTCTTAGAATTCTTTCCAACAGCTTACCCACCACAAAGGTAAGGCTCCCCAGTCTGTAATTCCCTGGACTATCCCTACTACCTTTTTTGAATAAGGGGACAACATTCGCCACCCTCCAATCCTCCGGTACCATCCCCGTTGACAACGAGGACTCAAAGATCCTAACCAATGGTTCAGCAATCTCCTCCCTCGCCTCACGAAGCAGCCTGGGGAATATTCCGTCAGGCCCCGGGGACTTATCTGTCCTAATATTTTCTAACAACTCCAACACATCCTCTCTCTTAATATCTACATAGTCCAGAACATTACCCTCACCTACACTGTTCTCAGCATCATCAAGACCCCTCTCCTTGGTGAATACTGAAGAGAAGTATTCATTGAGAACCTCACCCACTTCCACAGCTTCCAGGCACATCCTCCCACCTTTGTCTTTAATCGGACCTACCTTTACCCTAGCCATCCTTCTGCTCTTTACATACGAGAAAAAAGCCTTGGGATTCTCCTTAACCCTGCTTGCCAAAGCCTTTGCATGTCCCCTTCTCGCTCTCCTCAGCCCTTTCTTAAGCTCCTTCCTTGCTACTCTATATTCCTCATGAGCCCTGTCAGATCCTTGCTGCTTACACCTTATGTATGCTACCCTCTTCTTCCTAACTAGTTGTTCCACGTCTCTCGTCACCCACAGTTCCTTCACCCTACCATTCCTTCTCTGCCTCACTGGGACAAAATTATCCCTAACATCCTGCAAAAGATCCCTGAACATCGACCACATCTCCATAGTACATTTCCCTTCAAAAAATGTCACCCCAATTTACCCTCCCAAGTTCTCGCCTTATAGCCTCATAATTCGCCTTCCCCTAGTTAAATATCTTCCCGTCCTCTTTGCTCCTATCCCTGTCCATGACAATTCTAAAGGTTATGGAGCGATGGTCACTGTCCCCCAAATGCTCACCCACCGATAGATCTGTCACCTGACCTGGTTCATTACTTAAAACTAGATCTAATATGGCATTCCCTCTAGTCGGCCTGTCAACATACTGCGTCAGGAATCCATCCTGGACACAATTAACAAACCGCCTCGTCTAAACCCTTGGCACTAAGTAGGTGCCATTCAATATTTGGATAGTTGAAGTCTCCCATTATAATAACCCTGTTATTTTCGCATCTCTCCAAAAACTGCCTCCCAATCTGCTCCTCAGTATCCCTACTGCTACCGGGGGGCCTATAGAATACTCCCATAAGGGTAACTGCCCCTTTCTTATTCCTAACTTCCACCCATATTGACTCTGGAGAGGATCCTTCTACATTATCTACCCTTTCTGCAGCTGTAACTGTGTCCCGGACCAGTATCACCACCCCTCCTCCTCTTCTCCCCCACTCCCTATCCCTTTTAAAACACTGAAAACCAGGTATATTCAATATCCATTCCTGCTCCAATGTCAGCCATGTCTCTGTAATAGCCACAATATCATAGTCCCATGTACTTATCCAAGCTCTCAGTTCATCTCCCTTATTCCTGATGCTTCTTGCATTCAAGTAAATGCACTTTAGCCCATCCACCTTACTACTTATATAGGCTGTACTCTGCCTCTCCATCCTCAAAGCCTCTCTACCTGTCAGATCTGACGTTTCCCCATCCCCTTCTTCCTCTGACCTACTCCTTTGGTTCCCTTCCCCCTCGCAATCTAGTTTAAACCCTCCTGAACCACCCTAGCAAACCTGGCCGCAAGGATATTTGCCCCCCTCAAGTTCGGGTGTAACCCGTCCTCTCTGTACAGGTCCCACCTTCCCCAGAAGAGATCCCAATGATCCAAAAATCTAAAACCCTCCCTCCTGCACCAGCTTCTCAGCCACGCATTTATCTGCCATCTGCTCCTGTTCCCGGTTTCACTATCGCGTGGCGCTGGCAGCAATCCCGAGATCGCTACCCTCGACGTCCTGTCCTTCAGCCTTCTGCCTAGCTTGCTAAACTCCCTTTTCAGGACCTCATCCCTCCTCCCACCTATGTCGTTGGTACCAACATGAACCACGACTTCTGGCTGTTCTCCCTGCCGCTCTAGAATCCTGTGGACCTGATCAGTGACATTCCGGACCCTGGCACCTGGGAGGCAACAAACCATCCGGGATTCATGCTCACTGCCACAGAACCTTCTATCTGTTTCCCTGACTATCGAGTCCCCTATCACTACCACCTTCCTCTTCTCCCTTCCCTTCTGAGCAGCAGGACCGGTCCCAGTGCCACAGAGCTGGCTAACGCTGCTAGGCCCCACCAGGTCATCTCCCTCAACAGCATACAAAGTGGAAAACCTGTTATTGAGGGGAACAGCCTCCGGGGTCCTCTGCTCTATCTGACTGTTTGTTTTCTTTTTCCTTTTCCCTCCCCTGACAGTCACCATTCTATCTACTTCCTGGACTCCAGAAGTACCTGCTCTAAGGGGGGGGGTGACCATCTCCTGATGAACAGAATCTACAAAACTCTCCCCCTCCCTGATGCTGCGCAGTGTTTGAAGCTGCAACTCCAGCTCAACGATTTTGAGGCAAAGTTCCTCCAGCCTCAAGCACTTATTGCAGATGTGGCCATCGTGGACCACAGCAAGGTCCACGAGTTCCCACATCAAGCAGCTGCAGCGCACCACCCTGTCCTCCATCTGAACTAATACCTTGTTTTTTCCTAGTTTTTCTACTTAAGTATTTATCACAGATAACAGGTAACCTTACCTTTGCCTACCTACCAGCTACTCACCTGCCTTACCCCTTTACGCCGAAGCCCCTTAAGCCAAAGCCCAGAACACTCTGCTCCCACTCACTCAGCTACCCGCTCCAACGCTGCCCGCTGTATAGGTGGTTTGTTTTTTAAACTGCCCACGCCACACCTGCGTATTCCAGCCCCCACTCGACCACTAAAAACTTTTAAAACACTTATAAAAATACTAACCCTAAGTAGACTATTTTCTAAATAGGAAGAGAATTCAGAAACCAGAGGTGCAAAGGGACTTGGGAGTCCTAGTTCAGGATTCCTTCAAGGTTAACTTGCAAGTTGAGTCAGTAGTAAGGAAGGCAAATGCAATGTTAAGTGTTAGCATTCATTTCGAAAGGACTAGAACATAAAAGCAAGGATGTACTGCTGAGGCTTTATAAGGCGTCGGTCAGACCACATTTGGAATACTGTGAGCAATTTTGGTCCACTTATCGAAGGAAAGATCTGCTGGCCCTGGAGATGGTCCAAAGGAGGTTCACAAGAATGATCCTGGGAATGAAAGGCTTGATATACGAGGAGTGTTTGTTGGCGCTGGGCCTGTACTTGGAGTTCAGAAGGATGAGGGGGGATATTATTGAAAGCTACCACATACTGAAAGTCCTGAATAACCTGGATGTGGAGAGGACACTTCCATTAGTAGGAGAGTCTAGGATCTGAGGGCACAGCTTCAGAATAAAGGGATGTCCCTTTAGAGCAGAGATGAGGAGGAATTTCTTCAGCCAGAGGGTGGTGAATCTGTGGAATTTGTTGCAACAGAGGGCTATGGAAGCAAAGTCAATGGGTGTATTTAAGGCAGAGATTGATAGATTCTTGATAAGTAAACAGGTTAATGGTTACAGGGAGAAGGAAAGAGAATGGGGTTCAGAGGGAAAAATAAATCAGCCATGATTGAATGGTGGAGCAGACTTAATGGGCTGAATGACCTAATTCTGCTCCTATGTCTTATGCTCTTATAATATCTATGCCACAAGTGGTAACTGCAGAACACAGGCAGACTTTTGCATAAAGGTGTTGATTAGCACTGACGCGAGAATTAATAATGCAACAGACTATTTAATAATGAGTCAAGAATTACTCTGGTTTTACTCAGAGTAATTGAATCATAGATAATCATAGATAGAAAGCACCATCACACTAATAACATGTTCTGGTGATGTTTTATAGACACTAAAGCAAATGCATTACATAGTGCAACACAGCAAATCATGAGTACAGCTACCCATCATTGTAACAACCTATGAAAACATGCCAACAATAGTTGGGAAGGACAGACGAGACAACACAGGCTTTGAACATACCATCATACCTTGACACATTGTTGGATAGGAATGATGTTATGTTCAAAGACAACAGCACCAGCATAACAGGGTACAATGTGCACATTCACATCAGACCACCCGTAAAGCCAGCCAATTGCAAGCCCAGATGAGTTTTGTATGCTTCAAGAGTCAAGTTGAGAAGAAACTGGATAGCTAGAACAAAATTAAAACTGACCAGAGTGAATAGGCCACTCTAATAGAAGATGTATGGAGATAACAAAACCACACTAAATTAACAATCGTACCCATCTATATTAATCGCATTAACATCACTTGATCCATAGCTTTCTATGTCTCAGCGATTCAAGTGGTCATCTGGACCTATTTGTCCCACTTCCATATGGCAAGCGGTACCGGAGCATCCAGGCCAGAACTACTAGACTGTATAACAGTTTCTTTCCCCCAGGCTGTCAGGCTCCTGAATACCCTGGAGGCAGTTTCAGACAAATGCCGCGTCAAAAGTCCTGGTTTGCACAACGGCGCATAAGAACTTTGGCTGCTGCTAAACATGTTTATACACTTAGTGCAACACACTGAGTTCTGCATTTTCTTTGTCCAACTCGGTTTTGCACTAATTTTGTATCCCGTATATACCATTTTTTGCACTATTTGTGCTTGCACAATTTCTTTGTCTGCGTTTATTGTATGTCCTCTGTTCTATGTATGTCCTCTGTTCTATGTATGTCCTCTGTTCTATGTATGTCCTCTGTTGTGAGAGTCTGGGGGAAAACGAAATTTCGTTCCTCCATGTGTTTTACAGCATATGTGTGAATGACAATAAAGTATAACTTGAACTTGAACTTGAGATACTTTTTACATGTTGTGAGGGTACCTGCCTCCACCAGCTGCTCAGGTAGTGCAATCTAGATTGTAAACACCCTTTGGGATAATTTTTTCCCCTCAGATCTCCTCTAACCCTTTGGCTCCTTGCCTTAAACCTATGCCCTCCAGTTTTAGACATCTCCATCACAGGATGAAGTTTCTCACTATCCACTCTTTCTATGCCTCTCCTAATGTTATACACCGCTATTAGATTCCCCTCAGTCTTCTCCTCTCTGAGGAAAATAAACCCAGCCCATCCAATCTCTCCTCGTAACTCAGACATTCAATCGCAGGCAACATCCTAGTAAATCTCTGCACCCTCTCCAGTGCAATCATGTCCTTCCTTATAGTTTGACAACCAGAACAGCACAAAAAATTCCAGCTGGGCCTAGTCAAAGTTTTATAAAGTTGTACCATGACCTCCATTCTATGCCTTGGCTAATGAAGGCCAGCATCTTAGATGCCTTCTTCACCACCTTTTCTACCTGAGCTGCCACCTGTATGGATCTATGGACTCTGATCTCGAGGCCACTCTGTTCCTCAGGCCCTACTATTCATGGTGCATGCCCTAACCTTATTAGACATACCAAAATTATATTATCAGGATTAAATTCCATTCGTCATTGCTCTGCCCAACTTTCCACCCAATCAATATCACTCTATAACCCAAATCTGTCTTTCTCACTATCAACAACACCCAATTTTGTATCATCTGCAAACTTGTTAATCATACCTCCTACATTCACATCCAAATCATTAATGTATATTACAAACAGCAAGAGTCCCAGAATTGACCCCCTGTGGTACACCAGTAGTCACAGTCTTCCACTCACAAAGCAACCCTCCACCAGCAATCTGTTTCCTTTTATCAAGCCAACTTTGGGTCCAATTTGCCAACTTGCCTTGGATCCCAGAGACTTTAACCTTTTGAACTAGTTTTCCACGTAGGACCTTGTCAAAAGCCTTACTGACGTCCAAGTAGACTACATCACCCACACTACCCTCGTCGATAATGTTATTATTTCTTCAAAAAGCTCAACCAGATTAGTCAGACAGGATCTCACACCCACAAAGCAGTGCTGACTCTCCAGATCAACCCCTGCCTTTCCAAGTGAAGATTAATCCTCATAACTTAAATATTCAATCCCAGGCAACATCCTGGTAAATCAGAATATTTTCCAATAACTTCCCTGCTACTAATATTAGACTCACTGGTCTGTAATTAACTGGTTTATTCCATTGCCTCTCTTGAATAAAGATACTATATTTGTCCTTCTCCAGTCATCTGCCATCTCACCTGTAGCCAGCAAAAACTTAAAAAATATCTGTCAGGGCCTCAGCAATCTTCTCCCTTGTCTCCCACAGCAGCCTGGGATACATCTCATCAGGCCCTGTGGATTTATCCACTTAATCCTGCTAAGACATCTAAATGTTTCCTCTCTTTTTGGATGCAATTCATTCTAGAATTCCACTGGACCTCTCTGAATTCTTCAACTGAAATGTCCTTCTCTATATTGAATACAGGTGGGAAGTATTCATTTAAGACCTTGCCCATGTCCTTTAGCTCCACACTTTCCCTGTTATCCTCTTGTTCATATAATGTCTTAATCTTGTCTGCCATTGATATTTTGTGGACCCTCTTTGCCCTCCTAATTTCTTTTATTAATAATAACCTCCCCCACCCCCATACATACTCAACTCCTGAAGTACTTCGTGTTTTCAGTGCTCTATACTTTATCATATACAGTATTTCCTCATTTTTCTTTATCTAACCCTCGATATCGCTTGGTCTGCAGGGTTCCCTGGACTTGCCTTCCTTACCTTTCATCTTTGTAGGAACAAGCTGCCCCTGAACTCTCACTATTTCACATTTAAAAGATACCCATTTGTGGGATACAAAGTTACCTGCAGGTAGCTGATCTCAGTTTACTTTTGCCAGGTCTTGTCTTATGATATTGAAATCAGCCTTCCCCAGTTCAATTTCCCTGTCCATAACTACCTTCAAGCTTACTGATTTATGGTCACAGTCTTCAAAATGCACTTCAACTATTTGCCTAAGATTAGGTCCAGTAACTGCCCCTTCTTTAATAGGAGTTTTACATACTGGCTCAAAAAATGTCTCCTGCATGCACTTTAAAAATTCAATACCCTCAAGTCTTTCTAAATTAATATTTCAGTTAATATTGGGGAAGTTGAAACCCTGTCCACTAAACCTCATTGTTCTTTCATCTCTCTGTGATTTGCTGGGACGTTCTCCCTGCAGCGATGGTCTGCTTAATCTAAACTGCAATGCCCCTCCTCTTTTACTTCCTGCCCTATCACTTATGAAGCTTCTCTACCCCTGAACGTTAGATTGCCAGTCGTTACCTTCCTTCAACCACGTCATCAATGCTGTATGTTCATCTGCCTTACTAATCACGGGCCCTGCAATGAACTGGATGAAATTTAGCCTTCCATTCATCCCACGCATCCTTATATGCGCTTGTCTGCTCTGCCTCCTGATGAGAATTATTTTTTTCTTCTGTATTTAACTGTAGCCCCCCCCCCAACTGTACACCTACACTGTGCCCTATTCCCTACCAAATTAGTTTAAACTCTCCCCAACAGCATGAGCAAATTCTCTGCAAGGATATTGCTCCTGTTCTGGTTCAGGGACAACCCATACTGCTTTCACAGGTCCCATCTTCCCAAAAACTATCCCAATGATTCCAAAATCTAAAGCCTACATCATCCCTTTAGCCACACATTTATCTGCCCCATCCTCCTATGCCTATACTTACTAGCACGTGACACCAGCAGTAACCCACAGATTACAACCTCAGAGATCCTGCTCTTTAACCTGTGATCTAGCTCTCTTTCTTGTGTTGCAGGACCTCGTCCCTCTTAACATAGAACAGTACAGCGCAGGAACAGGCTCCTTGGCCCACCATGTCTGCGCCAACCATGAGGCCAATCTAAACTAATCCATCTGCCAGCACAGGGACTGTACACCTCTATTCCCTGGCTGCTAAATGCCTCTTCAACATCACCATCATATCTGCTTCTAGCACCTCCCCGGACAGTGCATTCCAGGCACCTACTGCTCCCTGCTTTGAATCAGTGGACTGGACCATATTCAGCGAATCGTCTTTGGATCTGAATGAATATGCCACGGCCGTCAGCGACTTCATCAAGACCTGCGTGGATGAGTGTGTGCCTTTGAGAACATACTGAGTTTTCCCCAAACCAGAAGCCCTGGATGAACCAGGAGATTCATGGTCTGCTGAGGGCTAGATCTGTGGCATTCAATCTGGTGATTCAGGATCCTACAAGAAGTCCAGGTACGACTTACGGAAAGCCATCGTGAGAGCGAAAGGGCAATTCCATGTGAAATTAGAGAGACAATCAGATGTACAACAGCTGTGGCAGGGTTTGCATGCCATTACTTCCTACAAGGCGAAACCTAACAGCATAAATCGCGGTGATGCTTCACTTCCCAATGAGCTCGCTTTGAAAGGGAGAACAACACTACACCTGTGCGAATACCCACAGCATCCAGCAACCCTGTGATCTCTGTCTTGGAGTCCAATGTCAGAGCATCCTTCAAGAAGGTGAAGGCATCAGGCCTCAACAGTGAACCTGGCTGGGTACTGTAAACCTGTGCCAAGCAACTGGCTGGAGTGCTCAAGAACATCTTCAACCTCTCACTGCTGCAGTCTGAGGTTCCCACCTGCTTCAAAAGGGCAGCAATCACACCGGTGCCCAAGAAGAACAGTTTGAGCTGCCTCAACAACTATCGACCAGTAGCACTCACATCTACCGTAATGAAGTGCTTCGAGGTTGGTTATGGCTAGAATTAACTCCTGCCTGAGCAAGGACCTGGACCCGCTGCAACTTGCCTACCACCACAACAGGTCTACAGCGGATGCAATCTCACTGGCTCTCCACTCTGCTTTGGAGCACCTAGACAACAGCAACAGATACATCAGGCTGCTGTTTATTGATTACAGCTCAGTGTTCAACACCATCATCGCCTCAGAATTAATCACCAAGCTTCAAAACCTGGGTCTCTGTACCTCTCTCTGCAACTGGATCCTCGACTTCCTTATCAGGAGACCACAGTAAGTGCGGATCGGTAGTAACATCTCCTCCTCGCTGACAATCAACACAGGTGCACCTCAAGGATGTGTGCTTAGCCCACTGCTCTGCTCTCTCTACACTCATGACTCTGTGGCTAAGCACAGCTCAAACGCCATCTATAACTTCACAGATGACACCACTGTTGTTGGTAAAATCTCAAATGGCGATGAGGTGGCGTACAGGAGTGAGATAGATCGGCTGGTTGAGTGGTGTTGCAACAACAACCTCGCACTCAACGTCAACAAGACCAAGGAATTGATTGTGGACTTCAGGAAGGGGAAGTCAGGAGAACACACACCAGTCCTCATTGAGGGGTCAGTGGTGGAAAGGGTATGCAGCTTTAAGTTCCTGGGTGTCAACATCTCGGAGGACCTGTCCTGGACCCAACACAATGATGCAATCACAAAGAAGGCACACAAGCAGCTCTACTTTGTTAGAAGTTTGAGGAGATTTGGTATGTCACCAAAGACTCTTGCAAATATCTATTGATGTACGGTGGAGAGCATTCTGACTGGTTGCATCACAGCCTGGTATGGAGGCTCCAATGCACAGGATCGTAAGAGGCTGCAGAGGGTTGTAGACTCAGCCAGCTCCATCACGGGCACAACCCTCCCCACCATCGAGGACATCTTCAAGAGGTGGTGCCTCAAGAAGGTGGCATCCATCACTAAGGACACTCACCATCTGGGATATGCCCTCTTCACATTACCACCATCGGGGAGGAGGTCCAGGAGCCTGAAGACCCACATTCAATGATTCAGGAACAGCTTCTTCCGCTCAGCTATCAGATTTCTGAACAGTCCATGAACACTACCTCATTATTCTTTTTTTTTGCACTATTTATTTTGTAATTTATAGTAATTTTATGTCTTGCACTGATGAAAAATACGATGATGCTGGAGGAACTCAGCAGGCCAGGCAGCATCGTACTTTTCCTCTAGATTCCAGCATCTTCAGTCCTTGGTTTCTCTCTAATGTCTGGTACTGTACTGCTGCCGCAAGACAACAACTTTCACGTCATAAGACAGTGATAATAAGTCTGATTCTGATTCTGTGTGTAAAAAAAAATTGCCTCACAAATCTCCTTTAAGCTTTCCCCCTCTCGCCATAAATCTATGCCCTCTAGTATTTGATGTTTTCACCTGGGAAAAAGACTATCTACCTTATCTATGCCTCTTATGACTTTATATACTTCTATTTGGTCACCCCTCAATCTCCGATGATGCTCCAGAGAAAACAATCCAAGTTTGTCCAACCTCTTCTTACCCATGTTGTTCGTACCACTGTGGACCATACCTTCCCATTTTAAAGTGCCCTGCAGCCATTCTGAGACATCCCTGACCCTGGCATCAGGAAGGCAACGTACCATTCAAGAACTCCTTTTGTGGCAACAGAAGAACCATTTCTGCAAATTCTTGTAGTTTTGTGCATTGTAATCAAACAACTCTACCCATCTGGAAGATAACCAACTGATTGAAGCTGCTGTTACCATTTTGCAAACAGTATTGTCTTGGAAACATCTAAGTAGTTAGCAACAGTAACACCACGTTCAATCGGGACAAAAGTTATTCATGTGACAGGAACTTAGTTAAAAGATTCCAAAAAGCAACCCTTGAAATAGCTTGGAAATATCCAGATTAATGGGAGCAGTACAATCAATTTCTGGTGGCTGATACTAAAGTTCAAAACAAAATCTGTTTACAAGTTTAACCTGAATGCATGGGAATTAAAATCAGATGAATACACTCAATTTAAGATTTGTAGTAACAAAAGTGTTTCTTAATTTTGGCAACCTCGGGAAAATCTGTTACTTTTGCAGGATTGTTACAAATCCCTGCATTAATACTTAAAAGTTGTACAATTGATCCTCATCTCATCTGTAACACCGCACATTGAATGTGAAGATATTTTCAATGAAAATACTTAAACAGATCAGGAATAATAGTTGCCCTGTTAACAGTCAACAATCCATTTTATGCAAACATCACATCACAATGGCAAAGCCAAACACTTTGTATGCACAGACTGAATGTGCTGTAGGCAGACATACACATTGCCTCAGCAAGTTGGCTGCTTCAAAAGCTTTAATCTGTTTCAGACAGAGTTATTGTTTCCAGATGACATTTGATTTATTGGCTGACATCAGACATAGGACTTAATATCTTGAATAGACTATGACTTTTCTCTTTCTAAATGCCATGTTTCTTTACTACTACTTCAGCAAAAAAAGCAGAAACAATCAAACATTTGAAACTATTTCACTTTCAAAGTCCTCCTCTTTCAAATCTTCCTGCCTCTGCATTGTTGTTCCAGTAACATGATCCTTCTCCAAAGATCTATCACAAAGTTCTCTGAACTGCTTTAGAAAACCACAGTGACATCCTTCAAGAGAGTTCACTTCAAGGTATTATCAAGCTACCTCACCGTGATTCTGATGCATGTGGGTGCTAATTTATAAATCATCAGAATTAGCTGTTGGGATTATTTGAAATCTGTTTTCATTTAGAGTACTCATTGACCAAAACTCTGCTATTGACCAATGCGGAGAGGCCTGTGACTAATAATTAAACACCTAACATGGTTCATCAAACTGAATGGTTAACAGGTAAGCTGTTGTTTCAACAATGTCTTGCGAAATTGATGTGCATTATTGGCCAGTGACCACCTCTAACTGAAGTTGATCTGTGAAGTGCTAGATATAAGATAGGGATCTGACAACTGAGCAATATTCACCGATAAAATTATTGTAGGCACAAGATTTCCATTTTCTGCAATACTGAACAGCAGTTTCAATTTGTTCAGGAAGCAAATGGCTGCAAGTAAAAATGAGTAATTTGAGAGAAAAAAGAAACTTTTTCCAACTTTAAGGTCTGGATAGGAATGAACTTAGAATGGCTAGAGATGTCGCTGGCTCAAATGCCTTATATGAAAAATACCCGTGAGAAACGATATGTTAGAACAGTATCTGGTTTGAACTGAAGAATAAAAAAAGAGCAAATCACACTGTAGAGTGTATCAAGATCCTATAAATTGTCTGAAGGAGATAAAAGAGCAAATTTAGAAGCAAATTTTGATGAAGTGCAAAATCACAGGCAGTAATTGTGCGGGTAACATTTACCTTGATATTAACCGGGATACAATTGGCAGCACAGTGAGCAAAGCTGCTGCCTCACAGTTCCAGCAGCCTAGGTTCAATCCTGACCTCCGGTGCTGTCTGTGTAAAGTTTGAACTTTCTCCTTGTGGGTTTACTTTGGGTGCTCTGGTTTCCTCCTTCCTCCTAAAGATGTGCAGGTTGGTAGATTAACGGGCCACCTAAATTGTGAGTGGTCGAATCTGGGGGAATTGACAGAAATGTGGGGAAAATAAAACGGGATTTGTGTAAATGGGTGCTTGATAGTCAGTGACGAATCGGGGAGCTGAAGGGCCTGTTTCTGTGCTCTATGACTCAATGACAATCGAATTAAAATGTACAAAGGGCACAGAATTCCCAAACTGCATTCAGGAGAACTTTTTTTAAGCTATTAACTCAACAAGAAAGGTGAATTTTAGGAAATAGGATAATTCTGGATTAAAATTTTCAGAAGTGAAGCTGGGGTCAGTGAAAGGAATATCAGTGGGAGGGAATGTTTGAAGTACCAACCCTAATTGTATTAGAAATAATTGTATTACAGTTATGAAAAAGAACAGAGATATAGGAGGAATGAGGTTCTAAACTAGGATAAGGTCAATTTGACTAAACTAAGGAATGATTCAGCGGAAGTGGACAGAAAATAGGTACCTGAAGTTCTCAGAACAATGGCAGGCATTCAAAAATGAGACTGAGAGGGTTCAAGTTTAAACCCCATTACCCCAAAGAAAAAAGGACAGAAACATCAAATCTAAAGCACCACCACCTCATAGAAAGGGTAGGAGTAAATTTAAAAGGGAAGTTAGAAAATCGAAGATCAGGTATAGAAACATACTGGTAAGAAAGAAAAGCCAAAGATATTTCATAAGTACAAAGAGGATTGGTAAGGGAAGAGTAGGGTTTATTGGCACCAAAAAACACAATCCATGTGTGGAAACAGGGAATGAGGGCAAGATTCTTAATGAATAATGAAATGGGAGATGATGCCAATGTTTTCAATAAGTATGTGTCCAATATTTTGTGAGGCAAGAGGTTTAACAAGTAGATAAATTATCAGCCTCCAATACAATATACACCAAGTTGTTGAAAGAAGCAAGAGAGGAAATTGAAGATTCTGACCACTATTGTTCAATCCTCCCTGGCTACATGAAGGGTGCTAGAGAATTGGAGGATTGTTAACATTGTACTATTTGTCAAGATGGAAGAGATAAAGCGAGTTACTTTAACTTTGGTGGTGTCGGTCACTGACCCAGCTTCACTTCCAAAAATTGAATCCAGAGTTGCTCCTTTCCCCATACCTCACTTTTTTTTGTTGGGTTTGCTACACGCTGGTTAAAAAAAGGGGGATGGAATAAACTTTCACTTAGATAGGCACAGATTAATCAGAGCCGGTCAGTGTAGATGTCTTAAGGGAAGACCACATCTGGCTCACTTGATGGAGTTTTTTGAAGCAGCAGCAAGCAAAGTCAGTGAGTGCTGGTCATTTGACATTGTCCACTTGGACCTCAGCAAGGCTTTTGATCACATTCCACAGGGCAGACTAGACAAGAAAGTAAACTCCCACTCAGACCAAAGGAGAAAAGAGCTGAATTGGATCCAAACCTGGCTTAGTGGCAGGAAACAAGTGGTATTGGTTGATGGGTGGTGTGTGACTGGAACCATGTTACCAGTAGGGTTCCACAGTGCCAAGCCTCCTGCTTTTTGAAATATTTACCATTAGTTTAGACAAATGTAAAAGGGCATTTTAAAGGAGTTTGCAGATGATACCAAAAGTAGTCATTTGATTGACAATGAGGAAAGCTTTAGACTCCAGAAAGATACGAATGGAAGGATGTTGAGAAGTGTGGGGGAGAAAGGGGTTTGGCATTGTATGAACTCAAATTATTTAAGGTAACAAAACAGGTTAATATGGTGATAAAAATGGCACATGGGATGCTTTCCTTTGTTAGCCATGGTACGGAACAAAGTATGGAAGTTGTGCTGGATATGTATAGAATGCTAGCCAGGCCACAATGTGAGTACCGTGTACAGTTCTGATCACCACATTACAAGAAAGATGAGATTGCAAGTGCAGAGGAGATTTACGAATAGGTTGTTAAGAATATAAGATGTTAGTTGAAGAGAAAGAGTAAATAGACAAGGGCAGGTTTCGTTGAATAAGGGGAGGCTGAAGGAAGACTTAGTTAACATGTATAAAATCATGGGGAGCCTCAATAGGGTAGATAGCAGGGACCAACTCCTCGAGTCACAGAGCATAGACTTGTTAATTGGAAGGATTAGTGGGGAGATGAAGAAAAATGGCAATTTATTGCCTGAACTGGTGAAGGGGCAGAAACACTCATCAGACAGAAAAAGTACTTGTCTCTGCAAGTACACAAACCTAGTGGTGGAAAGTGAGATTAGTCTGAATAGTTCTTTTTTGATTGGCTCAGACCATGACAAGTTGAGATAACAGCTTCCAGTTTTCTACGCTTTATGCTTCCATATTTGGAGCTAATGGGGTCAAGTCATATATTCCGAGATCCAACACTACGTGCTGAAGGCTGCACTAAAGCTAGATGCAGCCACATCAAAGGTTCCATGTGTAAAATCCACAGTTTAAGTTCCTCCTACGACTCCACATTGAGGGACGAGAACCCATGAAGAAACCCCTGAGATTGGTTGTGATGGAATGTGTCAAATGGAAGTAATTTATGTCATGCTTAAGTAAACTTAATCTTGTGATTGAGTGAAATGAGGAATCCCAGGGTGCTAAAGATTATTCAGAATAATTATAAGATGTCTTGTTTGTTCTATGAACAGTAACAATGAATGTTCAGTACTTTTGCAAATGTTCTGACAAAAATATATCTTTAGAAAAAAATGTGGAAGATTTGGTAAAGGATTGTAATTAATGTTCTGCTCCTCTGCCATTCTCTCAGGTTGGAACTGTTTTTGTCAGAGGTGGAGTCTCAGCTTTTGCACAGCATTTTTACACGGTATACAACTCACACATTTGAAGGTGCTCTGTGATACCAGAGTTACATAGAATATAGAACAGTACACCACAGGAACAGGACCTTCAACCCAGAATGTCTATGCTATGCCAAGTTAAACTGCACACCTGCCTGCACATGGTCTGTATCCCTCCATCCCTTGCCTGTTCACGTGCCTGTCTAAATGCCTCTTAAATGTTCCTATCACATCTGCTTACACCACCGCCTCAGGCAATGCGTTCCTGGCATCTATGACCACTATCGTCAAAGATGCCTGCCCACCCTGGCCATTCCCTTTTCTCTCTTCTACATTCTAGGGGAAGATACCAGAGCTTGAAAGCCCAGGTGACCAGATTCAAGAACAGCTTCTTCCCCACTGGTATCAGACTTCTGAACCAATCACCTCTTCCACATTCCCTGCCGCATTCTTGATCCCTTATTATACCTCTTCCGGTATGGCCACTTTAGCATTTCTTTTTGCACCATTCTATTGTTTTGTGCTTGCCATTGTATTTGTTGTTGTATTTACTATTACCATGTATACCATTTACTCTGTGAGCTTCACACGAGGAAAGAATTTCATTGCACACTGGTGTATATGGGAATAAACTAATCTGAATCTTTGTGGAAAAAACTTGCCATGTAAATGTCCTTTAAACTTCCCCTTCTCACCTTTAAACTATGCCCTCTAGCATTTGCCATTTCCATTTTGGGAAAAAGACTGACTATCTACCCTATCTACTTCTCTCATAAAACGATCCGAATTTGTCCAATGTCTCTTTACAGTTTATACTCTCTAATCCAGGCAACATGCTGGCGAAACTTCTGTACCCTCTTCAAAACCAGAACTGCATGCAGTTCTCCAAATGTGTCCCGGCCAAAGTTTTAAACAGCCGCAACATGAATTCAAACTTTATACTCAACTCCCCAACCGATGAAGGCAAGTAAGATAAGATTTCTTTAATAGTCACATGTACATTGAAACACAAAGAGAAATGCATCTTTGCATAGAGTGTTCTGGGGGCAGCCCACAAGTGTTGTTTCCGGTGCCAACATAACATGCCCACAACTTTCTAACCCGTATGTCTTTGAAATGTGGGAGGAAACTTGAACACCCGGAGAAAACCACTAAATTGGAAGAGAAACAAATGAATTGCTGCTTCATCTGGATGGAATGTTTAGAACCTAGACGCTGGGAAAGGGAACAGTAAAAGAGCAAGTGCTGCATCTCCTTTAGTTGCATTGGGAGGTGCTGTGATAGGAGGAGGGGGTATTGGTGGTGATGGGACCAGCAATTCATTGCAGGAATGGTCCCTTTGGAATGCTGAATGGAAGAGCAAGACAAAAACAAGAACACGCTATCCCTGTGTTCTCATTGGGAGGATGAGTGTTAAGAGCAGAAGTGAAGCAAATGGAACAGACACAGTTGAGAGGATAAACTTTATAAAACTGAAACTATTACTTTTAAACCTGGTCATAAGCTCATGATGAAATGTTGTTTTCCTCCATGGCCAATGTTTTGGACACAGCCAGAATGTTCATGATCTGATCAACCTGTGCAATCTCATGCTGGGATTCCAGCTCTCAATTACCATCACAAGTGTTACCCGTTTCCTCCTCCATAACATCAACCCCTGCACACATTCCTCAGATCACGTGTTACCGAATCCATCAATCGCCCACCTCCTCCCCCGAGTATTTAAATTATCTCCTGGCCAGCTATCCATTCTCCATCTCACATGGACATAAGATCAACCAAAATACAATCGTCAGAACCCTATCTTGTACCATATTGTTTGTCCGACATTCCTGTGTCTTATATCACCTCCCAAAGTCCCAAATTTAAAATTGTTGTAGGATATTCAAACTCCTCCATGGTGTTATCCATCTAGGTCTCTTTTGGTAGTGTTAAATGATGTTACGGATTCAGGAGTTATGGAATTATAATTCAAATGAGAACCAGTCTTCAGTTCTTAATGTAAATTGCAAGCAGTAATCAGCTTGAAGTTAAAAGGACAGCTTTGTAAACAGGAGAAACAAAGGACTGCAGATGCCGGAATCTAGATGAAAAACACACTGATGCTGGAGGAACTCAGCAGGCCAGGCAGCATCCGCGGAGAAAAGCAGGCGTTCAACATTTCAGGTCAGGACCCTTCTTGAAACGTTGACTGCCTGCTTTTCTCCACGGATGCTGCCTGGCCTGCTGAGTTCCTCCAGCATCATTGTGTTTTTCAGCTTTGTAAACAGTACTGGCCACTCAAGAGATACGTCAAAGTGAAGTGACTGAGACATTCTCGTATGCATCAGCCAAATGTAAAACAATAGGGTTACGTTAATTGGCCTCCATCAATCTGCACAACATGGTCTAAGTTTTTGGTACCATTGTGACAAAGTTCAAGGAACCTTGCAGACCAGACTGATATTGTCACTTAGCACATCAAACATGGTCATGGACATATTTGATCTATTAATCATTGTGATATTTGTGTACTCAGAGTGTCATCCCTCGCAGCATTGGTGTCTGAGTTCTCTGTCCTAAGAAGCTTTTAGACCATGTGTGTGAATTACTTTGTCCCAGCAAGGGTGTTTGAACATTCAGAGGTGTCTCCCATTGTAGATGTATAACTCAAAGGAAGCACTGTCAGGCTCAAAATATTGAAGTAAACAATGCCATTTTAGCTATTGAAATTGTATTGAATCATCTGCTGTTACCTTTGATCTTAAGAGTATAAAAATCTGATGTACTTTGAGTTTGGGAGACTCTACCCAGAGGGTCTCCAGAAGAACGCCTGCTTCTCGTGATAAATAAAGACTTCTATATCACCAACTTCAATGTCTCTCTGGTGACTCAGATCACAGTTACAACAAATGATACAAATATTTTGTGGAAGAATTAAAGCAGTAGCCTTTAAGAATTTAGACCTCAAAAAATCAGAGAGCAACAGTCCCATCCTTTTTAATGCTGGCTTGCAGATGCATCCGTGTGCCTTCTTGTTCAAGTTGTCTGAGAAGCACATTTCATTAATATCACCCATGACAGTGCTAACTCCTAGTCAGGAATACCAGAAGTTAAGAAGGTGTACTTAGATGTCACCATAGACCCAGCTTAGACATTGAATCATGCAACTAGGAATGATGATGGGTCATAGTCTGGTCAATATTGTGGTGTTTTGTCTGAAGCTGTCTAAAAACAATGTGAAATGAAGCAGATCAATGTTATATGGACCTCACTCTCCCTCTCAACCCACACATCGCCTCCATCCTGCCCGCATGTCCATGGATGATTAATGAGTGGTACTATAACTCTTAAAAGTTTTAGCAACTCTTTAATCAAACAGAATGCAGGAAGAAGGGTTCATTTACATTGTCACATTCCTACAAGGAAGCCCGACCACTATATTCCACTCTGGTTAGCATCGAGTTGTAAAAAGCCTCTGATATTTATACTACTTTGCAACTATCAGCAGTTTTGGTAAAAGTAGCCATTTAGTCATGTGTTTTATTCCCCTGATTACTCACAAGTTGAAATCCAACATTCAGAGTTCTCATTATTTGTGTGGAGAGTTAGATAAATGGGTCTAGAGTGTCACCAAGATAGATTTCTCATTGCTTGAGTTACGCAAGTATCCCATTAATCTTCCTCTTGTTAGCTTCTGTTTTCTTTGGGAAATGCCTTCTTGATAATATTTTACATTTACAATGAAGTTTTTTTGTAAGGGCAAGGATACAAGTTGTCTTTAAATATTTATGTATTTTAATCACAAAAAATTATGCTTGTTGACTACATGTACAGTGGTCAAATATTAAACATAAACACACTAGATCCAGCCATTTGTTAGCTAAATGTAATGGTTTCTGTAACTCACTTCCAAAATTAATTTGGTAATGTTTCATAGGTCTGGCATTCCCCGAAACAAAATATAATTTGTACAAGGTACCTCTGAATGAATTTAGGAGACTTCTCCAGGTTTTAGTCCAACCTGCAAGTCATCAAGACCTGTCCACTATGTAATACCAAAAATGTAGAGCTGGAATAGAATATTAAACAGCTCAAGCTTATTGCACCATTCTGTTAGATCATGGAGTGCCTTAACTTGATCCAACTACCTCAATCCAGTAACACACAAATGTCTGCCAAACAAAATTCTATGGATTTTAGTTTTGAATTTTTCAGTTACCCCGGCCTCAAGTCCAAAATTCCACTAATCTGTATAAAGTAATGCTTTTTGGTATCACACCCTGAATTTCCGAGCTTTTCTATTTTTAATCTATCCAATCAATTCATCTTGAAACCCTCAGTGGATCATCTCTTAATCTTTAATATTTGAGGGAATATTAGTCTCATTGCAAATTCCCTGCATAATTTAGATCTTTTAGCCCTGATCATCCTGTTAGATCTGCCCTGCTCCTCTTCAAGGTCAATATGTCCCTCCAAAGGGGACCCAGAACTGGATGTAGCTTTCTAGGTGATATCTTGTATGACCTGTTCCTTAACAGCAGAAAATAGATGGATTAAGTGAAAGGATAAAACTGGAACATATTTTGTTTCTCAATAATGTGCAAGAGATAAATGTTAGTGTCAGGGCACCAGGCAAAACATCTCTGCACTTTTGTGGAGGAACATTGAAGCATGCCTAGTTACTCCTAACTCTTTTCACTATATTCAGCAATATGGTCATTTCATCTTTCAATAAAGTGCTGACATGTTGCTCTATCATTGATGTTAAACTGGCCCACAATAATTCAACAAAGCTTTATCTTTTAATTTAAAATTGGTATATTGGTCAGTTTCTAAGTCTCTGTCACATCTCCAAGCTCAACAGAATCTAGACATATAATCTCCAAGCGCTCTGCAGTTTTCTCTCTCAAGACCTGTCAGCATGCCAGGATTGAAATTTCCTCTTCTCTTACAAATATATCTAACTTTTTTTAATCCATCACAATGTCACTCAAATTATTTACAGCGGGTTAACTTTGAGAATAAAGTATCAGTTGTGTAGAGTTTTGAAATTCATCCTTCAAGAAAAATTAAAATTTATGTCTTGAACAGCTTCTTCCCCACTGCTTTCAAATTTCTGAACCAATCATGTCCCCTTCCCAGTGGTGCCGCTACATTCTCAGACTCTTAATTCTACATCCGTTACTAATTCCGTTATTGTCACTTCAGCATTACCTTTTTGAAATACTTCAGATTACACCACCATTCTGCTGTTTTACACTCATTGCTGTATTTGTTATTACCACGCGTAGTGTTTACTCTGTCAGTTTCACAGGAGGAAGGAGTTTTATTGCACCCTGATGTATATAACAATAAACTAATCTGAATGTGGATCTGAATCTGATGTGGAAAAGTGAACCTCGGGAAGAGAGAACAGAGAGCTTTTTTTAAAAAATGGTAGCAAGACTGGAACAGTGGGTGAGCAGAGAAATCAGTAGGTCTACTTCCAGAAATCACTAGAAGTTTGTCAACAGGTAGAACATAAAAAGCCAATGAAATAAAGTCCTTTGTTTCAAGGGAGTTGGAATGCCAAGGAGTGGAAGTGATGTTATAGTTGGACAGAGCTCTGGTTGGATCCTATCTGGAGAACTACTTTCATTTCTGGGCACATCTGGGCTTAGAATGGAAGCAGCACAAACTCAGTAGAATGATACCAGAGCTAAAAGAGTGACAGGGAAGACTGAGCTGGCTTGTACTACTTACAATATAGTAGATAAAGAGATGATGTGTGCAGATGTTTAAGATACTTCAATGAATTGATAAAACAGAGAAAAACTATTTCCTATAGTGAAGGAGTCCGGGACAAGGGCTCATAACCAAGGCTGCCAAGGGAGAGGATAATGCTGAAATATAGATCAGTTATGAGCTAATTGAATGGAAGACAAGCTCAAGGGGCCAAATGGACTCTTGTTATTTCTCCAAATAAGAGGACAGAAATCAGTGCCTTTCATTGTCATTTTGAACAAAATGTTACTGTTGTACTGGGAAATGTACTAATGACTGAATGGAAGGTGGTGATCTTCAAGTGCCTGAAACAGCTATTGTTTCATGCAAACTAATCTGGATTCTAATATCTACTTTAGGACATTGCTTTCAAATTCAACAGAAACTATGCTCAATTGGCATTCCCAGGTTCAAAGAGGTTGAACCACCATTCCTGAAAGGAATGCTGGATTCCACGGATGAAAATGCAATGTTCTGAATCTGCAAGAACCCTTACAGATGCCTTTTGCCTGAACTCACCTGCACCCCACTTCTGCCATCACCTTTAAATCCTTCCCCTTCCTGGTACCAATCTGTGGTCCAGTTAGGTGTTACAGCAATTTCCCACAGACCATGACCAGGGCAGGCACGGTGGTGTAGTGGTTAGCGTAACGCTTTACAGCACCAGCGACCTGGGTTCAATTCCGGCCGCTGTCTGTAAGGAGTTTGTACTTTCTCCCCGTGACCGCGTGGGTTTCCTCTGAGTGCTGCGGTTTCCTCTCGCATTCCAAAGACATACAGGTTAGGAAGTTGTGGGCATGCTATGTTGGTGGCGGAAGTGTGGCGACACTTGCAGGCTGCCCCCAGAACACTACGCAAAAAGATGCATTTCACTGTGTTTCGATGTACATGTGACTAATAAAGACATCTTATCTGTATCAGCACATTTTATTGGTATCACTGGCTCACACAGCCTGGATGAGTTTCAAAGCACCAATTTCCATCTGGCTACAGGAATAGCATTAACTATGCAATACACATTTTATGCCAAGAACTGGCACTGCTCCAGTCTCATTGCAGTTGTCTCATTTACCATAACCTGCAGAAGGATATTGAAATGGTCTGAAATGCGCACAGAAAATGTATAATAGAGAAGTGACAGCAGGGCTCAGTTTGAGCAAAGCTGCATCAATATAAGTAGTGAAAGAGTGCCAGATTTTTCTGCAACAAAGCGGTTTATGGCAAAGACAATCTTCACCTTGAAAGACTTATGTCTACAAAATTGCTGAAGGTGTGAGCTACTATCAAGCTGGAGACCTCCATAATCAGCAAAATTTAAGGGATACAAATGAGCCCAGGAAGGACCGAGAAGGAGGGCAAATAACAGGGGCTGAATTTAATATCGTATCGGCACAGAATACAAGAGTGACAGGAAAAATAGAACAGAAAGGAAAGGCAAAGGAGAAAGCTTAAATTTTAAAATTTTGCATCATTGAGACTTTGCAAAGTTTACAATCTGAAAGAGTGAGATTCCACAGTTGTACAGGCAGTCCCCGGGTTACAGCATGTTCCATTCCTGAGAACCGTTCATAACCAGAATTTGTCATGTCAGAAATGAACAAGGATGGTGTGTGGGAGAGGGCCACAGAAACAGCGGTGACGGGAGAGTAAGCAGGCACGGGAAGAGCGGCCGCCAGCCGGCCTCACTGACTCAGTGAGTGAGTGAATGAGCCTGATCAGCACTCCGAGCTCTGTTCAGTTCAATCTAGCCCATGAGTGTTGTGGCTTGGGAAGGGGAAGGGTGTTGTGTTAGTGGGGAGAGAAGGCATGCAGAAATGCCCCATTCACACACAGCAGCCAGCAAATCCATCCCCATCTATCCCGCCTGCTTCCCAAATGCCTGTTCATATGTACGGGGTGTCCATAAGTCAGGTGCTCGTATCCCAGAGGAGCCTGTAATAGCTAATTTTCAGTGCCAAAGTGATTGGTCATTAATAATTGTAGTTTATCTTGTTGTTAATCCATGGTTATCCTTCACAGAATACAACTTCCTCTGGTGAGTTCAATGGGCAGTTAGTGAATAAACACAGCAAGTTTCTAAAGATAAAAGGAGCATTGGGGTGAGATACTATTTTGGAATTTGATGAGGAGTGAAATAACTTAGTGGATTTGCATATTTAACCATGCTTCTCGTTTTCATTCACTGCACTACTTGTCCACAAATAATGCTGAATGCTATTTTTTCGCATTATTCTGACTGCAAATTCTTGGCTATTAATTATTTAAAAAAAAACATTTTACAAGCTGTAATCTGCATTCATTTTGCTGCACCTTTTTTCATTCGTCAATCTTCCAATTACTTATTTACTCCTAAAATGTGGTCAGAATTCTCAGGGCTAGAAATTTGCATCAGTGATAGGGAAATTGTGGGAGAGGGTTCTAAGGAACAGGACTGATGTTCACTTAGAAAGACAGGAAATGATTAGAAGTCAGCATGGCTTTGTGCAACGCAGATCATGTCTCACAAATCTGATTTTGAGGAAGTAACTAAGAAATTTGATGAATATAGAGCAGTAGACATGGTTTACATAGACCAGCAAGGCTTTTGACAACTCCCCCCTGATAAACTGTTGCAAAAGGTTATGGCACAAGGGATCTGAGACGTGTTAGTAAACTGGAGCCAAAATTGGCTTGGTGTTGAAGCAGAGGGTAGTGCTGCAAGGGTGTTTTTCTGACTGAAAGTCTGCAACAAGTGGTGTACCACAGGGATCAGGACCTTTGCTCTTTGTAATATATGTAAATTGGATAAGAATGTAGGTGTTCTGATTACAGTTTGCAGGCGACTCAAAAATTGGAGAAGTCATAGATAGTGAAGCAGATTGTCCAAGAATACAGCAGGGCATAGATCAGCTGAAATGTTGAACAAAGCAGTGGCAGATGGAATTTATTACAGACAAGTGTGAGGTAATGCACTTCAGCAAGTCAAATTCCAGTAGGATATATGGAGAAAATGGCAGGGACCTTAGGAGCATTAAAGTATAGAAAGACTTGGGGTGCAAGTCCATAGCTCATTCAAAGCAGTGACACAGATGGATAGGGTATTGAAGAAGGCAGTTGGTGTGCTTGCCTTCATAGGCTGAGGCATTAAATATCAGAATTGGGGATCATGTTGCAGCTATACAAAACATTGATTAGACCACTTTTGGAATATTGGGTATAGTTCTGGTCACCACGCTACAGGAAGCATGTAGTAGCAATAGCGAGAGTGCAGAAGAGATTCACCCAGGTGTTGCTGGGAATGGAAGGGTGTAGTTATAAAGAGAGATTGGATAGGTTGGGTTTACTCTCACTGCAATATAGGAGGCTGCTGGGTAACCTTAGAGGTTCATAAAATTATGAGGGACAGAGGGAGGCATTGAGGGAAAGAGTCAGCAGCATTAAATTCCTGGGCGTTACCATAACGGTTGACCTGGCCTTGGCCCAGCACATAGTTGTAATCACAAGGAAGGCATGCCAGCATCTTTAATTTCTGAGGGTAAGGAGGTTCAGCTTGTCACTGAACATGTGAACAAACTTCTACAGATGTACTATTGAAAGTATCCTGACTGGTTGCATCACGTTCTGGTACAGCAATTCGAATGTGCAGGAATGTAAAGAAGCTGCAGAGAGTAGTGTACTCTGCCCAAAACATCATGGGCACATCCCTCCCCACCATCGGTAGTATCTACAAGAGGCGCTGCCTCAAGGCAGCAACATCCATCAGCGAAGATCCCCACCATCTGGGCCATGCCATCTTCTCACTGCTACCATCAGGCAGGAGATATAGAAACCTGAAGTCCCACAGAACCAGGTTCAAGAACAATGATTTCCTTTCAACCGTTCAGTTCGTGAACCAACCAGCACAACCCTAATCACTACAGTTTAGCCACGCTATGACCACTTTGCACTAAAATGGTCTTTTTTTTGTTCTAATCGTGCTCTTTCTTGTCAAAACTGTGTTGAATTTAGGTTTATGTTTTTTCTTGTATGATGCTATGTGCCTGTGTTGCTGCTGCAAGTAAGTTTTTCATCACACCTATACATAGTTGTACTTGTGCATATGACAATAAACTTGACTTTGACAGGATAAATAGCGAGTGTTTCCCATGGCAAAATCTGAGATCATAGGGTTAAGATGAGGGGAGAAATTTAAAAGGAGATCTGGAGGGGTAAACTTTTCACAGAGAGAGGTGGTCCAAAGGTGGCAGGGGCAGATACAATGAAAAGGCATTTGGACAGGTACTTAGGGATATGGGCCTAATGCAGGCAAATGGGATCAGCGTAGATTGGCATCACAGTGGGTATGGATGAGGTGGGTTGACAGGGCTGTTTCTGTGCTGTATGATTCTAGGATTCTAAATTGTGCAGGACGGAAATGGTCTAAGGGGTCACTGCAGAGTGACCAGCATCAGTTCCTCCAAGACAAAGAGGGAGAAACTTCCTTATATGAATGAACAACAAGGAATCCAATGAGTTGTGCAAGAACTGCAATTTTGAGGTACTGGGAGATGAAATGGACTGGGATTGCCCAGACCAGGAATAGCCAGTCAGAGATAAGAATGTGTGCCTGATGTCCATTGTGAATGATCGCGCATTACCAAGACAACATTAGTGTGGTTGGAGCTTCAAACATGAATACATTTGGTCCATTGGTGAGAATTTTATGCTCATTAGTGTCAGACTCCTCTTCACTGGTTCTGGCAAGGACAGCTCCATTAACCGGCAGTCAAAAGCACCGCATTCTTCCATTAAGGCGCGCTGTTGCAGATGAGCTTCACAGTTTACTTTCTACTGACTCATATGCTAACTTTACAGCAATAGCATCAATTGGTTCTTGCAATGCTGATAAACATCACAACTGTGCACTTTGACATTGACCTTCATCCAAACAATCATCATGCACTCAGAAGCCCTCAAATCAGTTTTCCATTGTGAGAATGCAAACACAAAAGTGCCAGTGCTCTTTCACGAATGCTTTGCTGCTGCAAGTCACACGTATAGCACAGAAAACAAATGTGCAAAGCACAGTTAAATTTCTAAGTCAAAGAATTTTGCTCTTCATTAAGTTTCCACATTTCCATTTATCTTGTGAATGTTAAGTTAAAAGCCATGTCTAATCATGTACTCAGTTTCTATAAATGGTGCATATCCTTCATCTCCCCCCAAAAAAAATTCTTCCTGGAGAATTGAGGAAGTGAGAAAGCTGAGCCTTGAAGCTCATAACTGGCTGAGTGAGATCATCACCTCATAAAGCCTGGCTGAATAAGTGTCATTTCATTTTGAGACCTGTCACAGAGATTTAGCATCATCACTGGGTTCTCTCACTTGGCTGTTGGATAATCTTTTTTAGATTTCTTTCTGGTGCAACATTCTCTAATCTGGATATTGTGTTTAGGAAATGAAGCCGCTGTTTGGAAACCAGCCAGAAGGTGAAAGGAAAACTGGGTTCAAGACCCAAACTCAAATCATTATTTCAGACTAATTGGGAGCTCCTCTAACAGAGTATAGCCTTTACAGGGCAAGGAGCAAAACACAGAAGCATGCAAGGGCAATAAAATTGCCCACGTGACAAACTGTCACCATAAGAGACACAAAACAGCACCTACATCATTACTTTAAACCGCACTGAATATGTAACACTGATGTATGTGAAAGATGCTTCTAAAAATATCCAATGGCAACAACCCATGTATAACCTTTCTTAATGATGTTTCCAGGCCAGGTCCAAGGAGCCAGGTCAGCAGACAAGAATCTGCAAATGGGATTGCACATTGCAAAATTAATTTGATGAATCATTGCTGAAAATGCACATCAGGGTTGGGTAAATATCATTCAAAGAAAGACACCTTAATGCTTTATCTGCCAGTCGACATTATTATCTTAGAGTTCTAGCCTCATTTTAATCCTTATTAACCTGACTCATTTTAAAGGAAGAAGATTGTCTGCTAAGTATGTAGAAAAGAGGATGGAAGCAGCAATTTTCAATGATTCATTTTTCCCCCCAGGAGGACACTAGCTGCTAAAATAGAGAAAAGGAATAAATGCCCGATCATTAGATATTTGCACCCAGTCCATGCTGTTTCACACCAGCCATGACATGGGCAGTAGTGTTGCTACTGGAAATTGGCAGAAACTGAATTGACTTTGATTTCCATGTTACAATCTCCATGATTGATGCCAGTCAGGCAATGCTTCACTGGGATGAAAATGGGTCAAGTTTATTGTTGTCATAGATACATACACAGGGTATATATGTGATGAAAATTAGTTTTTTTTGCTGCAGCAGCACAGTACATTACAACAAGGACTAACTCGTTGCAGTCATTGGTTGGGTGTCCCGAACATTTTTGCCAAAAAGCTTCTGATCAACTATGTTTCACGAGGCATGATTTCTGCAAATAATATGAAAAATAAACACCCAGCTGAATTGAACTTAAATCAGCTTCACGTCCATTGATGCATTTCAAATGGCTTCATAGAGATGTGTTAAAATATTTAATTATGATGGAAAATGTAAGATATCTTTATTAGTCACATGTACATCCAAACACACAGTGAAATGCATCTTTTGCATAGTGTTCTGGGGGCAGCCCGCAAGTGTCGACACGTTTCTGGTGCCAACATAGCATGCCCACAGCTCCTAACCCATACATCTTTGGAATGTGGGAGAAAACCAGAGTACCCAGAAGAAACCCACAAAGACACGGGGAGAACGTACAATCTCCTTACAGACAGTGGCCAGAATTGAACCTGGGTTGCTGGCACTGTAGTAGCGTTATGTTACGTTAACCTCCATTTGCTGTGCTGTTTTATTGGTACACCAAGCATGGCTGTGGGTGTAAACTTGATTTATCAGGAGCTTTGTAAATGAACCAATAGAAAATTTATGAGGTTTTATTTGTAATTGTTGCTAACATATTCTTTTTCAGTTTCTTATATATTTGGTATGGTTATTTAAACTGGCGGTGTGGTGGTATAGTATTTAGTGATGCTGTTTAACAGCTTCAGGGCCTTAGTACCCGAGGGCAGTATTGAACCCATCTTTGTGAAATTGGTTTGTCCTCTCTATGCCCGCAAGGTTTCTTCCCACAAACCAAAGATTTGCAAATAGACTAATTGGCTATTATAAAAGTTAACAATATAGCAAATTAGCACAAAGAATCAGAGGGTAGTTGATGGGTATGAGAAAGAGAACAAGTTACAGGGACTACAGGGGGAAAAAAGAGAGCGAGAGAGAATGGGATTGTTGAGATTGCTCTGTTGGGAGCCAGCATGCACCCAAAGGGCTCAGTAACAACCCATGTTGTAATAAGTAAATAATTTAGATTAAAAACACCAAGTTTACTAAATTACTGCATGCATGAACAATGAAGCTACACAGAATAATTGCTTCAGCCAACTTCCAAAGGAAAACAGATAATAGCAGGAGTAGGCCACCTGTCCCTTCAAAGTTGCTGCACCATTCAATATTGACTGATCAATATGTGCACAATATTATACCAGGCCTCAAGATCTCCACTTTCCCAGATCCCTATAGCCCTCACTCTTTCAAAAATGTATCCATCTCCAATTTAAATAGTTCTAATAAGATTGCCTCCACAACTCTCTGGGGCAGAAAATTCCAGAGATTTACTACCCTCTGCAAAACAAAATTTCTTTGTACCTCAGTTGTAAATGATCAGCCCCTTATCTTGAAACTATGTCCCCTTGTTTGAGATTCTCCCCCTGGTGAAAACATCTTGACATCTACAGCCAGTCATGCTCCTTAGGATCTTGTAGGTTTTAATAACATCATCCTTCATTCTCATGAATTCAAAAGAATACCAATCCAATCTGTTTAGACACTCCTGATAGGACAGTCCTCTCATCCCAGGAATTAACCTGTTGAATCTTTGAGATTGCCTCCAATGCCACTATATACTTTCTTAGGGAAGGGGACCAAAACTATACTCAATATTCCAAGTATGGTTTCCCCAAACCCTGCACAATTCTAACCCTTTTGCAATGAAGGTCAATATACCACATGCCCTCTGAACTACTTGCCACACCTGCCTGCTAACTTTGTGATACATGCACAAAAACACTTTAGATCCCTTGGTACTTCACTCATTTTTAGTCTTTGTCCATTTAGATAATAATCTGCCTTTTTGATTCGTCTTACCAAAGTGCATGACCTTGCACCTTGCCACAAACTCCATGTGCCAAATTTTCAGATACTCACTCAATCTATCTGTATCCCATTGCAGAGTCACAATATCATTAGCACAACTTGTCTTTCCACTTATTTTTGTGTCATCAGCAAACTTGGATACCTTAGAGGCACAAATTTGCTGAAAATTCCAGAATATGGACCATACCATTAAGTTATTTATGTTAAATGACTGAATTATAATTATAATGCCTAATTAATGAATAATAAATTGCTTGTTAATGAATTATTTTGTTAATTTTGCATGCTTAGTGCAATGTTGTCTTGAAACCAGATTTCACTTTTTTTGGTGCATTAAATGCCTCCTTGGATTACCTGAGAAACACTGTAAAGTTGGGCAAAAGCATTAGCTGTGACATTTAGCTCGCAGTTTAATGTGCCAATACGGTATCTGTGAGAGTTCCAGTTGGGACCTGCACCATTGCTGCACTCGGCACTGGAAAGCAAGTCAATGCTCAAAGAAAAATCAAAGAACAATAGATACAGGAAATCTGAAATAAGCACAGAAAATGCTGCAACTTGAAACGTTAATTCTCTTTTCACAGTCTCTGCCTGGTCTCCTGACTATATTTTCTGCTTTTATTCTAGTGCTCAGAGAATTCTCCCTACAGCAGCCATGGTTCAGCTGAAGGAAAGGCAACCATGGGGAAAAAGGGAAAACAGGGAAATTGGATCATGACATTCCTCTGGGAGTCTTGGCAGCCCCTTCACAATGGAGTAGTATGATCAACTTTCTGCAAGTGAATTGTAGGGGGAAAGAGTTAAATGTTTCAGGTTGGTGACTTTTCAATCAGACAGTTGTGGCTTTCAGCATTGCCTCTTTATATGTTCTGAATCTAACTTAATTTACTACCAAGAAACCAGTGGAGTGCAAAATGTCAAGTTTAGTTTCACCAAGCAATTAAGATTTGAGTCATCGTTCACCGAGTTATATTTAATGAGTTAAATACAAAAATTAATGCGAGAATGAAATATCTGTACACTTCAGGTAGCTATCAATGGTCAGGTGGAGAGAAAAGTGGCGAATGAAACTTCATCTATGAAGTAGTGCATTTGGGAGGCCACACAAGGTAAGAGAAGATAAAATGTTTGGTGGGATATGAAGAGGAGTAGAGGTACAGAAGAATATTGGAGTTCCAGAAAGGAGGGTGTATATATAGTCTGGTTAAGGCAGATGACATAATAACTTTCTTTGTTGGATGAGGCATAGAAAACAGCTCATTTTGGATCTTACAGAAAGGATGCATACATCATCCCCCATCCATCCACAAATTCATCTCTTCTCTTACCACCTGCAAGCACTGAATATTCCATTTGTCAGCATGTTTGTCCATATTGATAATAAAACTACATTTTCCAATTTTGACTTTTAACTGAAGACTGCTAGCTTTTCAGACCCAATCTTTTGTTCTGAGCTCACTCACTTATTTAAAATTACCAGCAACTGCTGTATTCTGCATCTCACAATTCTAGCATTGTGCTTTTTATTCTCCCTCTACTACCCTTTATTTACACTCCTCCAGGCAGTCTGGCTCTGATTAACAAACTTTTATTGCCATCCCTTAGAAGTCACTACATCATTTGGACAATGTTGGTCTCCACCCTATCACAGATATCCCCTTTGTTCTCTTTTCTTCATCCGTCCCCCCAGCCTCACCTCTGCAACATAAAAACATGCTCATTTTTGCACTTTTTCAGCTTTGATGAGAGATCATCGACGAAGTGTTTTCTCCGTAGGTCTCTGCCTGACCTACTCTATTCCTCAACAAGTTTAATATAACTTTACATTTTTTTTTAAAAACTCCATTTTCCCTAGAAACAAATCCCAGTGCCTCGTTGGTGCTGCTTTCCAATGATTTGATCACTGTACATACACAAATTTCTTTACACATCTCTCTGATTTGGTTTCTTATTTTCTAAGGTATAGCTGATATTCCTGTTTTTCCTACCAATGTGCATCACCTCACATTTATCTTCATTGAAGTTTATTTGCTTCTTAAATGCTAAATGGCTTCCTGTGTTACACTATCCTTCTCTCCAAGGCAAACAACTATGCTGTCATACACAAATTTATTTTCATAACTGAGCAGCAATGTAAATTCTGAACAACAGCAATCCTTTTGAGGAAAACAGCTTCTATCCTCCAGGTCACACAATAATCCTTTACTTCAGCATCCTTTCTGTTTTTAAATAATTTTATATTCACTCAGCTACTTGTTCCTTGGCTGCACATATGCTGACTTTTATCACGAACTGTGTAATTCTTTATCAAACTGTTTCAGAAAGTCCGAATGTTTGACATCTTCTGGATTACAATGTTCTACTCTTCTCATTATCTCTTTAAAGAATATTATCTCTTTAAAGAATTCTTAAGATTAATTAAGCATGATGACTTTAAAATTATTTTTACTATCTCCAGATATTCATGGTTTTATTTCCTGTCATTGATGTTAAACTGACTGATCCATATTTGTTTTATCTCCCATTTTGTATTTAGAAACAGCATTAGCTCTCTTCCAGTCCTATTCATTCTCCTTTTTTTTCTATGAAACTTTCATATACATTATCTGATGCCTCTTAAGCCCTTCCTGGATTCCCCATGTATGTGTGGTCATGTGCCATCTATCCCGGAGTATTATCCTCTAATATTTACTCTTTGAACACAAGAACATTATGGCTGCTGGTGTTATCTTAGAAGTTGGTAATTGTTTTATGCTTTTACCTTTCAAAGTTTTGGCAAGACTGACTTCAAAGTGATTAGACTGTGAGAAGTGGCAGAAGATCAGTGGGAGGAACACAAAAAACACAAATCGACTTTAAATACTATTTAAAACAGAACAGAATACAAAAAGTGAAAAATTGGAGAGATATGAAAGTAACAAAAAGGTGATAAAACAACTCCCAACATCCCATCTCAGCACGACTACCAGTTGTTTCCCCTACCAGGAATACTACCACCCAACTTCCAACCCCTAACTACCCATCCTACCTACACTAGGCAGCACAGTGGGTGCAATGATTGCCATGAGACCATGGATCCTGATTCGGTCCCAACCTTAGGATGTTGTCTGTGTGGAGTTTGCATGCTCTCCCAGGGCACGTGTGGATTTCTCGTGTTCAAATCTCCTCTCATGTGCCAAAGACCTGCGGTTAGTTAATTGGCTACTGTAAATTGCATCTGCTGTGGATGGGTGGTGGGGGATTGATAGAGTTGCAAGAGGGGGTAAAAAATGGTTGTTGCAGTGGACAAAGGGCCTGTTCTGTGCTGAAAACCTATGACCAACCTGTTTCCACCCACCCACCCCCATGACAGACAAACAAATATTTATTGGCCTGAAACCCAAGCTTACAGGCACAAAATCTCTGAACCAACCAAACTGTTTTGAACTAGGAATTCATCTTTTAACCTTTGTTAAGGTAGAATGACCTATTACTTTTCATCACTATTGCATTGTTCCTTTATTCTGTAATCATCTTCCCCGAAGGATGTGTGCATGCCCCAAATTTGATCTGCCTGCATGCCTAACACTTTGCCAAATTAAATTAAATGGATTCAATCCCAGAGATCCTGATCAAAGAGGACATTGTGCCAGGCAAGCATTAGAGTGCAATATGCAAGTGGAAGGGTGGTTAACTGATAGGCCCACTAAAATATCAGTGCTAGTAAAGAAATGAGCAAAGACATAAATATTTAAAACAGGCAATTAGACAGTTAAATCGCATGAATGGGAAATTTTATTTTATGTTGCCGCACACAACCAATAAAGCAACACAAGCATGAAAATGGGAAACAATAAGTTAACTGAAGTTGGAGAATTCAAAATGTTCATTCCAGAGGGTTGCAAAGTGCCTAGACTGAAGATAAGATATTGTCTTCTTGTTTACACTGGGCCTCACTATGGCAGTGGAGGAGGCAGCAGACAGAGGTGGGAACAGGAGTGCGATTGGGAATTAAAGTGGCATGCAACAGGGAGCTACAATTCACTTACGCTTCTTCTGATCTAGTCTACTACATTCAGTGTTCACAATGTGGCCTCCTCTACAACACAGAGAGGAAAGGCAGACTAGGTGATCACTTTGCAGAGCATCCGCTTTCAGTCTGCAGGGGTAATATTGAACAATATGACGAATAGCAGCAAATAAAATTAGATAAAACACATAGTATCAACCAGAGCACAAGATGTGGATATAACAAAACTGACTAGCTTGGCATTTCCTCATGAATATCCCAAGGCTTTTGCCTCAGTCAGAAAACCTGTCCCTCAAACTAGTCAAGCAATGACTAGTTGCATACTCAACAAATCAAACCTTTCTGCCTTTTCAGTGTATAGACTTCACCCCACAGGATTGTCCATTGGTCATTTCTGATACTGTCTTCAAGTATATTCTTCCACTACAAGCCTTTGGGATACCCTGTAACTTCAGCAAGAATTTTCTCTGTGAGCTTCATGCCATTGGATCAAATGCAAGGAAGGAAACCTCCTCGTAGTTACCTACTGCCTTCCCTCATCTGAAGGATCAGTGTTGAACACCACTTGGAAATTCTGATGGTAGTATTGGCACAGAATGCATTTTAATTGGGACATCAATGTGTATTAAGAATGGCTCAGAAGATCATAGCTGCCAGACCTGTGGAAAGTAGAGAGAAAACCATCCAGAAGTACAAACCTACCCGACTTTGTCCTCATCAATCTACCTCTTGCAGTTCCTACTGTTCCGTGACAACATACCTCAGACTCACAGCTGAAATCCCATCTCCATTTTTACATCTCTCTCCACAATTTTTCCCCCACCTGAGCATTGCTTCTCCTACCATCTGTCAAAGGCCAAGTTTGGCAGCTACATTCTTTAGGATCCAAATGTTACAAAGGTGCTAAATAAATAGGTTTCTCTTTCCACAGATGTTATCTGACGTGATGAGTATATCCACCATTTTCCATCTTTATTGCACATCTGTGAATCCAACTATCAGCACTAAATAGTGGGCTCTTTCACATTAACCATCAAATTATTTATCAGTCTCCAAATACTCCCCAAAGGTTCTTGCTCAGGGAACATCAAAGTAAACACGCTCATATTTAATCAGTAGCCCATTTTATAATCAGGCCCAGTAATCTATTCCAGATTTCATTTAAAACTAGAGAGGTTGCAATAATAAAGTACGTCATTGTAAGAGCTCACTGCTCCTAGAAACTGATGGTTTACGCTCAGTCATTATTATCCACTGATTTGCTACTGTGATCCAAAAGGTGAACCTCAGGCCCCATCTCAAATTTTTTCATACTATGAATGTATATTGATGGCCACTGTGGAACCAAATCATTGTCTACATAATGGCAGAGATCAGTTTTCAGACTACTTGTGTTGTTCGCGTAGAGAGTGGTCAGTGCTTCTTTCCACAACTACACTTTATAATTTCAAAACTAATCATTGCTTGTAAGTATCAATACATTTGGAGGAAGTAGTTATCTAAAATCATTCTCTTTTCTGTACTTAAACATATGTGTTTATTAATGCACGTTAATACTTACAGAATATGGGGCATGTTCTTTGGAAGGTATAAAGGAGGGAGCCCAAGTGGTGTCCACATTTTGTTGTACAAGCAAGAAGTCCATAAATAGGGACTCTATAAATGTCATAAACTCCATAAATATGACTCTATAAATGTGGGCAAATGGGTCTAGCATGGTGTGCACCATGGTTAGCATGGACAAGTTGGGCCGAAGGGCCTGTTTCCATGTTGTATTACTTTATGATTAACTCCATATCCCTCATGTATAATGAGGACAGTGCACTTTAGCTCAATAACATATTGAGCTACCATTAAATGCTCCATTGTGGTAGACTCTAATTGGGTCTCACCGAGCCAAGTTGCACTTCTGTCACTGTTCACAATGACAGAAGTAACACCAGCCAATCTCTTTCTGAATGAGCTCATTTCTGACTTGCACACCTGTGCTTTGCAACACAGAAGTCAGTAAGGAACAGAGCTCAGCTGGTGACACCCGACTCCCATTCTGCTGCTGGGCACATCACTAATTCTGCATCACCAGCACTCGTGCTGAACAGAGGGTCAGATGCACCTTGCGTTCAGACCTTTGCCTTTATGCCAGGGATGGCTGATGTAAGCAGCACAATGCCAATCATCCGACTGGAGTCAATTACATAAGTTGTTAATTTCTGGCACTTGAAGATGTTTCTAGTTAAACTTTAAAATTACTATGTTTTAATTAAGGTAAAGATATTTATTCATTAGTCACATGTACATCGAAACACACAGTGAAATGCATCTTTTTGCGTTACTGAGAATGTTCTGGGGACAGCCCGCAAGTGTTGCCACTCTTCCAGCGCTAACATAGCATGTCCACAGCTCCTAACCTGTACGTCTTTGGAATGTGGGAGGAAACCAGAGCACCCAGAGGAAACCCATGGGGAGAATGTACAAACTCCTTACAGACAGCAGCAGGAATTGAACTTCAAGTCGTTTCAAATGATTGATTATTAGACACTTAAGAATGAAAGTGGGTGAAAGGTCTTTTTCACTGTAGTGACTTGTCACAAGGCCAACAGGAGAGTCCAAGATCAGGGACTTTGGTCCACCACCCACAGATCAGTCCCCAGTCACAGGCAGCTCCACTGTGTGGGAAGACTCTCAGACACAGAAAGTCAGCTCCATCAAACCTCTGGCTCCACATCAACTTAATGCAAGTGGATGGCTGGGCACACAGTGGACGGCTGGGCACACACAGTGGACAGTGGGACAGACCCAGTACGAGTCAGTCCTATAATTTTTTTTGTCTTCTTCCATCAGTGGATATTGCAACAGCTTCACTACTGATGGAAGGAGAGGATACCTTTAGCACCCCCCCACCCCGAGAAGGTATCCACAGTTTGTCTTGGTATGATTATTCTAAACTCAGGTCGTTATGACTGAAGATAATGGAATCTGAATTCAGTGGGTCAAGAAGCATCCGTGGAGGCAAAGGGATGGTCAACATTTCAAGTTGAGACCCTCCATCCTGATGTGGGGGGGGGGGGGGGGGGGGTCTCAACCTGAAATGTCGACCATCCCTTTGCCTCACCAGATGCTACTGACTTCTTCCAGCAATTTCATTTCTTTTTACATTGTTACAGCTGCCTTGAAATTACAAGCCTAACACAGGGCTCTTGGTCATTGACCATTTAATTGTGTCAAACATTCACTTATTCATGCAAATAGAGCCTTTGGTGTCCACATAAAAAATATTAATGATCCTTAAAGTTGGAGAAATCTTGCAAACAAAATAGATGGGCAGGCATGTTCTACCGCTGTTTATGTTCAGTGAGAAATAAGACAAAACTACAGGTCTTGCTGAACAATGTAGCAGTCACCTGCATGATACATACATCCATATTGCTCATGATCCCCGTGTTAGCCTTGAAAGTGCCAAAGTCTAAAAGTGATGACCTTGACTGCTACTGGCAATGAAGGCTGTTTGCAGACCTCCATGAAACAGATGGTAAATACCTCCCAGAGCAGACAAATGCAGTCAGCTTTGATATTACCATATAATTATGCCTGCAATACACTTACTGATCTCCTTGGAATGGTATTTTTGTTCTTTTGTTCTCTTGAGCAAAATCTCGAGTGACCATCAACAGCACTCCCTAAACATTTGAAATGGAATGGCAGGATAGAAAATAGCAGCATAGCTTTAAGGGATATTTTCCTGACAGGTGATAACCTTGCTGGGATTTTAATTGAACACTGTGCAGGAAGAGCACTGGAAAACAGACCATGATCAGCTCAATTGTGCCCAAATATGAATAAAATTCCTCTGTCTTACACAATCAGACTGTGCAGTTAAGATTCTTGGTAGAAACTACCTTCTACATATCGCAGGCATTGAAAGAATTAAAATGAGTAAGATGGAGATCATAACTTTTGTGCCAAAATAGGAATTTTTCCCCATAAAGTAACATACTTCAGTCTGAGAAATATGGCTTTTAATTAACTCAGAATTAATGAACTCTGATTATGTGAAGCAAAGGAAAGTGAGACAAACAAATTCATCCATCCTGGATTCACTGAGAAGATCCTGTATGGCTCTCCTAACTCGTTAGCTGACAGGTTGGATAGATTAGTCTTCCACCTAGGATCCAAATTGAAAGCAGTACTGACGTGTCCATACTTTCATTTCACCTGCATCCAGCTGGATAATATAATTACAGTGTATTAGAATCTCACCTGGAATACATGAATTACCCATGGTAGGCAGTGTTCAATACATTCTCATTGCGTGTGCATGTTCCTTGTAATGCAATTATTGTTTTCTCCCTGTGCCAAGGACTATGCTCATACAAGGTGGTGGTCAGGCAAGTTGCCACCTATTGATACCCAATACAAAGCCAACATTGTCTGGCACATACTGCTGCGCAACATTAACTTTTAATAACCAAATGATTATTCAATGCATTTTTAGAAACATCTATAATGAGAGGTTTATGACATTAGGGATTATTTCAAAATTATTCTGCCAACTACATTATCATTATCATGCCCATTATCAAAGTATAAAGGGAATTGTTGCCAAAATAGGAATCCCATTCTATGCTGCAGAGATTATGAATCAGTTGTGTCTGTTTTTCCAGCATGTAATTAGTACGATTTTAATTTCTGAATAGCTTAATAAAGGCCTGTTGCATGGCACTCTAGAAATTGTGTTTACAATGTGGAGGGCAGGTTCTGCACTTGATGGTGTAACTTTGATTTTTTTTGTAATTTTGTTATTTTATAATATAAAAATAATGTAACTTTGCTAGTCCTGCAGTCGCCAATAGGTTATGTTTCTTTTAGGATTTTTTTAAAAACACTTTTTATGGAGCTGGGAAGAACAAGAATGAGGTAAGCAACCTGGCACTCCACTTCTGCGGAGCGTGGGCTGCCTGTAGAGACACCACACATACAGCCTCCTTGCAGATGTTATTGTGGCTCAGGGACTGATTCAGGGCTAGCCCAAGGTCTACTATCCTGGGAGAATTCCTACCCATTGCTTCCTAAGAAGATCTTTGCAGTATTTTGAAACAATTGAGGCCTTTTATCCCAGCATAGAATGGGACTCCTGCTTTGGCAACTATCCCCTTTATACTCAGATAATGGGCAAAATAATGTAGTTGGCAGAATAATTTTGAAATAATCACAGAGAGTCATTTATATATTATCTCGATGCGAAATGGCTTCCTTAAAAGCCAACTCGTACTTCGGGAGGACCTTTCAAGATAGAAGGCCTTACAGGCACCACAACTGTAGCCCATGGCATCTCAAAAGTTTGAACTGAAGTAGAAGTCTTTGCCTTCTTTGGCAAGCATCGCAAGGATTGGAAGGCAAGTAAAATGTATGTGTATTCCACAGAATTTCCAGCCCTTGGAGTTTAATTTCTTCGGCTGCCACAATTTTCAAGCACAATCGTGAGAAATTTCCTGTTCTGTATTCCATACAATTAATAACCTGTTTAAAGTGACTAATGAGCACATTTAAATAGTGCACAAGAAGCTTCTCTGTGCACATATTAACTAGTGTCTCAGCATCAGTTAAGGATAATTTTCCTCTGAATTGGCCTTCAGGAGCATTTCACAAAAGGCACATTTCCTGAAAGCATAGCAGTTCTCTGCCCACATCAAGTTTCCCTTGTTGCAGAGCTACCCATAAAAGCTTCCTGAATATTGTCCAGAGAGGTCCACAGTCAGCATAGTCGCTGAAGCAGGTGGAGATGTTTCAGTCCATTGTGATATTGTAATGGAAACAATGACCAGTAATCCAATGTCCTGGTCTGGCAGTAACTGCAGACTTTACGCAAACATCAGGCATGAGAGGAAGACAAAGTTTTACAGTGCTACGAGCTGTGGATTAGCAAGAACTTTGAAAAATAGGCTCACAGTTGCTAAAAATACTGTTACTCCAGCCATTAATGAGATGGGCCTGAAGATCTGTGGGGAATCCCGACAGTTCACTACAGAATTTAATCACAATTCCTGTCATCATCATTCCAGCTGTTGTAAATCCTTCAAATCAGAAATAACTTTCATTACAAGGGTTTGTGATTGTTAACTTACCTCCTACCACCTTGAATCTTCCCTGTCCATCTTCCGCATGGGCCCAATGAAGCTGGTGCTTTGTCTGAATAATTCCAATGAGATAGGGTCCGAGCAGAAGCTTGGACATTGCATCGAGGGGCTGGGCTCCATACATAGGTTGAGAGGAGGAAATGTGACCCAAGGCAACTCTTGATGATCGGGACGTACCACATCCGTCAGGCTAGTTTGAGGCTGCAGCTCATGTGTTCTGATGGAGATAGCCCAGCCCTGCCTATCTGCAAGTTCCTAAACAATGAAGAGGGAATGTTGTTAGCAGCACAGACTGATCAACCCAATCTAACCTTCTCCCAGCCTCCCACCACTGACAAAAGCAGATAGCCACTATTTTACAAAAGCAAAGTGCTCCAAATCAGAGGCAAACAATAGAAAACCATGCTGAAAATACTCGAAAGGTCAGGCAGCATCTGTGGAACAAGAAACAGAGTTAGCATTATAGATCAATGTTCAAGATGCAAGAGGGTTTAAACTACGTAGATAAAGTTGGAAATGAACAAACAAAATAAAAGGGAGGTCTGTTTGAAATTGGAAGGCAAGCAAGATGAAATAGCAAAGAGGTGTTGGTGCCGTAGTGGTGAACAGCAATGATCTTATTGAATGCTGGAACAGATCCAAGAGGTTGTTAGACTTGCTCCCGTTTCCATTATTTATGTTCTATATTAATTTTTATTGCCTGAAAGTAAAATGGGAGCAGCTATCAAGATAGTGATTGTTTTTGCATTGACTTGAATAATTATTCTGAGAGTCCTTCCACTGAGGCTAGAATGCAGCCAAAGGCTCATCTTGCAGCAGTGAGAACTATAGAACAGATTCATTCCAAACAGGGCACATCTGTGCCATTTCCACTACATTCTGGTAGACCTTAATATTATAGTTGTGCTCTAACAGCTTGACTAGAGACCCAGCTAATTCTAGAGCATATTTGTTCAGCACTTCAGTGAGCTACAGGGGTTGGAGACTGTCTGGGGATCTTGGGATGAAACTAAAATGCACCTGAAATTGGTTGCAATCACTTGGCACTCCTACATTGGGCTTCATCATTGATGATACTCGGACACTGCTTCTCCTGTAGCTGTTTAATTCTCCATCACCATTCACAATTTTATCTGACAGGACTGCCGAACTTTAATTCAATTAGTTGAAGGTAAGATTGCTGATATGTACCTATTGCATGCCACTTTTGTTATTTGGTAGCTCCACATTGTAGCTTCACCCAATTTGCAACTTGTTCTACAAACACCCAACACGTACTCTTTTATACTTAATGAATCAGATTTTTACAGTTCTGCCACAAGGAACCACCCTAGTATTTCTTTCTCCAATGTTTACAACAGGGTAGCTTATTACTGGTTTGTGGAAAATGCATATGTTGCATGCTAATTTTCTTTTAAGTTCTCTCCCCCACCTCGCAAAAGGATAATGGCACAGTGCCAGGAAGACGACGAAGAAGTGAAACTTTAACAAACAATAGGATGTCACACCAATTCTTATTGGTGCATCTTTGGTTTTGTCTTTGAACACGATTGTGGAAATACTCCACACCTTTCAATTGTTTAGTTAACTGGAACACCAATTTTGACAAATACATCATGTATAAAATATATGCATAGAAATACTCTAATGATAAATGTAAATCAACAGTAAAGGTACATTAATATAAAAAAAACAGACGTGAATCTATTCAAGTCCATTTGGATTTTTGGAGAAATGTCATTAAATTCGATATGGCTGGAGAAGGGGTTTGAACAATATTGATTGTACTCATGGGCGAACTGTATCCAGATTACCTAGACTTTTGAAGTCCAAAGTAAAGTTTCTACTCCTCAGTGAGTGTTTGTTCCCTTTCATTATGTGAGCTGTACTTGCGTCTTTTTGATTTGAAGCACTTTTCTGACTGCAAATGATTTTAGTTCCCAAAGTAATAGCTCTGAATGAAATACAATGCAACTGTTGCGCCAAATCTCAGGCAAATTTACAAAGCCTGGGTTTGGTGATCCACTAACTTCAGAGATAAGCATGTATAAGGCTACCATGGAATATCTGAACAGAAAAGATCAATTTGCTCTAACCTGATTCTTAACTTTTTAAATTGTGAATCTCCATAATTATCACTGTCAGCCTCAAACCATCGATCACCAATCAGCATGATGGTCAGCAGGTCAGAAACTAATCCTTCATGACAGACAAAATTAATCTGAGGGACCAGAGTGATACCCATTTTGACCTGCTATGCTATGATTTGCAAAACAAAAAGGACTTGAAGTGGCAAGTAATGATGTCTATATCACTAGTATACAGCAAATATATTCTAGGTTCATTAAAGGCAATGCAAAAATCACTTGTTTCAAAACATCTTGACTCTTGCAGGGTCAATGTACATTCGAGGTCATATTTACCACTTCATTAAGCCATTATGTAACATGGCAAGGTGCGGTAAACCTTTCTGGACAGAGGCAGGCTGCAGTGCATTCATGTCTGACCCAAAGAAATTGGTATGCTTAGTGTTCAAATCTAAATGTTTGCTAAAAGCAGGTAGAGTACGAATTGTTTCGTTTCTCGAGCAGTAAAAGCATTGATTGACAGATTGCACGAGCGGTCAAATTGATGCTTAGCTTTTTGTTGGGGGAGGTGGGAGATGTTATTTTTACTCAATTCCTACTGCATCTAACCAGAGTGGTATGAAGTCAACAGTCTTGTAATGCTTTGATCACATCAAAATCAGAATTGGCACAGGCTTTAGTCTCAGTTCACTGCACACCTTTGCATTAGACCTCTTCTTACTAAACCCAATTTTAGTGCAACTCTCCTTATTGTTTTGCACATTCTATCTTTGTCTTCAAACACCACAGTGTTAATGCCTGAAGATGATGCCTGGGAAAACAGATAACTGAACTGAACTGCTGCAAAAGTTAGATTAAAGAAGATTGTAATAACGTTGGCCTTCAAAGCAAAAATCCTACACAAAGCTCTTGGGGAATAATAAGGCTTAATGGCCCAACCCAGCCCCGTACAATGTGACACGAAGGATATAAGCATTCAGCAGTCTCATTAAATCAAGATCAAGGCACTGGATGAAATGTTTGCTAGTGCCTCTCAGAAAACAATTCCTTTTAAATCTAAATAATGGTTTGCACCTGGATAAAGGAATCAAATGAGTTCAATGATTTCTGGTCAGACATTATTGTGCTATTATAATAGTTGCAGTGGCCTTTTAATAATAAAGGACTTTCAAGAAAGCTTCAGCTCTAACCTCTTTCATACACTTCGACTAGGAGACACCCGACAGAATCAGCACCAGACAGAAATCTTTTTTTGCATATTGAACCATGCAGCGAATATGATACTAATTGTGGATGTGATGTTTTAATACTCTGAGCAATTTACTTTTTTTATAGTTAAAAATAGTGGACAGATAGTCTTTTAAAAATCTAGACAGCATAGTAATAGGGAGACAGTGGACTAATCCACTTCGAAGGTAACCTTTGTGACTTAAAGCTGGTTGCATAAGAAATCCAAAGACTAACAGGAATCTGAATTATTATTTTTATTCTATTTCAGTTGCTGGTTGGTTATTTTACAGATCTGGATAGGATTGTCTGAAGTCATCCTGTTTAAATAAGTTTCAATGTTTACTTTCATGTCTAATTTATGATTGAACTGACAGTTTGGTGATTCACTGGTGGCCCTTTGTGAATCACCAAACTGTCACAGCATCTGTAGAAAAATATATGTGGTAATAGGCAATTTGTTACATCTGTGAGATTGATTTAAAACCAAATCCTGCTTTGTGTGTGTAATTTTTCTAAAAGCAAGTTACATTTTCAGAGAGCTGATTAGAGGATGCCATCTACTGGTCTTAGAAATATTTAATTCTTTGTGTGAAGCACAATTCCAGTGGGTTTGCCAGTAATTACAACTTAATGAATTTAAAGTACTTCTCTAAGTACCAACATTACACAAAGGTTCAGTTCCACTCCCAAACCACAAATTAATGATTTTCAAAAGAAAAACAGAAAATAGTAGAAATGACCATTGGGAGCATCTGAAGGCATCAATAGCAACCGTTGTATTTAAATAGCACTTTTAGCATGAGGAAATGTCACAAGGAATTTTACAGGGGCTTTACTGAAAATAAATGACCCCAAAACATAAGAATATATATATTAGAAAAGATGACCCAAAAGTTTGTTCAGAGAGGTAGATTGTAAAGAGGCTCTGAAAGCAGGAGGGAGAGATTGAGAGAGGCATTGTAGTTCTACAGTGGAAGTCCAGAGTTTAGGGCTTTAGCAACTGAAAGTACATCGGCCAATCGTGAAGTATTTATGATTGAGGAACCTTGAGAACCTAGAACTAGAGCAGCACAGGAATACAAAGACGCAAGGCTGACAAGGGAGACAGGAGTTAATTTCAGGCAACGCTATGGATACACTTGAAAAGAAAAAGATCTATAAAAAGAAACCAAATCCCAAGATACTGCCCACTTTGATTAGCAAGGGTGAAGGCTTTGCTGGGATTTAGCGTGGAAAAAAAAGCATATGAACATCAAGCGTTTTGGATGAATTCAAGACAGTGCAGATGAGGGGATGGCTTGAGGGGAAAAACAAATAGAGACATGGACAAGGATTTCAACAAATAATGGTCCCAAGGCAGGGCTAGAGATGAGCAATGGTCCAAAGGTGGGAAGCAGACATGGTGGTCTTGGCATTGGGAAAGATATTGTGTGTGAAACTCAAATAGGACACCAGAGAATGAATTGATTTTTTTCCCCATTATAGTAGAATATTTGCCAAATAATAGCTTTTGCTTTCTTTGAATTTAGAAATGGAACAACTGCAAGATTGTAAGTATCTATCCAGAAGAACTGTTGATTATTTATTTGTTCTTGTTCTCAATGGCCAGTTAAGTCTCTTAACTGAGACTTAACTGGCCCATTGAGAACAAGAACAAATAAATAAATCAACAGTTCTGGATGGATACTTCACTTGAAATTTGAAAGACTGTTTATTAACCAACAGGGGCCAATTTTGAGAGTACTGGAAACAGGTCTTAGGTCAGTTTGCAAACAGCATTAAATAACGCTACCTTTACAGATTGTGTGGTTAAGTAGATGTTGCCGAGTTGGAGCACTTTATAGTCTTCTGTAAGCACAGATGTCCAGTAAGAAGTCTGATAAATGAAATTTTTTGTTTGCGACATACTACAGCCACCAAACATGGATCCCCACTATCCACCACAAAACGGGCCACACAATATGAAAGATGATTTACTTTGTCACTTATCTACACTTTCATTTCATAAATTGGTCTTCCATCAGTGTCCCTTCAATTCTTTTCTATCCTGACATCATTTTAGGCTCCACGTTAGTTCTGGAATTGAACAATACATTGAGATTCCATGCCATAGCTCTGAATATAGAGTGTTGCTTTTTATTCATTCAAGACCAGCATTAATTGTCCTTAATAAATTGGAAGAAAGTGGCTTGCTAGATCACAGAGGGCAGCTAAGGGTCTGAAATCGCCATTACTTTCTTATACAAACATAGGATGATATCCAGCCCATGTTGGCTGTCAACAAAGCAATTCAATTAGTCCTTATTTCCCTGAACCCCTTAATTAATTCTCTTTTTACACGTTCCCACAACTCCCCTTTGATTGTTTTTACCACTTACCTATGCCAAGGGGTAATTTATACTAGAAAATTAATCCAGCAGCACATCTTTGAGTTTTGGGAGGACACTAGAGCGCCCAGCAGAAACTCAGTCACAGGTTGAACAAGCAATCTCCACAAAGACACCACCCAAAGTCAGGATCAAGCCGGATTCCCCGTAACAGTGCTAACTACTGTGTCACCAGGCCACCATGTGCCGGTGGGGGAATGGGAAACAGATTTTCTTCCCTGCAGGATTAATATACCCATGAGTTAACCAGACTGTTTTTAATGACAATCCAATACAATTACCATTATCAGCTGTTTAATAACAAATGCATTTGATTATTTGAATTTCACTTCTCATGACGAGATCAATCATTCAGACCCCTGGATATTAGTCTAATAATCTCTCCACTATCGAATCATATCCTCTGTTGGCTTTGTGTCCTTCAAGGTGTTCTCGTCATTTTCATACCCTTCCTACAATTTTTTTGTTATTTGATTTTTTTCACGTTTGCCTCGGCTCTCTCCTTAGACACAGTGTGCACCAGTCGTCCCCCTCAATTTTGCCAAGGACTTATTAGCCCACATGTGCAAAAATCAAGTTCTTATTTTTCACTTTACATCTTTAAAAAAAATACGAATAAAATTGAAACGTTTGTTTCATTCTCTCCCTCAAGGAATATTCAGTAACTTACTTTCCATATAATCTGTTAACCTCTCTTGTTGCTATGGCAGATGTACAGAATGAAACCTGCTCTTGGGATGAGGGTCAGGTGGTACCCTGACCTGGAAAGATCTACATATCAGGCCAATTGACCTACAAGCTAAAAGTGTCAGGATAGAAATGGCGAAGGGACCCTGACGGAAGGCCAACACACAAGAGCAAGTGTCCCTTGTATCATCCCTCTCATTGTATTTTATGATTACAATCAATTTATATTTTAGCACAGAAAAGAGGTAATTGGCTACAAGTACTTAAAGAGTTAAGATAGTTTTGTTTCAATTTAAAAACAGATGACATGTGAAGAGAATGAACAGCAGTTTTTCTTACGTTCAAAGGAAACAGGATATGGGTATAAATCACTAACTTTATTAAATTGTATTTAGGCAGTGATGTATGACTGAATACAAAAAAAAACTCTATTGGAACAACCTGTTAAAGTAAACGTAAAGTTTTTTTTTCTTTAAATACATTTGTGCACATGGGATTTTAAACATAAAATGCACCATGACACTATTTTGGAGGAACACAAGAACAAAATCATGATCGCGTGGTATTTTCTATTATAGTTAAAAGAGGCTCTGATACAAAATATTTTGTTTTTAAAGACATGCATAATAAAAATCTACACAAGGAACACTGTTAGGGATTAAGATTTTTTTCTAAATTTAGCTTTCCTGATTGCAAACACGATTAGAAAAGAATATCTGAAAAAAAAGTTCTGCAGCTCCTATTCAGTTGCCACCATCACCATTTTGAATCTGCTCCTCTTGGGACATAACCCAAGCCAATTCAGTCACCAAAGCTCAACCTTAAAAACCCTTGCTAATGGCTTACTAAGTTTTCCAACCCACAATGAACCATCTGGAGAAAGAAACACTACTCCATGTGTGACTGATAATTTTCAAGTATCTCCAAGAATCCCTCAACTTTGATCCACAGTCAATTCACATTTCCATCATCTTTGATTTTATCCCCCATCCTACATGTATTCTCTTCCTTTTTAATCAGGGTGTGAATATCATGCAGGCAAATTCCATTTCTGCCAGCCAAACGAGAAAGGTTTCAGGTGAAAGTCTTTGATTCCTCTTCCTGCTGACACAAAGACCTCTGCTTAAGTCTTTCCCAATTTCAAACTTGAAATGAGAAATATCTTAGAAATAACAAAATACTGGAATTTATGTAGTATTTGTCACCACCACATGGTGACGCAACATCAGTCACTTTGGATGGGTGGTTGTTGAAGAAAATCCTGCGAATGCAAATTGGACAACACTTTGCAATCAATGGTGCACATTATAAAGCGCTTGCTTTTTAGTATGCTCGACAGAGTTGCATCTAGAATAGAGAGGGAGACTAGTCAGTGAAAATGAACCGTTCACATTGTTTCATATAAAGCAGAACTTGTTTAGACCATGTTTAAATTTAGCACAAAGTTCTTGCTTAGAATAGAAATAAATCACTTTATTTTGCTCTGAAAGTGGCAGAAAAGAAGCACTTAGTTACATCTCCTGTCTGTGCCATGTGATGACTGAATGAAACCAAAATGAAGCCAGCAACCAGTTACCAACACAACATGAAAACACAAGTTGAGCATTAAAACTCAACACTTGTGATGACTTTGACCTGGCAAGTTCCACAAATGTCAAATATATGCAATAATGATCAATTTACCAAATGCTTATCAATAATAAATAACATAAATGAAAATCAATTCAGAGCTCATGCATGCCAAGATTTTCTGCAAAATAATCAAGTAGAACAAGTGATTTGTGTGTGGAGGCTGGAGATAAAAGGAACAAATTGAACAAAAAGTCACACCTATATGGCAGATAGCCTAAGGAGGTCACTGCCCCTTGGAACTCAGGTCAGAGTAACAGTGCACTGGGCTTCAGCACACTGCTTGGCCTGCTCTGAAAGCAGCAGTGGCAACGTGAGCCAAGAGCCATTTGAAATGTTTCCTGGCAAGCCCCGAAATACTGAGCGAGGCCAAAGGCAGGTTGTCAATCATCTGCCTGTTGATTGGCAGCAATAAGGAGTGGTGGGTAGTGTCATATCACAAGGATTAAGGCTGTTTCTGTCAAATAGCACACTCCCTCCATTAAGGCTGTTTCTGTCAAATAGCACACTCCCTCCTCCCCCAAGCTGCTGAAGACCCAATACATGCCGATGCCATGTTGTAGGTGCAAGAAAACTTGTGGCAATCAAGGATGAGCAGGTCATTCTTAGCTACCTGTTCCTTGAACTTTGTGCAGCTGACCAGCCTTCAGCCTGGTTGCCAAAAATGCCAGTTTTTTCCTGGCACTTGGAAAAGACAGCAAGCAATCCACACCTCCCTTGCCCATGTGTCTGTCCAGCATTGAACAAGGCATTGATTTACTCACTGCATCATCACACCACATGCTTCCCTGCAAAGAGGAAGAGATTGGTCACTCATGTGGTTCACTTCATGTAGTTGGTGCACTTGCAAAGAGAAATCCTTTGAGAGTCATAGTTATATAGCACAGAAACGGGCCCTTCAGACCACCATGTCCATGCCAGCAAATACCCATCTGTGTTAGTCCCATTTACCAGTACTTGGTTCAGAGCCTACTATGCCTTGGGAATTCAAGTGCTTGTCTAGATGCTCCTTAAATATTGAGTACCTGACTCCACTGCTATCTCAGGCAGTGCATTCCAGAATTCAACTACCGAACATTTGTTTCCGATAGTTCCAGGAAAGTATTTTAGAGAGGTCTAACCTCCTCTAGGCTCATCTTTGCTTCCTATGGAATCACATGAAGGAGGCAGATATTAAAAGCGATTGATAAACATCCCACATAAACTGTCACATTAGCTAGGAATTATTTGAAAGAGCCATTGTTAACAAGACAAAACTATAATTGGATACTCATTTACATCTCAATGTTGATTCATACAAGTTAAACTAATTCAGTGAATCACATTTAATTTAAAAAGGAGATGATGTCAGTTGACAAGTTCAAAGCTACAACTGATGGATTTTTCTTAAGTGAAAAAAATATTGCCAATAGCAATTACTGTGGAATAAAAGAGGGCTCCCCCTTCTCCTTTGCACAATAGGCATGCTTTATTTTGCTACATTTAGTTCCATTTCCAAGCAGTCGCTCCCCAGATTGCAGAGCATCCTTATCAATGGTGTTCCAGGTACTTTATTTGCTCCTCAAATACAAATGCCCAAGAGTGGTCCTTGAAGGGGCATTAGCATCCTCCTCACTCATGGAGGAAGGGAGGTGGCCATGGGGGATAAAGGAAACTGACAAACTTAACAGTGCACCTTTAAAATAACCATAAATCACACTCGAGTATGTTAGATTAAACACATCCTCGAAATGCTACCATTTTGTTTTATACTTGCCAAGTGATAAATGACTATTTTCTTTTCAGATGTAGGCATGAGATAGAGATACACACCAGGCTCTTGGGAAATAATTTTCCTGTCAACAGCAGCTAGGAGCCAGACTACAACTGTTTTATTAACAATATTTTCCACATGTCAGTAGCTTTTAATAAAAGGCCACCACACTAACTTACCTTCCATCAGCATTCGTGGAAGAGATACAGTACCTGCAGAAGGTTTGTCTGCCTTAATCATGAAATGTCTACAAATTTTAAGTAGGCAAACAGTAATTCAGCAACGTGGCAGGCACTGCTTTCTGCCCACATTCCAAACTACACTACTCATTTTGTAACCCTATTACAGCGCCAGCGACCCAGGTTCAATTCCAGCCGCCGTCTGTAAGGAGTTTGTACATTCTCCCCGTGTCTGCATGGGTTTCCTTGGGGTGCTCCGGTTACCTCCCACATTCCAAAGACGTACGGGTGAGGAAGTTGTGGGCACGCTATGTTGGCGCCAGAAGTACAGAGACACTTGCAGGCTGCCTCCAGAACACTCTACACAAAGATGAATTTCACTGTGTGTTACGACATACACGTGACTACCAAAAGATATCTTATCATTTTATTTACCCAAAGCAGATTGAAAGACTTTCTTCCCCAACCCCCTTTGCCAGTTGTACCCTGGCTGTGACATTCTAATAGCCAGGACGATGTACCTGCATCATTTTTCTCACTTGTCTTTGGCGCCAATGAGAGAAGCAAGCACACACCAGGAGGCGGAGTGGTCTCTCTTTAACCATGTGGATTGGTTAATAGAGACTGGCTTGAAGCCCACAACACTGTTTTTGTTTTAGAAATTGTTGTTTCCTTGTGGGGCACAAAGAGCAAGAGCATTTCTCTGGGCTCCACAGGGAAATTCTCAGTCTCCTGGCCAGAATTTCCCTTCCCCTGCCCCAACTTCAAGGCCCTACCATGCCAGCCATTTACTCGAGTCAGCAGTGGTTTTCTGCAGCCAGGTATCCTGCTTGCCAAAGCGTTAGCCAACAACTATTTCACACGTGTTTACACCAAAGCGTTAGCCAACAACTATTTCACACGTGGTTACAATCTACTAGATGTAATGCTTTTAAAAAAGACCACATGGTTTGGAATCCACATCAATCCCCTCAAGTGTAAGTCCCAAGTAAAATAGGAACTAAAAGTTTAGGTTGCAAAAAAAAACTGCCAGAGGAACTCAGCAGGTCAAGCAGCATCCATGGAGGCAAAGGGATGGTTGACATTTTGGGTCAAGACTCTGCATCAGGACAAGTTTAGGTTGATATATCTAGTTTAAAAGGTCCATATAGAAGTGGCCCTCCATTATACATTTCATCTAAATTTTTCTTTCTATCCGTTTGAGTGTAGCATACAATGGGCAGATGACCCAAGTTACCCATTCTATACCTCAGCAAGTTTTAAAGCTCTGGCCACTGTCTAGGATCTTGTATAAAGAATGGCCATGTGGGGGAGATGCCAAGGACACTGGTGCTGTCAGAAGTAAACCCCAGCAAAAAGCAACATTTAAATTCAAGGAGTTGCAATAACGCAAGGTTTATCAATTGCGTTTGGTTTGACCGACCTCTGGTTTCTGAGAGCCCGTCTCCTGGCAGAAGAGACACAAGAGATTCTGCAGATGCTGGAATCTGGAGCAACATGCAGAAAATGTTGGAGGAACTCAGCAGGTCAGGCAGTATCTATGGAGGGAAATGAACAGTTGATATACTGTAGGTATGGAAGGAAATAAACAGTTGATGTTTCAGATCAAGATCCTTCATCAGAACTGATGAATCCCGAGTCCTGATGAAGGGTCTCTACCCAAAACATCGACTGTTTATTTCTCTCCATAGATGCTGCCTGACCTGCTGAGTTGCTCCAGTATTTTGTGCGTGTTGCTCCCAGCAGAAGAGCCCTAGAGTGGGCATGGGATACAGCCAACATTATAACGTGCAGAAATGAAGTAATTTCCACAACAGAAGTACCCAAGACCAGGAGTGGTATCAGGCTCCTCTGTCCATGAAGAAGACCTGCAAGAAATAATGTAGATTATTTAGCACCCAGATTTTCCATAATGGTCTTGAAAGATAATTTTAAGAATCACAAGAACACACTGAACAGAATTTTCATGCTAGCTATTAAAATCTCCAGAAATACTGGATAAAAGGCTGGTTAAACTTCCCAACTATATGGCCCAACTGGGCAGCACAACCACTCTCTGTTCTTTTTACCCAACATAAGGGTCCGTGGGCATAATTTCACCTTCGAATGCTGGTGTAACATGAGCAATATCACTTCAGCTGCCCATAAAACCCCTTCTGTCCACATCAGGCAGCATCTGTGGAAAGAGAAACAGAATAAACATTTCAGGTCAATGACCTATCACCACAGTTCGGAACTCTGACGAGAGGTCATTGATCCGAAAATATTGACTCTTGCTGCCTACCGAGTATTCCCTGCATTTTTGGGTTTTGATTCAGATTTCCAGCATCTGCAGTTCTTTGCTTCAAAATTTGGAAGTGATAATATTACGTCTAACAGAATTGTTATCATCCTTCTACAATATTCCCTATGGAGTTTATAGTAATAGTGACCTTCACACATTTGCTTAGTGATGTGGTAAAAAGGTTCTGGTTTCCAAGATAAATATCCTTGTATGTGTAAAACTGGATTGCAAATCTTTCATCACACTCAGGCAGCCGAGGCCTCACATGTGCAGGCAGCAGAGTCGAGGTGAGGCACCGAGAGACGTTCTGTCTCATTGGCACAACTCTCCTTCAGTACTTTGACAGCCTTCCCTGGCAGTAAACCACAACGACAAGCAATGGCACCTCAAGAGGCTAGATATATAAAAAAATAACTTGAAATATTGCAGCTTGTCCATTGAGTCTCATGTTGAAGTTACAGTTTACTATTATTGCTTGTCCTTAGTTAAATCAGTATCATTTATGTCCATAAATCAAAAAACAGCTTTGAACTCTGCAAGTGACAATCTCTTTGGTGTAACATTAGAAAGAGGAATGTAATTTCACACTAATTCTCCGTGGCCTGTGTGGTGTATGTATCAACTGCTTATATCAGTTGCCCATACAAAATTGGCTTCGAATTTACATTTTATCTAATAGGTCAGAAATGCCAAGTCTGCATTCGACACTTTGCCCTTCCAGTGCCAACTTTTGTGGAATCATGAACGATAGATTTCTAAATGATGATTAGCAGAAAACACTGAATTCCCACTTTGTCACAGCACTTAGAAAGGGAAGGGTGATCTCATACTTGTTTGCAAACTATCTCACTTAAATTTTCCCTTTCAGATACTGAAAATACTTCCAGCATTTTGTTACTTTTCCTGCAAATTTTGATGACTTTGCTCCACCCTCGTTAGTATGTATTTGCACTATATTATTTTCAGCTGCTTGTTGACAAGTGGCATCAGGGAATCAAAATAAAGTTTTCACTGGGGAAAATAGCAGGATTTGTATTTTTTTTACAATTTTAAAATCATTTAAATTGGTGGTGTAATATTATTTCCTCAATAGTTTATTAGAGCATAGAACATTACAGCAGAGTACAGGCCCTTCGGCCCACGATATGCCGACATTGTATCCTGCTGTATACAATAATGTATTTTGCAATACATTTCTTTAATATTGGAGTTTATTTCACCTCATAGCTTCAACACTTATTTTGATCAATTAGGGGACTAATTGAAATAGCCATTGGATTTCTTGGGACCCATTGTGATTCCCAGTACTGCAAATTGGTATTGGTATATTATTGTCACTTGTACTGAGGTACAGTGAAAAGCTTGTCTTACAAACCAATCGTACAGGTCAATTCATTACATAGTGCAGTTACATTGAGTCAGTACAGAGTCCATTGATGTAGTACAGGTAAAAACAATAACAGTACAGAGTAAAGTGTCACAGCTACAGAGAAAGTGCAGTGCAATAAGGTGAGAGGTCACAACAAGGTAGATCATGAGGTCAGAGTCCATCTCATTGTATAAGGGAACTGTTCAATAGTCTTATCACAGTGGAGTAGAAGCTGTCCTTAAGTCTGGTGGTACGTGCCAGCCCCTGTTAATGGTAAAGCCCCACTAACATTCTGCTAGATGGATGATCATCTAAACCAGGAGGCTGGTGAGTACTGGTGTAATTCCAGGAAGTTGGAAAGTCTCCCCCACAACCTGGGGAGAATCCAAAGTCAATTGTGGTTGGCCCTGAACTCAAAGTCTCGATTTCCATCACCCCCACAGGTTGGCATGCTGACTCTGTCTCCAGCGATCCCAGACCTCACCTCACTGCATCATGGACTGGTTTACTCGAGTTGGGGAGCATCCGAGGAAAGGTCTTTGAGCACATTAAACGTGCAAGGCCTCTTCTATTCTGCTTGACACCTTGGGCCTCATATTCAACATCAATGCAAGCCCAATGCACATGACAAACATTTGCCTGTCATTCATTGCCTTGTTAATGTGCTGGGAACTTAACTGTTCCTTCCCGACACTTCTCATTACCCAACTTGCCACTTTACTCTTTAACCTTGGCCCATCTCTTTAACTGCATACATGCCCACTCGTCTGAACTCTTTCCTTGAGTCATACACATCTTGAGGAAGCAGGCCCTTCAACTCACTGGAGTCCACACCCACCACCAAGCAGCCATTTGCACAGACCCCATTTTCTTTTAATTCTTCCCATCAACTCCCCTCAGATTCTACTAACCTTTTTTTTGGCTTGAAGTCCTTACAGTCTGGAGACTGATACTGATCTAGTTTAAATGGTCCTCAAAGCAATGGAATAGCTTCCCCCCACACCAACAACAATGTTAATGCCAGTGTCCCATGAAGCAAAAACATTCAAATTTGTTCTCAAGTACTCTTGGTCTCAGTGCTGCATCATTGGCACAATGCCGTGCAAGTCATAATATAAATAATATTGTCAAAGCATTAAGTCACAAGATATATATCATGCTGCTAAAATATCAGGATGGCATTGCCAGACTGTGACATCAGTGTTACCGTCTTACAAACTTCAGGCCATGTGACAACTATATATAAAAAAAACATTGGAGAGAAAGCACAGCACCAAATAGAAGGCACATGAAAAGGTAACAAAAAAACTCTCTCTCTCTTCAGATTAATACAACATATTTGCAAGGACATTCCTTGTTGCAAGGTGTCCATCCCACGTGCTCCCTGGTCAGATGCTTGTTTTGTCTGGATCACATGTACAGCTTATAGAATTAAGACGACACAAGAGACTGCAGATGCTGGAATCTGGAGCAACACACAAAGCGCTGGAGGAACTCAGCGGGTCGACCAGCATCTTTTGAGGGAATAGGACAGTCGACTTTTCAGGTCAAGACTTTCCCGGTCAAGACCCTTCAGCTGGACTGGAAACAGAGGGTAGATAGATAGCATAAAAAGATGGAGCAAAACCTGGCAGGTGATAGGTGGAACCATAGGTGGTCTCCATAGATGCTGCCTGATCAGCTGAGTTCCTCCAGTGCTTGGTGCATTGCTCATAGAATTATGACATACAGTGTCTGTTCCCTCTTGTTATCAGGAACTTTAAATCATTCCAACTTCTTCCTGGCCTTTCAAAAGAAAAGAGCCCCAGGCACCTGTCTAAAAACCAAAGAGTTAAAATCCAATAACCCAAAATGATGACTGTGGACTCGGCATTATTGGCACATCATATCAATATTGTTTTCTCTGATCTTGCCTCTCGGTGTATGAACAGAGGGAAAAAAAAAAGAAAATCAATCCGAGATCGAAATTCAACATTGCCATGTTGGTTTTATAAGCTTAAGCAGACATAACAATCACCAATTTACTATGCAGAGACCTGTGATCAATCTGCACAGGCAATATGGTAACCACCAAATTTGAGGACCTATCATTAAGAAGTCCTGGTTGCCACTATAATTGAAACCTGACCATTTTAGATCCAACTTGTTAAATCCACATGGAACTAGTCAGAGCTTGAGGTATGGAAGCTGCAGGTAGTGTTTCCAAATCTCCAATGTTTCCTTTTGGTTTTAACCTAATTATTACTACACTGAAGGAAGCCATTCAGGACGCCTGGTCGATGCCAGCTTCCAAATCAGCAATCCCATCAGTTTCAATCCTCCTGCAGTCAGCTGAGAGAGTAAAAATGCACAATGTAGTTTTAAAATAGCATTGTTGATGTTATGTCAGTGTTTTACACTCTCAGCATTATTTCCCTGTATCCTTGCGACTCTCACATACCTACCAATTTCTCCTTTGATCCCTTGCCAACTGCCCAAACTATGGATCATTTACAGTAACTCATTTATCTACCAACATTTCATTAGGATGTGGGAGGAAATCAGGGCACACAGGGAGAATGTTCAAACTGTACCCAAGATCATGATCAAACCCAGGTCACCGAACTGAGGCACAATACCACCAGTGGTCAATTAGTACTAATGGTCAATCCATAAAAGACTCCAAAATTTTTTGGAAGGAGTAGAAGCATTTCACCTGGCTCCATAAGTAAACATGGGCCACCTTTGATGGTTCCTTGTGACAGCTTCTATTGCCCTCCGACCTGAGTGAATTCACAAGTGGTCCTCTGTGCTGGGTGATTTTGGAAAGCCCTCCCAAAATGAGGCACATCAGGGTGTCCAAGTGTTTCCTGCCGTTCCTCTGCATTAGGTCTGAGGATTTAGGATGGGACTTGGACCTCTCTGTTCTAGTACACAGTCAGTTTGTGCAGTCTGGAAGTGTCTATTTTGGTTGCACCGATGAGGCACCTCTGACATGCTCACTCCCTCTCTCCAACTCCTTTCTACCCTATACACTTGCACTAATCAGAACAGACACTTTCATGAATCTGAACTAAAGAGCCATGGCTTCTGATGAAAGGTCATCAAACCAAAACATTGATTAAAAACAAAAAATGCTGGAAATTCTCAGCAGGTTAGGCCACATTATTAACAGAATTAACATTTCAGGTCAAAGACCCTTCATCAGAACGTTAACAGAGAGTAGTGGACTCTGCCCAATACATCATGGGCTCGTCCCTCCCCACCATCAGTAGTATCTACAGGAGGCACTGCCTCAAGACGACAACATCCATCAGAGATCCCCACCATCCGGGCTATGCCTTCTTCTCACAGCTACCATCAGGCAGGAGGTACAGAAGCCTGAAGTACCACACCACCAGGTTCAAGAACAGCTACTTCCCTTCAACCATTCAGTTCTTGAATCAAACAACCCTAATCACTAGTTTAGCATCACCATGACCACTTTGCACTAAAATGGACTTTTTGTTTGTTCCAGTTGTGTTCTTTCTTGTAAAAATTGTATACAATGTGTGTCATTTATGTTTTTCTTGTGAATTATATGTGCTCATGATGCTGCAAGCAGGTTTTTCATTGCACCTGTTCATACACGCACTTGGGCATCTGACAATAAGCTCAGCTTTGACTTGCTTTCTCTTCCCACAGATGTGGCCTGACCTGCTGAGTATTTCCAGCATCTGCAGTTTTTTTTGATTTCCATTAACATGAAACATTAATTCTATTTTACCGTCCACAGACACTGCCTGACCTGCTGAGCATTTCAAGCATTATGTTTTTATTTTAAAGAGCTATCAGTTTCAGTTTAGTTAATTCCATTCATTCAGAAAGGCTCAGCAGTTGGAATGACTGACCCAAGGGAGATAATTTTGTTCTGTATCAGGAGGATAAGGGAAGAGGAGCAGCAGAGCAAATAGTTTGCAAGTCGTTCCTTATTCCTTTACATATCCCAGCTGGAAGATTCTCATTTTGCTTTATGTTGTGTTCAGCTACGAGAGGTTAAGATGCAGTGCTATTTTCTAATCGCATTGCTGCTGCCAACAATATTTTACATAGTTAGCATCAAAACATGCCTATGCTGCATCAGCTTTACAGTCAAACCCCTTTACCAAACTGATGCCATTCACTTCCTGCTGTGTATGTATATGTATAGACACACACACACAATCTGGACCCCATTTAACACTGCTTATTAAATGAGTACCAAGGAACCCAATTCCTCTGACATCTCCGATACCTGGTACACATTAACTGAACAATTATTCTTCAGAAAACAATAATAAAAAATAATTTTGTGTGGCACAGTGGGGCAGCTGGTAGTATTGCTGCCTCATACTCCAGTGACCCAGATTCAATCCTGGGCTCCAGTGGTATCCGTCCAAAGTTTCCTCCAGGTGCTCTGCTTTCCTTCCATATTGCAAAGACATTGCCACTTAATTGGCCATGTAAATTGCCCCTTATGTGTAGACGAATGGGAGCATCTGGGAGGAGTTGATAGGAATGCAAGAATACAAAAAATATGGGATTAGCATAAATCGATGCTCGTAGGTCAGCCTGGACTAAATTGGTCGGAAAGACCCGATTCTATGCTGTGTGACTATGATTTCAAATTACACCAAATATACATTTTGTAAACTAAATGGCTTGTTTGGACCATAGTTAAGATAATTAAAAGTTCAGTAGGGTTAAAATAATCTCTCTTCAAGGCAAAATTTCTAACTAGCAAAGCTAATTCACAGATGTTTAAACTGTCTAAACAAACTTGCGTCTGGTGCTTTTAAATGCAGTTGCTGACCAAGTTATTGGCCTCCCCAGAGTCCATCAAGTGAATTCAATGGCCTCTTAATATGAAACACTTCGCTTTTCAAACTTAATTATTACAGAACCTTTAAAACCCAACATTGGCAAGTTGAACAGAAACTCTAACTTTTCATTTGTTCACATACATGTAGAACAATATTCTGCACCTGATGACAAGACTGGATGAAAAAGAATATCATTTAATTGTTCTTTTTACCATCAAGTACTGGTTAGCAAATGAAGTCTTGAAACATTAAAAATAAGTATATTTCCTGCAGAACATACTATATCCTTATCCAGTGTGTGCTCTCACAGCTGGGAAGCTGTTAGTTGGTTTGATGTTCTGAGTATGTATTGCAATCAGTTTTCTTAAAAGAAGCAACATCAATGGCCTCTAAAAAGGTACAGAGGAAACTTGATTCCCCCACTGCATTTATTATGTGGATGTGTGCCCAAAGTTACCCAATAAAGCAGCCAGTCATCTCATTGTGCTTTACTGGAAATTATAATCAGGTGATATCAAAAATGGACAACTGTCTGCTCATTTAACACTGCTGTTCAAGTTCAAAGTGACCCAGAACTACCTTTGGAAAAGACATCTTCTACATTTGAGGAAGATAACCTTGATTTGGTTAGAATCTTTATTTTAAACCCAGCTTTCTCCAAGTTGAACATTATCTAGCTTTTAAAATGAGATGATTTTTAAAGCAATGATCCAAAAATCACTTATTCTAAGGGAAGTTTGTTGAAATGGATTCCATTTTGATCAATGGTTACTCGGTAGAAAGCCCAAGTGGTCAATCAAGGAAGCGTGGAAGGGTCCAAAACCATCACTGCACAAGGTTTTGAGCAGAGCTTGGGGTCCTTTCCTTCCACCATGGGAGTAGTGACCAATGACAAGCTACTTCCGGAGCCAACAATAATGCACACACCCGTTTGTTGCCTGTGGTGGAAGCTCATTCTGCTAGCATCATGATAGCAGATACCAATGTTCAAAGGTACTTTGAGGTGTTACAGCAGTTGATCAAATCTATCCTCCAACAGATTTAATAAGATTGTTGAGGAGCAGCCCAGGTGGAATTGGCAAAAGAGTCATATAGCTTGAAACTGTTGGGCTCTCCCAAGATAACAGTATGCATTGCCCCTTCACTATCACTTCAACAGTCCCCTAATAGGTGTTCAACAAGTGGCCTAACCAGACTGCTGCCTTTCATGAGCAAAAGGGGCACTCAAATTTGGGGCTTCTGGGCCCATCTGCTTATGATTGTCTTCCAGGGACAACCATGATTCACTGAGATTGGTGGTAGAACAGATGGCCATTCACCTCATCATACCCATGCTGGCTCTCTAGTTCTATCCACCAGCTTACAAACGTTTCTCCACCATTAATTTATCCAATTCCCTCTTAAAAGAGGCAATGGAATCTTCCTCCAACACATCTGTAGACAATGCGTTCCAGATTTCCTTATGAAACATTACATAAATATTTTCCCTAAAATCACTCTTAATTCTCTTCCCTTTTATTTTATAACCATGAGCTTTAGTCTTCATTCCCTTCACCAAAGGGAACAGTCTCCCATTTTCCATGCTGTTCAGACCCCTCCTCATTTTAGGGCCAGGCACAGTAGTGTAGCAGTTAACGTGACGCTATTACAGCACCAGCGACCTGGGTTCAATTCCAGCTGCTATCTGTAAGGAGTTTGTATGTTCTCTCCGTGTCTGCATGGGTTTCCTCTGGGTGCTCCAGTTTCCTCCCGCATTCCAAAGACATACGGTTAGGAATTTGTGGGCATGCTATGTTGGCGCCAGAAGCGTGGCAACACTTGCAGGCTGCCCCCAGAACACTCTACATAAAAGATGTATTTCACTGTGTGTTTCGAGGTACATGTGACTAATAAAGATATCTTATATATTTCTAAGAAATCTTCTCTCAGTCTTCTCTTCTCTAAAGAGAACAATGCCAGCCTATTAGTTTCACGTCAACTAATTTCATTAACAGTGAAGGGCTAAGCAACTGTAATGATGTGCCCAAGGAAGATAATTTTGTCTGTATGATAAAGGGAAGGGAAGGAGAGCAACTAACCAGCAAGTTCTGAATTCCTACAGACAAAACTGCTGGGAGATTTTCATTTTGCTTAAGACTCTGCCCCTTATCCCAGAAACCATTCTTGTAAATCTTTTCTGCACCCTCTCTCATGAATCACATCCTCCCTATAAAGTGGTGACCAGAATTGAACAGTATCCCTGATGAGGCTCGACTAGTGCCTTATAAAGGTTCAGCTTGACTTCCCTGCTTTTGTACTCTGTTGATAAAGCCCAGAACAAAGTATGCCTTATTAACTGCTTCCTCAACCTACCCTGCCACTTTCAATGGTTTGTGCATCCATAATCACCAGGCCACACTCCTTCTGCACCCCTTTTAGAACTGTATCCTTAACATTGCCTTTCCTCATTCTTCCTATCAAAGATCACCTCACGTTTCTCCACTTTAAACCACATTTGTTAGGTGTCTGCACATTTCAGCTTGTTGCAATGTCATTATTTTCTTCACAGGTCACAATGCTGTACAGTTTTGTGTCATCCTCAGATTTAGAAAATATGGCTTGTACCCCCAAGTCATTAATATAGGAAAAAAGCCAATAGCCCCAAAACCAATCCCTGGAGAACATCACTGTTCACCTTCCTGCAGTCAGGAAAGTAACCATTCATCACAAACTTCTTGTCTGTTACTTAGCCAACTTTGTATCTGTACTATCAATTCCCCCTTTATACTATGAATTTGAACTTTGCTGATAAGTCTGTCATGTGGCACTTTATCAAAAGCCTTCTGGATGTCCACATCTCATCAACTCACTGGCCTGTAATTGCCGAGCTTAAGAGTAGTAACATTTGCTCTTCTCCAGTCCTCCAGCACCACTCTCTTATCCAAAGGACATTGGAAGAAGATTATGACCAGGTCCCTTGCAAATTTCCACCCACACTTACCTCAAAGTCTAAGGATCCTAGGACTGCAGCTTTTTTGACCCCTTCCACCAGCTGTCCTGTAGGCACTATTGAAACACTGCAGAAGTACACCAGGGGCAAGAAATTCATTCCAAAAAAAGTGCTCAGTTGAAAAATTAGATGAAATTAAAGCAAAGCAATTTGGACAGATCTCTGGGTTCATTAGTGTTTCCCCCCCCCCCCCCCCCCCCCCCAATTTGTTTCCCTGTTCTTCAGCAGGATTTTTTGTTCTCTCTAGCACAACATTTTGCAGGTAAACTCTCTCAAATAATGCCAACAATAGTGCTGTATGCAAAATTCATCTGCAGTGAAGGACAACATCATTCCCTCTGCGCTGTATTATAGAAACTGGTCAGAACTCTAACTACATTCTTGTCCTCTGTGCCTCAGATACATTACATACGTGCTGGACTGCTTTAGTCATAGGTATCAAGACTGTGGTCACTCTCAGTTTCAGGATCACGTAAAGCTGCTGCTGTTATTACTAGCCACATCCCCACAATTTGCTGCTCACTGCTCTATTCAGTGGGTCACCCAAGCTCCAGACCCATGGAAAGAAGAAATAAAAACAGAAAATGCTGGAAACACTCACGAGAATGGATGGTTTCTCTTTCTACAAATGCTGCAGGAGTATTTCCAGCAGCCTGCATTTTCTTTTAAAAAGACTTAATCTACTTTTTGGATGAGTAGATATGGGCATTTACCTGCATTACTGACTTTCCCTGAGACAGAGATGGCAGTCACGACTTCTCAGAGCCTTACTGGCAATATCCTATCAGGAGTAGCTGCCTGTAACCCTGGAGCATCTCCATAGCCCCATGTATAAAGATTATACCTTCTGCAGGTACTGTTTTCCATCAGCCAGTCTAGTACCCTCTAGCCCTTCAGGAACACCCCCCCCCCCAACAATTCACTCCATCAGCCTGTCTAGTACCCTCTAGCCCTTCGGGAACACTCTCCCAACAATTCAGCCAACCTCACCACCCGCCATCCCTTCTCCCATCACTGCAGCACTCATTCATTAGCAGCATTCCTAATTTCTGTAAGTATTGTTTGCAATGGTAGTACATCCCTTTAAGAGTTGGCTGCGAAGACAGCACCTACTGACTGTATGCTGAGAATTTGCAGCCCACCTACAGGAAGAATCATGCTGAAAAAACAGTATTAATTTCAATATAGTGTTACACTGGAAAACCAGAAAATGCTGTTTTTCACAATTGTAGTTTTTATTTTTTGTGTAACTTTCACAAAACTGAGTTAAAGCAATAAATGAGTCAGTATAAGAGGCCATAAAACAAACTGGCTGCAGCATTTTCAAGGCCCAGGACAGGCAAATATTCGTGAAAGACAGGTGCCAAGAACTGAAGAACAAAGAATCCCGAGTCATACAGACCACAAAATTTGCCACACTAACTCCCTGCACCCAGTAACCACAGGTGCCAGATCAGTTCCAATACACCAACTGCTGTGCACATATACTTGTGAAATGCTTCACATTCACTGCTACATTATAGCAAGTTAAACATGTATGCCACTAATGCCTACCAAAAATATGCAGAGTCAGTCAGTGAGGTTAATCCACATACAACACTGATATCACATCAATGCTGCAAATTTGGAGAGCCTCACTTAGCCTCATGCAGCAGTAATTAGGACCTCCCCTTCTGACCCCACCCCCTTCCACAACCCACTAATTAAAGGAATCATCAGCTATATGCAAGCTGATTGCCAATTGTTTTCTACTGATTGTTGCATCAATAAAGGTGGTGCTTTTAATCAAGCTGCACAGATTGTTGACACCTGAATAGTCACTTCCTTCCAATTCAATTACATACCCATTATCATTACTCCCTGCATTCAATTCCAGAATCAATTGAATGATCTGACTTCATGAGCTTTAAATTTAGGTATTCCTTACATGGAATCTTATTAAATATTTTCTGGAAGTCTAAATTGGCTGCATCTATTGACATTCCCCTACCTCCAAAATAAAGGGATATGTTGACCTGTCCTTTTTACTCATCTATGTTGGGTCTGTCTACATGGCTCAAATTTCTCTTAAGTGCTCAGTTGCTGTGTCCTTGATTGTAGATTCCAATAACTCCTCTATAAACTATGTTTCACCAATGGGTTTATAATTTCCTGGTTATGGAAATTTAAATTATGGTGTGGCATTTGGAATTTTTTGAATCTAAAAGAATAGTTTCTGATTTAAGAGTTTTGGAAGATTATGGAAAAAGCATCTGCAATTTCCTCACCTGCTTCCTATAAAAATCCTCAAATGGAAACCATCAAGTGCTAGGGAGTACCTTTTCTCTAATACTTTGCCTTAGTTAAATTATCAGAGTTCCAGTACTTGATTAATTATTAGTTTCCTTAGATTGTCAGGCATACCAGCTCCTTCATCCGCTATGAAGACTGACACAGAGTCATTTTTAACAAGTCTGCCTTTTTATTTGCATTACCCATATCTGCCTTTAAAGGGCTCACATTACCATTATCCCTATTAATTGCTGAAAAATATTTTGTTACACTCCACATTTAAGTAATGCGTACTCATGATATTTGTTATATTAATGAATCTAATGATTTTTTTTCTTTCTTTGGTATTCTTAATGTCCCTATTGCTAGGGTAACTACACATTTCTTTGCACTTTTGAATTCTCTTTCCTCTAGTTTTATGTTACCTTTCATCTGTTTTGTTGAATGTGGATATTTCGCGTCTCAGTCGAGGTCTTGCTCCGAGGATAAAATTCTAGTCTTTTCGAGTTCCACCTCCGCCAGTTTGCAGTTGTCAGTATTTGCCATCCTGTTCAAGTTAGTTCTGGAATTAACAAGGACCTGGGTGTTCTCCAGGTTTAACAGAAAGTTACCATGCAGGGTCAGCAAGCAATTGAGGGGAGTAATGATACGTTGGCCTTTATTGCAAGAGGACTTAAATGTAAACTAAAGTGGATTTTAGGTTAATCTTTCCTCCCAGCTCTCAGTTCATAATTCTGCAATTTACAGCATTTTAAGTGTTAAAAACAAAGGATATGACAATTAATTTACATAATGGTTGATAATGGTAGTCATTCAAAATTGAGGTTATGGATATTAATGTATGCCTCTCTAAAAGCCAGCAAATTAAAACTATTGGTATTGGTTCATTATTGTCACTTGTACCAAGGTACAGTGAAAAACTTGTCTTGCTAACTGTTTGTACAGATCAATTCATTACACAGTGCACTGAGGTAGTACAGGGTGAAAACAATAACAGAATACAGAGTAAAGTGTCACAGCCTCAGGGAAGTGCATTTCAGATAGACAATAGGATGCAAGGTCAAACAAGGTAGATTGTGAGGTCAAAAGTCCGTCTCATCGTATAAGGCAACCGTTCAATAGTCTTATCACCGTGGGGTAGAAGCTGTCCTTGAGCCTGGTGGTATGTGCCCTCAGGCTCCTGTATCTTCTGCCTGATGGGAGAGGAGAGAAGAGAGAATGACCAGGGCGGATGGGGTCTTTGATTATGCTGGCTGCTTCACCAAGACAGTGAGAGGTATAGAGTCCATGGAGAGGAGGCTGGTTTCTGTGATGCACTGGGCTGTGTCTACAATTCTCTGCGGTTTCTTGCAGTCCTGAGCAGAGCAGTTGCCATATCCCTGATGGTAGATTTTGTGAATCCTCAGCTGATATCATATTAATTGAACCAATGCACTTTTAGGTTAGGTACTTCACCATGCATCCAGTGAATCTAAGCTAATAAGAGTCGTAGGGTCTTCTAAAGTGATATATCTTACTGCAGTACATAGATTTGATATCAAGAGTATTTCTCCTGTCATTTGCTTTGCCGTTTCCTTGGTGAGGGTTATCGTCTGTGTTCCATCTACTGAGAGCAGTGCATTACTCATACATGCGTTATTGTTCATAACCAGAGCAGTTAAATGGCACTGGAGGACTGTGTACACATTTGGTCACCTTACAGAAGAGGTGAAGGATGTATGTGCTTTTAGTGTTGTGCAGTGAAGGTTCACTAGATTAATTAGTGGGATGAGAGGATTATCCACCAAGAGGCTGAGTGGAATGTGCTGATATTTCTGATCTCACTAATATTCTTATGGGGTTTGGTAAAAAGAGATGTTGAGCAGCCATTTCCCCTACAGAGAAGTCAAGAAATGAGGATCAGAGTCACAGAATAAAGGATCAATCACTTAGGACAGAGATGAAAAACATTTTCATTCAGACTGTTGTGAATCTTTAGAATTCTTTATCCCAAGGGGGCTGTGAATGCTCGGTGACTGAGTATATTCAAGAAATTACAAGAAATTAAATGAGAAAATGCCAGAGATACTTATCACGTCAAGCAGAATCTGTGGAGAGAAGAAGAGTTAACATTTCACAGCTGATGCCTTTTCATTCTGAAACTAAATCTCTAGGAGATTTTTTTATATTTGCTATATTTTCCTATTTAAATATTATCAATCTGTTATCAGCATTGCTGTCTCATTGGTGGATAAATCATAACTACAAAACTCAATTATGTTTACATTTGGAGCTTGAGATTACAGAATCAGCATAAGGAGGCCATTCACCTGTCTCATTTGTGCCAGCTCTTTGGTTGAGTTACCTGATAACTCCCACTCCTCTGCACTTTCCCCTT